>NC_092583.1:6443763-6766263 GCF_037975245.1 Apostichopus japonicus
TCTCCTTTGTCGAATCTCATTGCCAGTAATAAAGAATTAGAAAGAGACTGAGATTTAGCAACACGGAAAGGTTTACTATCGAGTAAAACAATCAATATTCGGTAATTGTTGCTCATATAATATATAAGTGTATACCTTACTGGACCAATTGAAGTTTTATTTTAAGTAACCATAGCAACTTTCATAAAGTGTCGACAATTGGGTGTAAAAGTCTTCTTTCAAGTGCCTCTCAAGTAAAGAAAAGTACCATTTTCCTAAGGGAACAATAACATATTCTAATACAACCATTGAGCGCTGCAACACTTATTTCTTTGAGGTTATTTAATGCTTAGGACATCGTCTACCTCGGATACTGTTGTTTAAGTTGTAATTAGGAGAATCTTCCAGTTAAATTATTATCAAAGAGTGTGGCCACCAACAGCTGTAATTACCATGCACACTTTATCAGAGTATTGAGTGAATCATAATTAGTAAATTTGTTACAATGACAGTTTTTCAAAACTACATTATCAATTTAATTCTGCTACTTCACATAAAAAGTCGAATTCCAGTGGTCACCCTGGCGAGGTTTTTATGACCGTCGCACTAGATAATTCAGCAAGTATTAAACTTTTCATCCAAATTTCAGTATTGTAGCAGTGAAATGCGTTAATGAAGGAATTCATATTCATACAGATGGGTATGCACAGTGTCTCGAATGTGAGGAACGTTAAGCAGTTATGTAAGTGATCAAAATATGATAGTGGTAGTACGAAACAATAGGCCTTCCGTTTTGATATTTGGTTACTTACAGCTAGTCTGAGCAATTAATATATGTGTAACATCAATTACAATGCTTGCTTTAATATATTTCTGAGAGAACACTATGGAGAGAATCGATTTAGAAATAAACTGACATTTTTATCGCCACATGAAGCTCTTATTTAAGACCATTATAAGATGGTGCTTCACATTTTAACACGGAGAATGGTGTGGACATAAAATAACACGTTTACATATTGGGGTTTTCGTGATTCGGTGTTGTCTCGCTAGTATATCGGGGACAATACCCTTGCACTTTAGAGAGATGAAGTATCTATGTGTTTCTCTGCTATCAGAATACTCAATCGTTTGACTAAATGATTATACACGTTACAAAATCAGGCGATTCGTTTGCTAATTCAAGATTACCAAATCTTGACTGTTGTTTAGAATAATTCGGTCAATGGAACCCGAAAGGAGTTTGACAGATGCACGTATGAGAGGAGTTTATAACATTAACTGAAGCAGCTTGCCTCGAGCCAGACGACACTTAACCCTTGTTAATGGTCCTAATGACCATAATGGCCGTCAAAGATGACGTAAGAACTTACAAGATGAATAGCAAAGATTGATGTACAAGTTGCATGGGCGAACATATCGCGAATTAAACTACACAGTGTGCAGAAAAGTGTCTGTATGTCCTATAGACACATATCTGTTGTATACCTACATGCAGTACATGCGCTGTCTACATAAAGCTTACGCAGAACGTTCGCATGTATGTTTTCTGGTTAATGTGCATGTGGTAGACTGCAAACTGTAACCGATAAAAACAAACCAATTTTATTGAGGACCGATAACATGTTCTAATGAATAAAGGTTTTATGTTATATATTCGCAAACCGCATCCAACCCATTAAACCAGCCATAATGACCGTGTGGAACTGAGTAGTATGTATAAAAGGTCGGTGCACCATCAATATATGAAGGTATCCACAGATTGATAAGAAAAGTAAGTAAAGTAAGTAAAGTAAGAAAAGCAAGTAAAGCAAGTAAAGCAAGTAAAGCAAGTAAAGTAAGTAAAGCAAGTAAAGTAAGTAAAGCAAGTAAAGCAAGTAAAGCAAGTAAAGCAAGTAAAGCAAGTAAAGTAAGTAAAGCAAGTAAAGCAAGTAAAGCAAGTAAAGTAAGTAAAGCAAGTAAAGCAAGTAAAGCAAGTAAGGCAAGTAAAGCAAGTAAAGCAAGTAAAGCAAGTAAAGTAAGTAAAGCAAGTAAAGCAAGTAAAGTAAGTAAAGCAAGTAAAGCAAGTAAAGCAAGTAAAGCAAGTAAAGCAAGTAAAGCAAGTAAAGCAAGTAAAGCAAGTAAAGTAAGTAAAGCAAGTAAAGCAAGTAAAGTAAGTAAAGCAAGTAAAGCAAGTAAAGCAAGTAAAGCAAGTAAAGCAAGTAAAGCAAGTAAAGCAAGTAAAGCAAGTAAAGTAAGTTAAGCAAGTAAAGCAAGTAAAGTAAGTTAAGCAAGTAAAGCAAGTAAAGCAAGTAAAGCAAGTAAAGTAAGTTAAGCAAGTAAAGCAAGTAAAGCAAGTAAAGCAAGTAAGCAAGTAAAGCAAGTAAAGCAAGTAAAGCAAGTAAAGCAAGTAAAGCAAGTAAAGCAAGTAAAGTAAGTTAAGCAAGTAAAGCAAGTAAAGTAAGTTAAGCAAGTAAAGCAAGTAAAGCAAGTAAAGCAAGTAAAGCAAGTAAGCAAGTAAAGCAAGTAAAGCAAGTAAAGCAAGTAAAGCAAGTAAAGCAAGTAAAGCAAGTAAAGTAAGTTAAGCAAGTAAAGCAAGTAAAGTAAGTAAAGCAAGTAAAGCAAGTAAAGTAAGTTAAGCAAGTAAAGCAAGTAAAGCAAGTAAAGCAAGTAAGCAAGTAAAGCAAGTAAAGCAAGTAAAGCAAGTAAAGCAAGTAAAGTAAGTTAAGCAAGTAAAGCAAGTAAAGTAAGTAAAGCAAGTAAAGCAAGTAAAGTAAGTTAAGCAAGTAAAGCAAGTAAAGCAAGTAAAGCAAGTAAGCAAGTAAAGCAAGTAAAGCAAGTAAAGCAAGTAAGGTAAGTAAAGCAAGTAAAGCAAGTAAGCAAGTAAAGTAAGTAAAGCAAGTAAGCAAGTAAAGCAAGTAAAGAAAGTAAAGCAAGTAAGCAAGTAAAGTAAGTAAAGCAAGTAAGCAAGTAAAGCAAGTAAAGCAAGTAAAGCAAGTAAGCAAGTAAAGCAACTAAAGCAAGTAAAGCAAGTAAAGTAAGTAAAGCAAGTAAGCAAGTAAAGCAAGTAAAGCAAGTAAGCAAGTAAAGCAACTAAAGCAAGTAAAGCAAGTAAAGTAAGTAAAGTAAGTAAAGCAAGTAAAGCAAGTAAGGTAAGTAAAGCAAGTAAAGCAAGTAAGCAAGTAAAGTAAGTAAAGCAAGTAAAGCAAGTAAAGCAAGTAAAGCAAGTAAAGTAAGTAAAGCAAGTAAAGCAAGTAAGGTAAGTAAAGTAAGTAAAGCAAGTAAAGCAAGTATAAAGCAAGTTAAGCAAGTAAAGCAAGTAAAGTAAGTAAAGTAAGTAAAGCAAGTAAGCAAGTAAAGCAAGTAAAGAAAGTAAAGCAAGTAAGCAAGTAAAGTAAGTAAAGCAAGTAAGCAAGTAAAGCAAGTAAAGCAAGTAAAGCAAGTAAGCAAGTAAAGCAACTAAAGCAAGTAAAGCAAGTAAAGTAAGTAAAGCAAGTAAGCAAGTAAAGCAAGTAAAGCAAGTAAGCAAGTAAAGCAACTAAAGCAAGTAAAGCAAGTAAAGTAAGTAAAGTAAGTAAAGCAAGTAAAGCAAGTAAGGTAAGTAAAGCAAGTAAAGCAAGTAAGCAAGTAAAGTAAGTAAAGCAAGTAAAGCAAGTAAAGCAAGTAAAGCAAGTAAAGTAAGTAAAGCAAGTAAAGCAAGTAAGGTAAGTAAAGTAAGTAAAGCAAGTAAAGCAAGTATAAAGCAAGTTAAGCAAGTAAAGCAAGTAAAGTAAGTAAAGCAAGTAAAGCAAGTAAAGCAAGTAAAGCAAGTAAAGTAAGTAAAGCAAGTAAGCAAGTAAAGCAAGTAAAGCAAGTAAGCAAGTAAAGCAACTAAAGCAAGTAAAGCAAGTAAAGTAAGTAAAGTAAGTAAAGCAAGTAAAGCAAGTAAGGTAAGTAAAGCAAGTAAAGCAAGTAAGCAAGTAAAGTAAGTAAAGCAAGTAAAGCAAGTAAAGCAAGTAAAGCAAGTAAGCAAGTAAAGTAAGTAAAGCAAGTAAAGCAAGTAAAGCAAGTAAAGCAAGTAAAGTAAGTAAAGCAAGTAAAGCAAGTAAGGTAAGTAAAGTAAGTAAAGCAAGTAAAGCAAGTATAAAGCAAGTTAAGCAAGTAAAGCAAGTAAAGTAAGTAAAGCAAGTAAAGCAAGTAAAGTAAGTAAAGCAAGTAAAGCAAGTATAAAGCAAGTTAAGCAAGTAAAGCAAGTAAAGTAAGTAAAGCAAGTTAAGCAAGTAAAGCAAGTAAAGCAAGTAAAGCAAGTAAGCAAGTAAAGCAAGTAAAGCAAGTAAAGCAAGTAAAGCAAGTAAAGCAAGTATAAAGCAAGTAAAGCAAGTAAAGCAAGTAAAGCAAGTATAAAGCAAGTAAAGCAAGTAAGCAAGTAAAGCAAGTAAAGCAACTAAAGCAAGTAAAGCAACTAAAGCAAGTAAAGCAAGTAAGGTAAGTAAAGCAAGTAAAGCAAGTATAAAGCAAGTAAAGCAAGTAAAGCAAGTAAAGCAAGTAAAGCAAGTAAGCAAGTAAAGCAACTAAAGCAAGTAAAGCAAGTAAAGCAAGTAAAGCAAGTATAAAGCAAGTAAAGCAAGTAAAGCAAGTAAGGCAAGTAAAGCAAGTAAA
The DNA here is from genome assembly GCF_037975245.1 of Apostichopus japonicus. NCBI lineage: Eukaryota > Metazoa > Echinodermata > Holothuroidea > Aspidochirotida > Stichopodidae > Apostichopus > Apostichopus japonicus. Next base: position 6,448,360 of record NC_092583.1, read on the forward strand.
GCAAGTATAAAGCAAGTAAAGCAAGTAAAGCAAGTAAAGCAAGTAAAGCAAGTATAAAGCAAGTAAAGCAAGTAAAGCAAGTAAAGCAAGTAAAGCAAGTAAAGCAAGTAAAGCAAGTAAAGCAAGTAAAGCAAGTAAAGCAAGTAAAGCAAGTAAAGCAAGTAAAGCAAGTAAAGCAAGTAAAGCAAGTATAAAGCAAGTAAGCAAGTAAAGCAAGTAAAGTAAGTAAAGCAAGTAAAGCAAGTAAAGCAAGTAAAGCAAGTATAAAGCAAGTAAAGCAAGTAAAGCAAGTTAAGCAAGTAAAGCAAGTAAAGCAAGTAAAGCAAGTAAAGCAAGTATAAAGCAAGTAAGCAAGTAAAGCAAGTAAAGCAAGTAAAGCAAGTATAAAGCAAGTAAAGCAAGTAAAGCAAGTATAAAGCAAGTAAGCAAGTAAAGCAAGTAAAGTAAGTAAAGCAAGTAAAGCAAGTATAAAGCAAGTAAAGCAAGTAAAGCAACTAAAGCAAGTAAAGCAAGTAAAGCAAGTATAAAGCAAGTAAGCAAGTAAAGCAAGTAAAGTAAGTAAAGCAAGTAAAGCAAGTAAAGCAAGTAAAGCAAGTATAAAGCAAGTAAAGCAAGTAAAGCAACTAAAGCAAGTAAAGCAAGTAAGGCAAGTAAAGCAAGTAAAGCAACTAAAGCAAGTAAAGCAAGTAAGGCAAGTAAAGCAAGTAAAGCAAGTAAAGCAAGTAAAGCAAGTAAAGCAAGTAAAGCAAGTAAAGCAAGTAAGCAAGTAAAGCAAGTAAAGCAAGTAAAGCAAGTAAAGCAAGTAAAGCAAGTAAAGCAAGTAAGCAAGTAAAGCAACTAAAGCAAGTAAAGCAAGTAAGGCAAGTAAAGCAAGTAAAGCAAGTAAAGCAAGTAAAGCAAGTAAAGCAAGTAAGCAAGTAAAGCAAGTAAAGTAAGTAAAGCAAGTAAAGCAAGTAAAGCAAGTAAAGCACGCAAGCAAGCAAGCAATTGCATGCTCGCATAATAGTACATATTTAAAAGAGTAAGAATACAACATGTAAAAGGATAAAAACACAAGTAGTATAAAGGAAAGTTCAGAAATAAAAGTTTACAAGTAAGATAATTAAACTTGTCAAACATGAAAATGCACAGCCCCAAGCCAAAACAGATATATACAAGAATAGAAAGCGCCTAACGAATGAAAAGGTTGTTATAAAGCGTAATGCACTGTGGAATAAAAAATGACTTGTGTCTGTTAGTGGCAGCATACGGGAGTCTCATCCGTCCACTGCGAGGAATTGCTACCCCGGCAAGATCTGCATATAAGGGATGGGTATTGTCGGCAAGTACTGCATTAAGTTTAACTTGAAGAAGACTTTGGTAGGATGAGTCAACCGTTGGCTGATTTTCACCTAAAATACGACTAGCTTGTTTAATAATTGTGTCGATACGTTAAATTGACTACCTGCTACTATATTGTCATTAAGGACGTTCCTTATCTCTGGCAAGCATTTTTCTCTTCAATTTCGGTGATCGGGTACAATTGATGTCCTAAGAACTTATACATTTGCCGATATTTCATATTATTTAACAAATTTGTATCCCGGATAAATATATATATCCCGCTGTATATTCATAGAATACCAAGACGCTTTATAAATCCCGCGTAACTTCTGTTGTTGTCAGCATCGTTTGTGTATTTCATTTTGGACAGTTCCTCTTCTTTTAGCTGCATTAATACCTCTTTCCTCAGAACACCTCATTATTTTGCATGTATCTGATATCATAAAATGTTTCTCGATTTTCTGTCACATCCAGGTACCTCTCTTATGTTATGCCCTAGTCGGTTTTGATCTTATGTTGCCTCAAAGAACCTCAAGCTTGGCTGAGAAAAGATATCATCGTTTCTTATATTCTTTATAGGTCGTATATGATATGGCAAGTTCAATGATCCCTGTAGACGGATAAAACTACCTAATAATATTATGTTTAGCAGTCAGACGTCACGCTAAGCCGTATGGGGTGTTAGTAATTACATCTCTCTGTCAACGTGCAAAGATGAATGGAGAAGGTATACATTCAAAGTTTCTCTTTGAAACCGATTCACAAAGTATTGAAACAGTTGGTGGATTTTGTTTGCTTTAATGAATTTTCATCCATCATTCAATGTTTGCATTGTGTTAAACCTTTGGCACAAGAGAGATAAGGAAAATGAGGAAAATCACCCAGACTATTTACATTTTCCTATGTTAGATATTCGTTTCTTTGGAAGCAATTACGCAGTTGTCATGTAATCTTCCTCTCTGCCTCAAACCACATGACCCAATAACCGATATTAAAGCGGGATTATAGGATGCAAATTAATGAGAGGGCATGCTTCTGAAAGATTAAACCCCGCTCTTGTTTTCATGTGTTATTTTCGTCGCAAATAACAGATGACATGTGATTTCGTCTTTGATTAATTACTTAAAATATTGTCATTTCTTGCATACTTTCTTTAAACTTTTCGCGCCCGATTCGCATTTTTCGACCATTGACTAACATGTAATAGCTCTTCTGCAGTTGTATGGGTTTGGATTAAAATAACTTAACTTTCCGAAAACCTTAAACTGCTGAAGTAAGCGGTAAAGCACAGTACAACGAGAACATAATGTACAACGTAAGGTCCATGTATCTATCGAACTGTCTGTCCGTCTGTTCGTCAGTCCTTCAGGCTCCCCTCCCTCCGTCCCTCCGTCCCTCCCTGAATCCTCCCATCTATGAATCCACTACTTCTTGTAAACAATGACCCGTATCATGTATCCAAAGGGATAATAAACACAAAAGGGAGACTTTTGTGATCATCTTCAATCTTTTAACAGCAGCACATTTAATATTTTGCACAACAACCTTGGTGTTCCTTAACAGGTAAATTCCACTGCCTATAAAAGTATTACATCATTTATTTCATATCTGTTACTCTCTTTTTATTGTTTCACAGGACCACTGTTTATAACAGCTATGTTGATTGTTTTACCCTGTATAAATATATTAAATAAATAACAATTAAAACACGGTTTATTAATGTTCATAATTTTACTACCATTGCTTATATTAAGTCAATCATAATGTTGAACATATTTCATCCACCAAGAATTCATCATGCAAATAAATAAATGAATGAATGAATAAATAAATAGATAAACGAACGAACGAACGAGCGAGCGAGCGAACGAACGAACGAACGAACGAACGAACGAACGAACGAACGAACGAACGAACGAACGAACGAACGAACGAACGAACGAACGAACGAACGAACGAACGAACGAACGAACGAACGAACGAACGAACGAACGAACGAACGAACGAACGAACGAAAAAAAACGAACGAAGAAACGAACCAAAAAAAAAAAAAACGAACCAAAAAACGAACTAACGAACGCGGTCAATACACTTAAGAAATTTTCTGTATTATTGATATAAGCCGGACTTCCAATGTGGCTCAGCGTGACACAGCTTACTTTTGAGAAACATTATACACATCGGCCTACAACGTAACAGCGTATGTTGCTGGTATTGCGCAGTGTGTTTTAAAGGCATTGAAGACTCGCCCCAAACCACGGGTCGCCCTCTGAAGAAAGTTAACTTTCCGTTGACTCTAAGTGAAGTTTTCTTCTTGTCGCTACAAAATGCAGACAGTAATGAAACGTGATACCTTGTTATCTTTTATCTGGACCTGAGATCATGGAGTTCCATAACAACTCCCTGCTGAGATGTCCATCGCTGATAAGTACACTGTGTTGTGGGTATTGACCGTTGCTGCATGTATCGACTGTACACTAGTGTCTAATTACCGACGGTAGCAAGCTGTGTGTGTATTTTCTGGGATCGATGGTGGTGTCTAACACTTCTTTTACACCTCATTCGAAACTAGGTCAGATTACCGGCATCAGACGTTTCTTTATGCGCGATTCGTCACTCCGTTTAATATACTCATATTTTTATTTATAAACAAATGAACCATGTGTTGAATTCTTTGTTGACGCAGTAGATTACATTTGGTCTATTAGCAACAGTAGCGTGTCGTGAGCTTATTATCATATAGCGTAATTAATGGAGGAATGAAATATCGTAATTACTAGAGCTATGGAGCATTTTATGACTTTCACAGTTATAACAATATTTTGCTGTCACTATAATGATATGTAGGGTTTATTATATCGTATATATACTTTTTCGTGTAGTCTAACTGCTGGAAAAGTGAAATATGATTTGTACATTCATTTTTTGGTAGGCAAACATAACCAACAGCTTACAATCTATTTCCAACGAGTTTTGTGTTATCTTGATTACTATACTTTCGTCCACAACTACACATGATGCATCAACAAAGTTTGAGATGTTCTGAGGCTATGTTATCTCATGGTTGAAGTGACCCACACTTAGACAGTGACGTAGCCACTAGGGGGTGAGGGCGGGGTGGGGGGGTGGGGGTTATGGTGTAGGCCACCAAATATTACCTCCCGCAAGTTATCTCAGGAAGTGTTTTCAAGAAATAGGTTCGAGCAGTACTCTGCCTGCCTCTTAGATAAGTATTGTATCCATCCACTCCTCTTTACCGGGTAATTGCGAAGTTGTTCTTTGATTAATAATATGCACTGTACCAGTCATTGCGTACATTCAACATACTGTGATGTTACTTCTGAAAGCGCTTGGCAAACGCTCCTTCGATACGTGTATGATACACTGATAGCTCGATATGTAACATACGCGTTATGACTGTTTAAGCAGTCCTTTTCAAAAGGGAAAAGCTGCAACACTCATTCATTATTATTCAGCCGACAATTACAATAAACAACTGGACGCATGGATAATGCCTATATAAACAGACGAAGAAACTGAATGAAAATAATTCCGGTCATTTAGGTACGCGCGTAAATGATTTTTTGACCTATGACACATTTCCACATCATGCATTTCCATGGCAACCGTTGCTATGGTACCCGATAGAGCACTATAGGCGACAAAACCAATTGACCATAATACGTCATCCACATGTACATGACAAAACTCTAAAGTCTAAACTCATGCCTAGTCTGTTCTATGGTCCATCGCCAGGTGACTGCCCAATTCAAACTTCCGCAGATATAGTTATAGGCATTAAGCCTACATTTTTGTCATACCAGTAAAGGAAGCAAATAAGCAACCGTATGTCCCCCTATAGATATTTCCTCTCTTAATAGTCACTTTCAAAACTTACTTTGGCATAAATTAAGCGATTTTTGTCGCACAATAGTATTTTAGGCGAATAAACAAATATCATAACTTTTAACCATGAAAGGAACACTTAAAAGACAATTATTTTACTTGCAACTTTTGGAACGAAGCTTAGGTCCATAATTGTGCCAACATTTGTCGTAATCCTGGGGACATAAAACTACTATAGGCGAAACTTTGCCGGCATTGTCTTGGTCTCAACCCGAGGCCTGATTATTCGAGTCCTTCCCAACCAAGTCCCAGTTCTTGAAAAACGACTTCGACCCCGGAGTAGTGTCCTCTGACATTGGTTACAATACGCAAAACTGTGGTAAACAGACACAACAATGTTCAATTGCTAAAGCATAACTGAACTAAATACAAGGGTTTGACTTGTACGGGATAACATATCAACTTTTACCTCAAAAATGCACAAAACGAAAATAGAGACACCAGTTGATATGAAAGCACGTTATGTTTTCATTATAACAACCGATACTTAATTTATTTTGATATGTTAAGATTCTTTTCTCTTACGAGCAAGTAGTTTCGAGCAGAAGTAATAATCAGTGATGAATGTCTTGAGTACGGTAAACACTTGGTTGAAAATCTCACAAATACAAACATTGAAGTAGTGTATTATCTGCAAAACCTTGCATGTTCTTTGAGGTCATATTTTAGAATAAACCTGATCTACAATTGTGCAACAAACAAAAGTGACTTCCACTGACAAGCTTTTATCTTTTGTTTTATTTGCCGTCTCGCTTCTTTTGGTTCTTATATACTGACATCTCTTATCAAATGTGAGGACGTAAACACATTTATTAACTTTAAGGACCTCTAGAGGCTTTCTGACGTAGATAAACGACGGTTGCTACATGATCACATACAGATAAACAGCCGCTTGACAGATCAAACGGATTTAATACTGAATGTGGATATATATATATATATATATAAATATATATATATATATACAACCAAACATTGGCTGTTTTACCTCCAAACACTTACCTAATTTAATTATTGTATCTCACTCTAGATCCAGCCTTTCTCTAAATGCAGCATAGTTGTTTAACAGTTTTTCCGTTATTCCTATATATGTATATATGCATATATAATTATGCCTATACATATATATATATATAGATAGGGCTATATATATCTATAAATATATATATCTATATATATAGATATATAGTTATATATATATATATATATAGTTATATATATATATACATATATATAGTTATATATATATATATATATATAGATATAGATATAGATATAGATATATAGTCAACGCGCAAGACTTTTCATGCGAACAGTATGGCTTGAATCATTAATCTCGTGAAACAGCCACACTTCTTCCTCTGGTGTGAGGGAGGCGGTTGTTTGTGTCACTTTGAGAAGTGTTTGTTAAAATTGTTAAAGGGGCACCCTTCCCCGACGTATAAATACTATATAACATTCGGTGAACTTGTTACTTTATTGTTTGTGGGTTTTTTGAAGGTTATACACTTTTAACAATTTGCACACGTAACTTTCGTGGCAAACGCATCATGCTTTAGTTTTGCCAGGTATGATACGCGACCGTCGTGGTATAATACTGAATAGCCTCGGACAGCCGGCGAAAAGGGTCAATTTATTTTAAGAGCGTCACCTGATAATTTCAAAGTTACTGTGTAAATGATCATCCCATTGGGAAATGAAGAGAAGACGTCATTCCATGGAGCACAGCAGAGAATGGATGTGTGTTTGAATGTATTCCCTTCTTGCCTGCTGGGTGCCAAATCATTTGAAGCTTACATTTACAGAGCGTAAAATTCAATGAATAACTGAATAAAGACCTCCGTAGTCGAGTACACTGCAGATTAATATTTTGCATTCTATAAGTAAAGGAGAACTTTTGCCTTGTAAGAAAAGAAAAAGAAAAATACCTTCAGCAGACTAGCAATGAGGTATACTGTGATTCCCCAGAAAGAAATCCCCAGAAACTTGGCCGTAATAGCCCACAATAAAACTGTTTATTCTTTGAATTCTAGAAAGTGACGTACAATGATGAATCAGTTGAAATGAACAGAAAAATAAGAGGCTATGCGTGAAGTTAAATTATTTCTGCCTAACTTGGCATGCTTAACTTACTATATTACAACATTAACTCTTTTTCAATTATTTATCTATCTATATCTACATATCTCTCTCTCTCTCTATATATATATATATACCTATATCTATATTATGTATATATATATATATATATATATATATATATATATATTTATTTATTTATATATATGGTGCTTTGAATCTGACAATTAACACAGAATTACTACTTTTATAGGCAAGCCAAGCCGTAAATAAGAAATGAATGTGTAGCAATAATTCTACTTCACAACCAGTTGAGTCTTAAAAGGACGAACCGGTCATGTATGGGAATTTATTTGGTGAGTTGACCTTCATCCGTCCGTCCGTCCGTTCCTCCGTCCGTTCCTCCGTCCGTCAGAGATGTATGCGTTTACAACCATTTTGGTATTATCAAGCGTTTCTTCACATTTCGAGTAGTCCGCTACAGAACATTTTGTCACACATATCTACTGAAAGGTTTCTTTTATTGTTGACCGCGGTCGATTATGTCAGCACCGGATTGTAACAAATATAATAAAAATGCAGCCTAAATATTCAAGAATAAACCTAAGACAGAGAAAAAAAACAAAGAATCATGGAACAACTTGGCGAAATCTTCTGCAGGGTTATACTGGAGGCTCGATGACCATTATTGTGTGTTTGGTTTTGTTTAATAACTTTGATCTATTTTTCATGTTTGTGAACAGGCATGCGTGGATAAGTGACTAAAAGTAAAGAGTTTGATAACTTTCATGAAGTTTACACGAAATAAATGAAGGTGTCACATCAATGTATCACATCTAAGAATGAAGGTGTCACTTGAATGTATCACATCGAAGGACTTCATCACAAGAAATTGCAAACATTCAATGTTTCTTTTGCTCACATGTTCAGTCAAAATGCGGACAATGAAAAGTAAGACGGCCAATATAGTGATGTCCCTAAGTTTGATTGTTCAGTAGAAGAAAAAAAAATATGAAAGAATAAGCGCAGTGGTAAGTCGTCATAAAAATGAATATCTGGTTATTTGACACTCTATTAGAATGTAAATTGTCACTAATTTCCTTTGGGGATGATGGCATAAATATTTGTGGCATGATAGAGGTAATTTTACTCCGTCAAGTTATTCAAGGCATAAGGTGTCAACAGAAACAGGGCAACTTGACAGAAAGAAATTCCAATGGATTTGAAAAAAAGGAGAAAGGGGAATTGTCTTTTGCTTGAATAATGAGTACTGAGCTTGGCTGTCTAAAATACCTTATAAATGCTGTAAATTCTGAACTTTTCAATGTTACATCGCTATGAATTCTGGGAACAAGTCAAAAGTTCCGTGTTATTATCTTTTCATTTAAGGTATAAATTTCAAGTTTGTACTTTTCCATTGTGCTATTTTTTCAAGCCAAGTTGTCATCAGAGATGGTTTGTGGTGGCGATGATCATTCTTGTACACAAATATCATAGAAATATGATAAAGAAAGTTTTACATTAGTGCACTTATTGGAAGCGTGTAACATTTTTTGTAAGTGGTTGCTCACGTCCATTCCAATGGCACCATTTGTTAATAAATTTAACATTCACATTTCAGTATTTTTAGCAGATCAAGTTTACTGATCCCTCGAAGTTTATTACAAGGTTTATGATATAGCAGGTTTTGTTCCACCGCACTAGAAATACGTATTATAATAGTGCCTATGTGTATCGAATCTCGGATACACAATAAAACCGTTCATGTTAAAACAACACTCATAAAACTTCTGACGGCTAACCCTTTTTACACGTTCAAACGATTGAAATATTCAGCCATAATTTTACCATATTTTGTAATTGTACACATTGTCGATTTTACTATTGGAATTATGCAGAAACCCTTTTTACAACGTTCAACTATTGAAACCTTCAGCCATAATTTTACCATATTTTTTAATTGTACACAGAGTCGATTTTACTGTTGGGAGTATGCAGAAACCCTTTTTACAACGTTCAACTATTGAAACATTCAGCCATAATTTTACCATATTTTGTAATTGTGCACATTGTCGATTTTACTGTTGGAAGTATGCAGAGACAGATGCTTTGGGACACACTTCAGTCATTGATGTTATAGTACAGTCTTGTACATTACTCTTTCTGTCTAACACACACAAACACCCACACTCAAATGTAGACAGTGCGTTGATCAATGATGGCTTTCTATCCGTATGACGAAACATAAAGAAGACTATTCATGTATATGAGTACACACTATATGCCATGTCGGTTGGAACCATTCAAGCTTTTGCATAGTAAAAATACCGAGAGTGTCCCATAAATGCTGCAAAACTTAACCAACATACTACACTAAGTTCCTACCGGCTTTTAGAAAATAAAGTAGCATTAGCTAGCAGCATGCTTATAGATTATGTGAAAGAAAAAAAATCGGTTGACGTCACAACAAAAACAAAACTCAACTTTTCAACGCTTGGACGGATCCAATCTCTACGAATTTAAATTCATTTCAGTTCATTGGGATCACTTGCGGTGGCGGCGTCTAAATTAGACCAATAAATCTACGTTACAGCATCGATTGAAAATATAAAAAAATGGATAGACTGAATGTTACAATGAGCATATCACGTGACACTATAGGTAAAAGAAACATACCGATTAAAGGTTTGTACAACTGCGCACTGTGACACAAGACGTAAATGATATGCATATAAGAGGATGAGTTCGTCACGCAATATATGTGCGGCTAAATGCCAGTAATGAAATGGCAACAAACTGGTGACGATACACAGATAAGAAAGAGAAAGAGGTATGGGAATACATGAGAGAGAGAGGGAGGGGGGGGGGGGAGAGTGACAGAGAGAGGTATAAAAATCGATGACGATTTTTTTTTTTGCATTTGAAATTTTTTATGTTGTAAACCGTGTTCACAAAGCGCCTTCAAGTATAGAAAATACCCAATGAACTTATGAAGGTCCATGAAACCTATAAACTTCTGACTTACCTTATTCTTTCCGTATAGTAGGAATACCTATATATTACCCAAACAGCATTTTAAGTCGGTCATGCACCAGCGTGTGAGTTAGTCATATATGAGAGGCCTGCCACTTTTTGACAATATATTATGTTTCTAGAAGGTGAACTCATAAACTCCCCTTGTTATATTTGTTTTTACATGAGTGGAACGCAATGACATATAAGTGCCAGGGTGACGTGGTAATGGCTAGAGGGACGTGTAAGGTCAAGGGTTGCGTGGTAAGTGCTAGAATGACGTAGTTTGGGCTAGAGTGACGTGGAAGCCGACCTGGAAGACTGCAGGTTGTTTCTTGGTGATACTGAATTGTACAAGCATAAACTTTGTAAGCTGGAGCGAAGGTCATTGACTGATAGTGGACATTGTACAATTATTGAACGCTTTGATGCATCATATTAAGAATAACCCGGGTTGAAAACTTCAACCTTCCTACAAACGTAACTTGCGATACGATCAACTCGAGGTGTGCGCGCATTGTGGCACATACTGACCAATAACTAATCTGACTCAAATGGCATGCTATGGCATCCATCTCTATCTGCCTCGAAATATGAAATACCAGTAAAACAAACATTATATATACGAATCATGCAATTCAGGTGCAGCCAAGAAATCATGTTTCTTATACCTTTTTAATGTTGGTGAGAACCAATAGATGGCGGGATTTTGCAGACCTTCCAGATTCAGTAAATTATTATGTGTTTTACGTAAATACTCATTATTCCCTAAACCATTGAAACTTATAAATTTCTTTGCTTAGGTATTTTTCATGAATCATGTTGATGGAAATCTATGAGAATGTACAAACAGTTATAGCAAGAATGACGTACCGCGCTCACTAAATTGATAGTGATAAACCTTTATTAGATCCCATTCCTCCCCGTGTCTCTCCCAATCGTTAAAGCGACGAGTAACTACCCTGTGGTATTCGTAAATACCGAATGTTTTACACATAACAAAAAGAAAGAGATATTATTGCTAAGTTCCCTTGCGTTTCTTTCACGCCTTGCTCTCACGATGCAAATAAGTTGCCTTTGATATGTTCTTGCAAGGTATGAATTATCAACACACTGAAACTACTAAACATGTAAAAATAAGATAGGGATATGCATTGCATGTATTCCTGGTGAGGCTATAGCCAAGTTTATACCTGTTGCGTGTGATGTACTGTAGCTTCCCAACTGGAATATACATAACTTATTTATAACGCGGGCATATCCCCCTGGAAGGGTGCTTGAGAAATGAAAGTAACAACGAATGAACGAAAGGGTTATTGGTTAAAGCTGATGAATGCTTGACGCATAAGATGAGTTTCCATATGTTTTATGAACGAAGTGAGGGGAAGCACATCCAGAGGCGAGGAGCATCTACCTCGAACGATCTGTCACCCCATGTTTGTTTAGGCCGTTGTTCTTGGAGTAAATGTATGTTACATGTCTGGAGCAAGTCAGAGATATAAGATGTAGCCAAGCCATTCAACGATCTGTAGGTAATTAACAGGAGTTTGTAAGTAATTCGGTGAGAGACCGGAAGCCGATGGTGTGACAAGACTTGTTACTATCCGTGCAGCAGTATTTTGAAGGCGTTGAAGTCGAGTGATTTAAGACCAGAGAAGCGTGTTTCCATTATTCATGGAAGAATCGAAAATCAAGTTTCTTGCCTGTTTTAACGGATGAAATCTGAGAATTACCAATCTAAATAAACAGAAAACTGATCTGCGAGAGCTTCTGGTGGGATCCAAAAATTATTCAGTTTTGTGTCATTCAACTTCAAAAAACTTCTCTGCATCCACATTCGAGTTTCTTCGATGAACAAAACCTCATTAGTCAAACAGTCGAAACCTGTTTTGTCACATCTTCCAAGAAGCAAAATAGTTCCATATAAAAGATATTATGTAATCTGCAGCCCCCCCCCCCCACAGGGCCCGATACTGGTGTGTGGTGAGTAAGATGCACAAGTTGGTGTGTGGGACACACATGCTTTTAATCTCCGTCTGGGGCTCTAGGTAGACACGCTAGGTATTGTTGAGTAGCAGGTGGCCCGAGAAAGGCATCATTTACTATACAGGAAAATTACGCTACCTTTATATTAAGACCTTCCATCACACATTGTTGAATACAACCGAAAGAATGAAGTTTGTGTCGAAGGATGACCAACAAATCGTTCTAAAGATCAATTCCGCCATACATGCATGTATATAGATGAAATGGTTTTGATCGTAGACTATGTCCTATTTTCATTTTTTAGTCCTCAGAAGCTCGAAATTGACGCTATCGGTACCATGCTCCGGTTACCTACCACATGTCGTGATTTTGAATCATATCACTGAGGAAATAGAACATGCAGGCAATACATGTATATCGTTCATATTCGTACATGCACATTAATTATTTGTTTGGAAATAAATAGGAATGTTTGTGTGAGAGTGGCAGCTCTGAAACTTTCAGCTGGTATTCGCATATAATTTTATTCCCTCCTCTTTTGTTCACAATATTATCAGTAGTTTTTGCATCTGCTAAAGCTCAATTTCGATAGATTATTGAGTTTCATATGAGTGATAATGTTGTAGCTATTACAGCTGGTTAGACTCCGTACAAAACCTCGATTATATAAAAACCACGTTCACAAACGTTCCTTGTGTGAATCACTTGCAAGACTATAAATTAGTACTTTTCAACATGCTATTCCCAGCTAATTCATACGTAGTTAAAGAGCACCTGCAAAAGATAACGTAAAAGTGCGACGGTCGAAGTAGGTTAAAAACTGTTATTCATTCTTGCATGTAAATTTGACAGAGAAATGAAACATTTCTCTTTCTTATCATAACACTAAGTTCTAGATTACTGGCTCTGCCGATTTAATTATTTTCCTTGAGGTGATTGATGTAATTACGGGCAGGCCAATAGTACAGTGACTCGTCTTTTATATCAACTCATCATCAAAAGTAAAAGAAAGTTACCATGAGATGCGAACAACGAAGTAGAATATTTCTGTGGGTTACTGTGAACATGGTATCGTATGTAGTCATATATCAATACTCAATAACAAATGACATATTATAGTTTGTCCATTTAAGAGCGTTACTATTTCTTAATCAATCCAAATGTTAATCATAAACAGCTTATTAATACATAGTCAGAAATATCGAGCAAAGTTCAATCCAAGTATTTTAAAGTCATAAATGCATAACACGCAGTACACTAGTACCGAAGTTTCTAAGGTAACAATGAAGTACTGAGACATTGAGATAGATAGCTCAAAATCTTAATATTTTTGTAGCTAAATATTGAGATATTAGGAGCAGTAATCCATATGTCTTAACATTAAGAAAAGGAATAGTTTATTTTTTGGAACATCTGAATATTGACAATATTGTATTCATATACAAGCTCGTCATGTTTACATATTCACTGATAAAGGTCTTAATATTTCATTATCTGAGTATTAAGAAATCTTACGAGATCTTAATATCTTAATAACTAAATATCTTAATGGTACAATATGCACTTGCATACAATATCTGCATATATCAGTATGCCATCTTTAAGCAATTATGAATATTCAGATACGAGATCTTAATATCTAATACCTTGTATCTAGATTTCAGATATGTACTTCATCTACCGTGTCTAAGCATCGTTAAAATACTTAGCTGTCTACATGTCTAACTCTCTTAACATCATTAAGACATTGAGATACCGAGATCAACTATTATATTAATATCTAGCCACTATGGACATATAATCATAGATATCTAACCATTGAGATATTGAGGTTTCATGATATATTGAAATTGGCATCAACAAATTGAGATATTTATTTTCAGTATTTCCAATATATCAATATTACCCTAAAGAGTCTCCAATAATTGAGAGGGAACGCAGGCACGGGCTAAAGTATTGACTTCTCCGTTCATAATTGTGTTTTAGGTTATATTCCACAAAAGCCCATAGTCATTAGTTGCTTGCATTACACTATTGTTCACTTTGTAAACAGCGTTGATTTTGAATATTACGTACTGAGGTCAAAAACGTTTGCCTGCGCATGCGTGTGATGATTTATTTCATCTCGACCAAACAGAGACAAACCTACTCCATGATATGCTTTGAATTTTCATTGGCTCGATCTCTAGAAATGAACCCTATTTGACCAAAAATACCTCGTCATGATAGAGCGATTATTTACTGCACAATAGTACAAAAAACAACAAAGTAGTCAAGTTATCATATAGGATATAGAAGAACGAGAAACAGATTATCGCTAATATGGTTACAAATTAATATAAGACTACAGTCATCCAAAACGCCACACAGTATCAAACCCAAAAGAAGTAAAAATATATATCATTTTGCTTTTTCATGAGCCTAAACGCTATACAGTATGCAATTGAATTGTAACTGTACTCGAAGTGCGCTATAACAAGTTGACAGAGCAGTTTTCTATGTAGCCATGAATTTTGTTGCTGCTAGAAATCTGAACACTTCTGTTTACCTGTACATAATTCCGTCTCTACTTCTGTTATACCTGTACTTAATTCCGTCTCCAGATTCATAAAAGGAAGATCGGATTACATGATGTATGAAGCGATATGATATTGTAACCAACACTCAACCCTATACCTTACCGATACTTCGCACATATCATCAACTATATAGTCTAAACTAAGACTGTATATTTTGCTTTTGGGTGATCAATAGAAAATCCCATTAGCGGATTCAATCATCATACGCAACAGACGTGATCTTTCCGGTAAATAATATCATCAGAGACCTCTTGTCGAAGCTATAGGATTTAAAAAGAAGAAAAAAAATAGAAACTAAGGAGAAACAACCAGTCTGCTCAATAGGGGAGTACCTCATCCATCAATGTTTATATTTCAGCAGCTTTGACTGATCATGATCAAGTCCACAAGGTATAAAGGTTTTCTGCTAATAATAACGTGCCAAGAATACATTCAGCGGCACTCTCCTGCAGCTGTATATATAGATCCACATGTGTTGACTGACCATACAGAGGTCACGCCATGCAATCAAATTATGCTAGATAGCCAGACGCATGGGGACTAACACATATTCAAATAGTTGCGTGAATCACAGTATGAGTTACCAACTCAGTTATATAGGTAAACACCTCGTTGACGAAGGCTCCTGACATAATCGTGACAGCTGATCTTTTTTTATCAACCCTAGCTGATTTGTGAAACAATAAATCATCTTCTATACGGTCTTTATATATGCTAAACATAAGAATATGGCCCCAAATATGCTGAAAAATGCAAGTTTGTGGCCACAAGAGGTAGACAAAATACATCTCATATTATGATCAGATATGGGGCCAAGCTATACTGACAATTAATTCTATTTTAAAACTTTTGATTTTCTTGGAGGGTCAGCATGAATGATGATGCATCCTCGCGGGAGCATGTGTCGTTATTTTAGATTTATTATAGGCGAACTCGTGGTTATTTGCACGACCTTATACGTTGAGACTAAAACACGAAATATAGGCCTATATATATGTATAGTATTAGCTGTATGTGAGATGTACTACTGTAACCATGGTAACGTAATAAAATCAATCATAAAACATGATATGGATAGCAGTTATATAATGTGTCTATTCTAGTAAAAGATCATTGTTAGGTAAGTTTACTACAATGAGATCATAGTACATAAGTATCAAGTTATTCTTGCCTCGAATGTATTCCAGTGAGCAAATTAAGCGTTATTTGATTGCTTGTCTGGATCTAGCTTGGAACGTTAAATTGAATAGTTTTCACACGATTTCATGTCACAGGAATGAAATTAATGTGTAAGATGTGGTATGAAGTTAAAGTAGGTAAAAACAAACCCAATTATACGCGACGACCGGTTTCGTCCTTTCGTGGCACTTCGGGCTAAGGTAGGAATTGAATCTTAGACGTAACAGACGTTAGTCCATAACATTCGACCACAGTTATTTCTCTTAAGTGAGGGAGGCCTGAGGCACAAGGAGAGCCCTCTGAACGTTTCAAATACTTCTCACAGTGACAGAAATTACAGCACAACATACCTCCCTATATTTGGATATTCTAAATCTATTCATAATCATCAATACTGCTTTCCTTACAATACACGCAGTTACGCATGATTGCTTTTACTCTTTTGACTGTCTTACTGTTGATACGGACGTGTTCGGTAGAACACTGTTAGGTTTGAAGCTTTTAGAGTGATCAAATTGAGTTAATGGCTCTCGATTTTACGCTCAAGTGTTCACTATCTATCTTTTTGCCTCCTTCAATGGACACACTTGCATATATTAAAAGTAGTTGATGTGACTAGATTATGATTTGTTAACTATGTAAATAGCTTCGCTTGTGGCGTATCGGCATATATTTGCTCGGTTTGTGCACGTGACGTAGGAATTGTTGCATCGGATGAAATTGTGTCAAACAAATAGATATAGTAAAACCAAAATCATAATAATAATAACTAAAACAGAACTAAGGATGAAAAGCCAAGCTATATGAGTCCCTCTAACTTTAATAAATCGATTATAATAAAGGACATTGTGTTTATTCAAGATAACGGACATCTCAAGAACAATGATGTACGCTCCATTAACAGGTTCCATTATTTGGCGGCCAGTGGAGAGTGAAATGTGACCGAAATTTCGCAATTTAAGTATAAAAATACTGAACGCTTAAACCGTAATAATAATGAAGCATAGGAAGCTACAGTACATAAAATAAACAGACAACATGTGAAATAGAGAACGAACGGACAGGAATTAAACAGGGAATGAACAGTCTGGACGTGAAGCAGGAAAAGAACAGACAGGACGTGAATCAGGGAATGAACAGACAGGGAGTAAAGCAGGGAATGAAAAGACAGTAAGTGAAGCAGAGAATGAAAAGATAGGAAGCGAAACAGAGAATGAACAGACAGAATGTGAGGCAAAGTAAGAAATGACATGACTTGAAGCGAAGAATGAACGGATAGGAAGTGAAGTAGAGAATGAACAGACAGGATGTGAAGCAAAGAATGAACAGACAGGAAGTGAAGCAGAGAATGCACAGACAGGAAGTGAAGCAGAGAATGAACAGTCAGGATGTGAAATAGAAAATGAACAAACAGGACGTGAAGCAGAGAATGAACAGACAGGACGTGAAGCAGGGAATGAACAGACAGGAAGTGAAGCAGAGAAAGCACAGACAGGAAGTGAAGCAAAGAATGAACAGACAGGACGTGAAGCAGAGAATGCACAGACAGGACGTGAAGCAGAGAATGCAGACAGGAAGTGAAGCAGAGCATGCAGACAGGACGTGAAGCAGAGAATGCATAGACAGGAAGTGAAGCAGAGAATGAACAGTCAAGAAGTAGAGCAAAGAATGAACAGACAGGAAGTGAAGCAGAGAATGCAGACAGGAAGTGAAGCAGAGAATGAACAGTCAGGATGTGAAATAGAAAATGAACAAACAGGACGTGATGTAGAGAATAAACAAATATGACGTGAAGCAAAGAATGAACAGACAGGAAGTGAAGCAGAGAAAGCACAGACAGGAAGTGAAGCAGAGAATGAACAGACAGGACGTGAAGCAGGGAATGAACAGACAGGAAGTGAAGCAGAGAAAGCACAGACAGGAAGTGAAGAAAGAATGAACAGACAGGAAGCGAAGCAGAGAATGCACAGACAGGAAGTGAAGCAGAGAATGAACAAACAGCACGTGAAGCAAAGAATGAACAGACAGAAAGTGAAGCAGAGAAAGTACAGACAGGAAGTGAAGCAGCGAAAGCACAGACAGGAAGTGAAGCAAAGAATGAACAGACAGGAAGTTAAGCAGAGAATGCTCAGACAGATAGTGCAGCAGAGAATGCAGACAGGAAGTGAAGCAGAGAATGAACAGACAGGATGTGAAGTAGAGAATGAACAGACACGACGTGATAGGAAAAAGAAGTTTGACATAGAATGATATCAGGAAAAAGTACTTCAGCTTCGTGAAGATGCAAATGCATTGAGAACAATGCTTTTGTAAAATCGCTCAAAATTTTGTTCTGCCCAGCAAGACTCGATTGTTCTTGAACATAAGTTATTCAGACTCAATTATTTATAATTTATTCACAAGGGTGGTATCCAGCAATTCTGAAATCTGGAGTACTTTTGAAGGTTATGTTTGGTTGTTGTAATGGCTGTAAAAAGGTTACATTTTGCATGTTAATTGGGTAGTGACGACATATGTGACGTACATTAACGTAAAGACATTGAGTAAGTTATACCAGACCTAAACCAAAGATTGTATAACAATACAACTGACATATTAAGTCAAAGGCAGTGAATATTCAAAGCAAAGTGTAGTGACACACAAATTTAAAACTGCCATCCAATACAATGGGCTTCTTTACTTCGGTCTAAGCGCAAAAATTACCTGACTCGCTTGTGAAGAATGTATAGTTAGCCGACATCATTACATAGCTAACCGCCACCATTACATAGCTAACCGTTATCATTACATAGCTAACCGTTATCATTACATAGCTAACCGCTAACTTTACATATTCGATTGTTTAGAATGTATAGCTAACCGCCATCATTACATAGCTAACCGCCATCATCACATAGCTAACCGCAATCATTACAAAGCTAACCGCCATCATTACATAGCTATCCGCTATCATTACATAGCTAACCACCATCATTACATATTCGGTTGTTTAGAATGTATAACTAACCGCCATCATTACATAGCTAACCGCCATCATTACATAGCTAACCGCCATCATTACGTAGCTAACCGCCATCATTAAATAGTTAACCGCCATCATTACATAGCAAACCGCCATCATTACATAGTTAACCGCCATCTTTACATAGATAACCGCCATCATTACATAGCAAACCGCCACATTACATAGCTAACTGCCATCATTACATAGCTAACCGCTGTCATTACATAGATAACCGCCATCATTACATAGCGAACTGCCATCATTAAATAGATAACCGCCATTATTACATAGCTAACCGCTGTCATTACATAGCTAACCGTCATCATTACATAGCTAACCGCAATCATTACATAGCTAACCGCCACATTACATAGCTAACCGTGGTCATTACATAGCTAACCGCCTCTTTACATAACTAACCGTCATCATTACATAGCTAACCGCAATCATTACATAGCTAACCGCCATCATTACATAGATAACCGCCATCATTACATAGCTAATCGCCTCTTTACATAGCTAACCGCCATCATTACATAGATAACCGCCATCATTACATAGCTAACCGCCATCATTACATAGCTAACCGCCATCATTACATAGCTAACCGCCAACATTACATAGATAACCGCCATCATTACATAGCTAACCGCCAACATTACATAGCTAACCGTAATCATTTCATAGCTAACCGCTGTCATTACATAGCTAACCGCCATCATTAAATAGCTAACCGCCATCATTTCATAGCTAACCGCCATCATTACATAGCTAACCGCCATCATTTCATAGCTAACCGCAATCATTACATAGCTAACCGCCATCATTACATAACTAACCGTCATCATTACATAGCTAACCGCAATCATTACATAGCTAACCGCCATCATTACATAGATAACCGCCATCATTACATAGCTAACCGCAATCATTACATAGCTAACCGCCATCATTACATAGATAACCACCATCATTACATAGCTAACCGCCATCATTACATAGCTAACCGCCGTCATTACATAGCCTACCGCCATCATCACATAGCTAACCGCTGCCATTACATAGCTAACCGCCATCATTACATAGCTAACCGCCAACATTACATAGCTAACCGTAATCATTTCATAGCTAACCGCTGTCATTACATAGCTAACCGCCATCATTAAATAGCTAACCGCCATCATTTCATAGCTAACCGCCATCATTACATAGCTAACCGCCATCATTTCATAGCTAACTGCCATCAATACATAGCTAACCTCTGTCATTACATAGCCAGCCACTGTCATTACTTAGCTAACCGCCATCATTACATAACTAACCGCCATTATTACAAAGCTAACCGCCGTCATTATAAAGCTAACCACCATCATTACATAGCCATCCGCCATCATTACATAGCTAACCGCCATCATTACATAGCTAACCGCTGTCATTACATAGCTAACCGCTGTCATTACATAGATAACCGCCAACATTACATAGCTAACCGCCATCATTACATAGCTAACCGCAATCATTACATAATTAACCGCCATTATTTCATAGCTAACCGCCGTCATTATAAAGCTAACCGCCATCATTACATAGCTAACCGCCATCATTACATAGCTAACCGCCATCATTACATAGCTAACCGCCATCCTTACTTACCTCACCGCCATTTTTACATAGCTAACCGCCATCATTACATATTTGGGTACTGAGTATCCACTCTGTGGCCTCCAATATTCCATTATTTCATATCTTCATTGACAATGGTTCAGTGATTGTTTATAGCCTCGCACGTTTTTGCTTTAGATTTAAAGGTGTTCATGTGACAAACCATAGATTTAAATCTATGCCTTTATGTATTTAAAAAATGACAGTTTAAGGAACTAATGAAAATGATAAAAAATGGGTCAATGATCTAGTCATTCCGAAAAAAATAGCTTGAGATCATTTTGTTTATTGTTTGGTGTTGAAGGTGACGATGAAACAATGCCTCCAAGAGGTCTATCTCTCTAAGGCGTCTAACTACCTTCTTTAAAATTTGGTTGTTTTAATACAACAAAATATATCTACTTCACTTGGGTTAAGTACCCTGAGCATACATTTGTGATGTCACACTTGGACAGCACATGTTGTCCGTGTGCGACATCACGTGTTGGCTGTTATGTCTTTGTATTTCTCTGATTGCAATTATACCTCAACTATTCGGAAGGTATTCACACTAGAGGAAGCGTAAACAACATCCCACAAATCATTTCATCGACTTGTATTTTCTCCCAATGTCATATACAATCACTTTAACTTCAACGAAAACAAAATCGGTTGTTGAAGTACATGATTCATAGCGTGACAGATTATTTCACAATTCACTCTTCAAAATAACATAAGTAAACTTCACTATTTAAACCCTCAACATCTTATCAGAGCTATGAATATGTGGGTCTATCCATCAGTGTACTTTACTATCCTTTGAGTGACTTAGCATTTCATTGCTTGTTTTATCATAACTCATATCTGGATATGAACAAACATAATGATCATACACGGTTATCAACTAACATGAACGATACATTATATCATAGCACTGTTTGACAATAGGGAATCGAAACTACACACTGACTTTAACGTTGGCTTTCATCTTGGTTGTGTAAGGTCCTGAATAGTTGATAATGATAGACAATTGTAAATGGTGCATTGTGTATTAACTCCCTCTCTTATATTTATATTAATATCAGGCAGTACTGGTGCAATGCAGCCCTATAACCTCAACCTACATGTAGTTTTCACTAACAGTCTCCATATCGCTACACTACCAGCTAGATTCGACTAGACATAATACCAGACTAACTAATTATGCTGCTTGAAATGTAAGGGTTGTTTATCAATTTAATCTTTATTTCATATTTTGTAAGCAAAATGAACAGCGAAAAATGGAAAAACAAAGAAATGTCTGGCTAGATTAGGCTTTGAACCAGTAAATCAACAACAGAAAACTGGCTTCCCAGTCTGGATAATGTGGCTTCTGATTGGCTCCCAGCAAAGAAATGGCTATAGAGGGGTTTGTCACCAACCAATGGCGAGACAGCTGAGTGTGTTATAGCGCAGGGAGTTTAACCCTGAAATCAATGCTTCGAATCATGATATATATAGCCTAAAGATCTTTGCTTAGGAAGATCGGTCCCCGGAGAAAAGGGGAATGGGCTAGGGGAGTTGGTGAAGGTACTTATTAGCACTAGTCTATTGTTCAATATTGTGTGAGCCCTATACAAGATAAAATACTAGCCTATGATCCGATGAGTCTTTTAAAACTGGCCCTATGATAAATATTATTTTAGTTTTGTTAATGGTCATGCATTATCAAATATTAAAATATAGTTTTTTGGTATAAGACATTTATTTAGTAATACATTGATCACTTTAGAATGCCGAACCTCGTTCACCAACTGAATACATTAAAGCGTATTTGATTTACCATTGCATGTTATCCAGAGAAAAATCAATTATCCGTGATGTGTTAATTATTTAAGTTTTCACAGCTCTGCGAAAGTTGTAATAATTACAGCATTTATTTAGCATAATTAAGGCCCCGTACTTTATGACCATCTCGACTTACACACGCATATCTGGCTTGAGTTGTTTCCTTTACTAAGCCAGCAGTTCCCCGACTACAGTTACAGCTCACACCATATTATCCCCATTTTAGGGTATTACCGTGTTATTGTCTGTAGCAGTCAGTATTTTGACATTCACGAGAGGCCTGATAATTGTCAAAACTACTACACTTTGCATGTAGCAAACAACAAAGTATTACGTACTTGACATTGACATTTATTCATTCCTATTTACAAGCATGAAAATAATATTTCATGCTTATATAAACAGCAGAGTTAAGTGCAATTTACAATTAAGTATTATTCAAACAGCTCTATGTGTGTTGTTTGGTATAGCTTAACAATTCTAAATAAGATCATAAAATCCGACGTCATTTTCCTTTACAAGTATAATTTAATTCCAAATAGTAAATAAAAAATGTCCAGTTCGTATCATTTGTGATCATATTACCTCGTGCTATTAAAAGGTCTTTGGGCAACATCATTATTAGAATTGGAATCGAATCATTAACTATCACTATATCATACAATACACTACAAATGGTTCATTCACCTATCCATATTAAACTCTCCATAACAGAGAATAGTGCTGTTTGAACATGAGTATCATGGTAAAAAAGAAATAATTCCAAATTTATCACAATTGATGGCCAAACATTTTAAGGAATCTCTTTGTAAATGACATCACTGAGCACGCGCTGCGGTCATGATTTTGATAAAGTGTTTATCGGCCAACATAAATTCATTTAAATAAGATTGAAACAAATTACACAATGAAATATCGAGTTCTATGAGCAAGATATTTAGATTAGTAATATGCAGCAAGGATATGGGACGCGGTCGGTAAGAAATTAAGAAACAACAATACTTCATTATATGCGTAAATGTAATACCTGTTTGTATGCTTCAGCTTACACGAACTAAATGGATACGTATATATATGTATTAGATGATGGTATTGATGGTGTGGAACATTCAAGTGTTGTAAATAATACTGATAAGAATTTACACCGCAGCAACTAGTAAATACAAGATCAGCAACGCTGCAAAAGCTCAGCTAAGCTTCTATTTGAGAAATTTGCTTTGATTGGCAATTTTTTCTGAGCAGTTAGTAGGCCTATATCCATTTGTTTGTGCGAAAGAAAAATATAATACAGGCGGAATAACCTCGTCACTTCCTTTCTTCCGTTCTCCTATTTCCCTTGCCTTATGCTGCTACTTAGCAGACATAGTTTATTACAATGTTAGAATGTTGTAAACATTTTTTTTTTGAAGAAAGACATAAATATAAATGTAATTCTTCTTCACTTTTATGGAAATAAACAATGATAAAAGTCTGAAATAAATTAGAAAAGTCAGAAGGCTATAATAACTGCTTAGTTGTGTTTTTGAATATTTAAACTGCAGAGCTACCTTTGTAGACTATCTTAAAACCAGAATGTAAGACTGCATTGAGGTTTGATGGATGACTTCATCAAAACAGTGTATGAGCCAATGCTATACCCTGATTTCAACAGTTGTTAACCCTTTTTACTGTAAGGGGGGGGGGGGGGGTATACGAAACGCCCCTTAGTGCCCGCAACTTCCCTGATTGTTGTATTCCGGGAAATTACCTTCAAAGGTGGAAACACTGTCACGAACTATTTTAGGCAATAGATCGTTGTACTTACTAAAAGCGATAAACTATCCCAGGAAAAAATTTACCTCAAATTTACCGCGGTATCATACCACACTTTTACCCCGGTAAAACCGGGGTAAAAACGCGGTAATATCATGGTAAAACTGCGGTAAATTTACCGCGGTAAATGTACCACACTTTTACCGCGGTAAAACCATGGTAAAACTGCGGTAAATTTACCGCAGTAAATGTACCGCACTCTTACCCTACTTATACCGCGGTAGTATCATGGTAAAACTGCGGTAAATTTACCGCAGTAAATGTACCGCACTTTTACCCTACTTTTACCGCGGTAATATCATGGTAAAACTGTAGTAAATTTACCGAAGTAAATGTACCACACTTTTACCCTACTTATACCGCGGTAGTATCATGGTAAAACTGCGGTAAATTTACCGCGGTAAATGTACCACACTTTTACCATACTTTTACCGCGGTAATATCATGGTAAAACTGCGGTAAATTTACCGCAGTAAATGTACCGCACTTTTACCATACTTTTACCGCGGTAATATCATGGTAAAACTGCGGTAAATTTACCGCAGTAAATGTACCGCACTTTTACCATACTTTTACCGCGGTAATACCATGGTAAAACTGCGGTAAATGTACCGCGGTTGATTTTACCACAATTTTACCACACATTTACCCTATTTACCACACATTTACCATAGTTTACCGCGGTAAAATTAGGGTACATTTTTTGCTGGGATGACCCATTGCAAAAGCAAAGAACCAACAGTATATGCACGTCGTAGTTTTCATTAATACAATAATAGAACGAAAACGTAAAAAAACTGTTCCTCTGCTAGATCTGTTGAAATGTTGTGGACATCACGTTTCTGATTTGTACTGACCCGAAATTGCTCACGAAAATTGCACCGATACAATAATAGAACGACTTGCAACTTGTTTACAATCGACGTACCGCATAGTGCAGAAATCGGAATCGGTTCCAACAATATAGGTCATTCTCACATGTCGTATTCCACACACAAACTGTGGAAAAGTTCAAATTGAAATTCTGCCAAGTTAGTCCTTTTACAGAGAATGACATCAAACTAGACAGGAAACCCTGAATAACAAGTAACTGTTTGACTTGATCAAGTTTCCCGCATGGAAATTATTTCCCAAAATGAAGATGGAAGACATTTTGCTACTCACACCAAAACGCGTACTGGTCTAGTGATGGGAATGGTCCAAACATTTGCCCCGGGTACCCTTTTGCTCATTTCGGTCGGTCTTCCCGGGTACCCTTTCAATACGCATTCACCCTAAAACCCAACTTGGTCTATACTATCATGGCAAACATAAACCTAATGTTATTACGTATGTAAGCCTTTAGTCACGTATATGGTAAGACTGTAACCAACCCGTGAACTGATTTATATGGCAAGGCTGCATATTTATATTTACCACTTACATGATAAAATTACTTTCTCAAATCAACACATGCAATGCCCGCCCCCCCCCCTGTCCCATATTATGTTTTTTAGTGATATATGAAAGCTTTGTAACATAAAAGTGATTAGATCTACAGCCTTTCAAGCCTAACTGTACAATGCATCATTTAACGAAATATTTCCTGAAACGTTGTCTTGCGTGTTTGAACAATTTCTTACAGCATTTGTTTGGTTATTTTGCATAAAATTGCTTAAATTCAGCAATGCGAGACAAATGACTAAATATTTTGCAAACCAACAATTTCTTGCAAGAAAGTTACGGCACTTATGGAGTGTTAGCTCAGTGGTAAACACCGGTGCCTTTCAATCATAAGGTCCCCGGTTCGAGTCACTCCCAGATTAATGTATGTCGTCCAGTTACAGAGTTGTTGACAATTAACAATTCATTATCATGGACGTTAAATATGAATGTAAGAGACTGACTTCGGTCAGCTTGCGGCTTTGATAAGCCAATGAGGCTTCTTCGCGAGTTCCTGCTTGCAGGAGGATCTAATATACATATACATATACTTGTACGGCACCACGAAAGCATACTTGCGCTAAGTCTAGCCAACCTGTTACTTCATTACTATGCACTAAGACTATCAATCAAACACTGTGTGGAAATATGTTCTTGTCTACAATGTAGTTAATCATACAGCGTTCACACAAAGACCCTCATACAAGAAAAAATATGTGGCAGGCGTTGCAGACTAAATTGGTAAAAAGAGGTCATTTTACGACGAAGGCAGGTTGATTACGTAATCTCAAGAATCTTGTCCATGTTAGCGTGCTATAGTTGGAGTCTATACAGCAGACCTTTAAGTTAAGCGAGCAGGCGAGGGTTGTCCTGAATAATATTTGAGGTCAGGTAACCGGGTCACTATTAATGTATTTTTGTTGGAGGGTAATTGGCGTGAAAATCTCTCCATAGATTACCATAGAGGTAGCTTGGTCTCCACAGACCACAGCCGTTGTAGTTTGGCGTAAACCTATGTTTTCGTCGCTGTTTCTATTTATTAGAAGTGACGTTTTCCCGGGGTCTATATGTAGTTAAGCATAGGAGGCTACGTGGTGACTTGATTCAGGTTTTCAAGATTGTGTATGGTTTTGACAATTAATACTTCACTGACTGTTTTATGTTTGCTAAAAGTAGCTGTAGCAGAGGTCATTGTCTTAAACTCAAGAAGTTACTAAGTAGGATTAATATTCGGCATAACTTTTTTTTTCTAATATAGGGTTGTGAATGAGCGGAACGGTTTGCCTGAGAAAGTTGTACTTGCAAGAAGTGTGAATGGGTTTAAGAATGCTCTGGACAAGCACTTCACGCATTGTAATCGGGTCTGAGTGTTTGTGTCTTCAGTATTTTATAGGGTCCTTGATGGGGACTTGAGTGTCCCTCCTGATCCTTTTTGCTACTCAACTAAAGTAAACTCAGTGGGTTTCGTCATTGCGTCTCACCACGGCTGTTCCCGTTATATTGTATATTGTTTATTGTATATTGTACATTGTACATTGTATATTGTAGTATTTCAGACCCGTTGTCATCCTCGACGTCTGTCATGGTGAAACCGGGAGATTTAACGTTATGTAAACCCGGTTTTCACTTATGGGCAGAAGTCGAGCCATCTATTTTCAACCTGTAAGTAATAACCTAGTTTACAAAACATGCTCCACCCATCTACCAGACCCCGCTATGGTGCCGAACATGCCAAATTAAGGGCGGCTGTTGGTGACTATTATTAAAATCCAATTAATCGGTGACATGTTGACAATAGAAGGCCTTAAAACCATTTCAATCAATTTTGTTTAGGTTGGTACAGTATGTGAATTCTCTGCAACCGGGAATATAATTTGACGGGAACTGTCTATATGTTATTGTTTCAAATTAAGAGTGAGGTGTTGTTCAGGTTATTTTTGCATGTTTGCTATTTATAGGACTATTACCACAAAAACCACTTTGTGTTTCATAATGACGCCTCATAAGTTGCCCTTTTGGACGGAAGCATTATTCTTAATAACTAACAACTCTCACATGGGTCGTAATTGTTATCTTCATCAGCTATACTTTCAATTCGGGGCCTCTCTCTTCTCAGAGAGTTGCTATATTGACGCTACTTTTCTCCTGCAGGCGACATAGAAGTGAAATATTCGAAAATACTCGCATTACGTCCCAAAACAAAAACAAGTGTTTAACTTTCATTTCGCTTGTCAAATTTCAAATTATACAACTCTAAAAACAGCTTTTAAGATTTTGCGAGGAGAGGCTATTACGAGTTACTTGCTCTTAAAAACAGAACAAAATTATCCGAAAAGTCGCCTCTTTGACTTACCGAGACAAGTGACCGTATCTCTGACAAGCCCGCAATCGCATTTGCCAGTAGCTATAGATATGCACGCACACGCTTGTAGCTTTTCGAGCACTCTCACAAATTCTGGCGGTAAACATCACCACCGCAGTAACTTTTGCGTCTATTTCCACTACGTCAAGGAAGGCATGTCGAAATGTAATTTTAGTGTTTTAAGATTTAGTAAAACAACTGTCGCGAACTACCCGTTAAGACCTTTAGTGCGATTATATATCCGTTAATGTACTCTTCTCTGAAGCAGGAGGTGTGATGCACACTTAAAATATTATCAAGATTTTGGTGCTTGATATGTACCCGAGTTGTGGTATATAGTATTAACATTCACACAGAGCATCAATCCAGAATGTCTGTTGTTTTGTGGCTTTGCCTCTCTAACGTTGAGCGTATGGTCTATATATAACAGACACGTGTTGACAAAGGAAATATAAAGTAAACATATCTAACATGGAAACTATAAAGGCAAAATGTCTTTTTCAGTTTCTACTTTCAATTATAAGTTATTCGTGCTATAGTTCAACGCGTCAGAGTATCAAATATAGACATTCCAAAACATTACAGCTATAACAAGATTTCTTTTTGAATAAGGCCAAGATCAAAATCTGATTACTGTATTTTGAACACAGCAGGCAGCATAGAATAACTATTGCTACTAACAGTATATGTTTCTCCTCTCGAGTGCCTTCCCTTGAATATTCCATTTTGAAAAGAATGAATCTACCATTGCTGATCATGTCAACGTATACCACACTAGCATATATAGCTACTGTTACAAGCAATGCGTGGCGACAAGGCGCCTTGATAATTTAATTTGCATAACTGACGGAAATATTAAATGTAGGTGCTTAATATTGCAATATGATTGGAGAATTATGGACAAGTTACAAAAAGTATATGTAATAAAATACCACTGCTGTTTTCTTCGCATTTTGAAAATGGCGTAACAGTTCGATTTTTTTTCTATATTCCGATTTTCTTTAATTGAGAAAATCTGGGGACTCCTTGAATAAAATTAAGTGTTTCTTCTTTATATACGTGTGTCTGGTTTCTATCGAAAATTAATAAACTTCCTTTATATTTTAAATATGTTTAGTGCTCGTGAGACAGCTTTTTACACTGTCTAGATTAGATTAGCCCAATTTAAGTATATATGATCACTAAATTACATACATCTCGAGCATTCTCTGGATTTTTCTTGGCACTCGCCGGTCTGCAGAGAACTCAAATGTACTTGAACAACACGCTTCTCCGTATCCCGCTTGAACAGTGGCTATGGGCGACACTAAATTTCATTTTACTTTGACTTACAACTGACATTAAACACACTTAAAATTTGTCCAATGCAATTATCCATTTCCACTCGTATCCTGCATGATTTCAGCGAAGTTTAGTCTCCAGGGCTAGGGGAGAGACGTAAGTGTAGTACCCGCAATAACTGCAGTATTACAATTCAAAAACTAATGCACGCCTACGGTGGAACAACTGCGTCTGAAATACTCATTATGAATAGAGAATCGATAATATTACCGAAATAAACTCAATCTCTGTCTGTGAAGCAAGTTAAGCGGACGCTAGCCAGATTTTCATGTTTGTCATTAACAACCACGGAAAAGGAGCTCGTCTGGACTCTTAAGACAGAGAATAATAACACCTTTGGTTTCTATATTTACCAACAATTCACAGAACGACTGAAAGATGCAGACTAGTTGCCACTGTGACCGAGTGTACGAAGAAGCTGAGTGCACCTTTTCGATTAAGTGTTCATATCAACCACGAAACGTTTGAATAGATAAAACAAGATTACGAAAGTGACTGGATTACTGCTTTTTCCCTCTAAAATAGGTATGTTAGACTGATTTCATAAAAAACAAAATTTACAACTCGATAATGTTGATTAAAGCTTTCACTGCGATCAACTTTTTTACAAACTGAAAACGTAAAAGTGTGCTATTCCTGTTGGGAATAATTTATAATCATTTAATGAATTGGTGCCTTGAAAAGTAAGAAATGCTTCTGAAAGCTTGTCAAAAAAGTTGATCAATTCAAGATTCATTGCTCAAACTTATTTTTGTTTGGATGAGGAAAATAGAAGATTGTCCTTTATTTCAGTATTGCAATATTAGATAAAACAAACTGTCGTGACTGTCATTCCATGTCGTTAGCTCATATTGAGTTGCATATTTTCATCTAGAGTATTTTATGGTCAAGTTTCAAAAATGTTTATAAAGGAGGTTGATTACTGCATGTTGATAACCATATTGCCCATTTAGTTCGTGTGGATAAAAAGCACGATTTGTTTCTTCTTCGAATATTGGAAAGAATTCCAAAATTGAAGAAGTCACGATAACAATGTGATAAATTAATTAAACACCACAATGAAAAATTCAATTATTAAATCATGCTAAAACCGCCTAAACAAATTATGACGGCGCTGTTGCACAATTGAGATATTTCACTGAACAAAGCACTGACAGCTTATTGGATAGCAAGACTGGCAAGGAATAGCTGGGGTTTTCTTTGCAGGTAAAGATTCGTGGCGCAAACAATTTTTGATAGTTATTAAATTTAAGTGAAAACTGCAAGGGGAATCAATTCCACAATTCTCGTGACGAGACATACCTTATGGAGACGAAACCGAGTGACAGTACTTTTTTGTAATAAATAACTGCAAAACATTTATTAATGTTTGATGTCCTACTGATGTCCTACTGATGTCCGCCGACAGCAATGTGTGTCGTCTGGCAAGGGTGTTGTTCAATAACAACTTCCCGACATGGACGTTAAATGGATGTGTGCCGAGAGATTGGCTACGGTCAGCTTGCGAGTCTATAAGCCTCCATGGCTTCTTTCGCGAGTTCCTGCTTGCGGGAAGATCACTATACATACATACATACATACATACATACATACATACATACACACATACATACATACATACATACATACATACATACATACATACATACATACATACATACATACATACATACATACATACATACATACATACATACATACATACATACATACATACATACATACATACATACATACATACATACAGACCGACACCTCAGTGTTGGGACACCACTCTTGGTACATATTTAACCCATAGTTGGGGTACAGATTTGTATCTTTGGACCAATTTGCAGACATGGGAAGAAACACATTGTAATACGTTTCCACACATCATAGTAAGGTCCCAGGGTGCAGATTTCTCTTACAAATCCTATTGTGTTTTGCCTAATTTAGAACAACAAATTTCTTTCAATTTATTTCTTATTGTAATGTTGTAAATGAGAAATATAATAACAAAATTAAAATATTACTTAATACTGAAATTTGCAGGCAATTCTATACATCACTTTCATAGTTAAAAGCTATAGTTCTGGACCATGTAGTGTTCCTTATACATAGAACAATGGTGAGAAAATATCAGACTTTTATTTCTTTTATTTATGTAATTGGATTTTAAGTATCAGGAACTTCTGAAGGGTTAACACTCCAATTCCCCAGGTGTGGGACAGCGCTACTGGATCCTTTCAAGCCACTTTACTGGGTAACATTTTGTAACTTTTGGAAAAATGACCGACTTCAGGCGCGTAGGTGGGGTTTGGCCGAAAGGGGCAGCCGCCCCCCCCCCCCCCCTCCTTGAGCATATTTAAAAAAAAAATTAAATATTTTTATGATATCGCTAGTATTTTCAAAAGAGAAAATGCTGAGATGCAACTTACAAGGCCTGGGAAGTGCCATTTCCAGCGATCTGGAAGGCATTTTCAGCCAAAATTTTCTTGTACGCTTCGCGCCAAAATGATGGCGCTACGCTTAGATAGTTTGCAATGCCGAATCTACAGTTTCGCCCCTCCCTTGGCAAATTCCTGGCTACGCGCCTGACTGACTTAGAAGGAAAAATAGTAAAATATGGTTTTGCACATGAACATGGAGGGAACAGGCTGTATAATTACTCACATGTTGGCCAGTTTCTGTTTCCTATATGCAGCTATATGCTGTATGAAGTGTAAATCATGTTGTGCTATTTTTACTTTTATTTTATTTCGCATGATACATCGACAATATGACATTCTTCATTGACATTAAAAATATGAATTATTGTAAATAGGTTTTGAGAACTCTCAGCTATATTGATTGTTTGATGAGAGAGATCCTGTCCGTAATATTTCTTTCAAATGAGACATTGATATCGAAAAACTACTAGCAAAAAAAATTGGTGTGAACATCTCTGACTTGAAGTTCAATTTTCTCCAGTAAAGTTTAGAAAGGCAGTCATGTGGCAGTGGCACCTGCAGGCTGCTTATGATTCGTCGATTTGCTTAGAATGTATGGATTTTTCTCTTCTAATATTTAGTGCAAAACATAGCCTAATCAGATTGTTTTGGGTTATAAGCCACACTGTTTGTAACAGCATTCTCATTAATCTATGTGGTGTAAAATCCTATTTAATCATACACTCTAAAAACGCCCTGGTGTAATAATCTTGGTTACCTCAAAGTGACACCATTGGGGTTCAAATATTAGCAGCCAACCTGTATTCTGGTTAGCCTGACGTGAATTTTATCACGCTCTAACTTTTAACTACTTTCCTGGTTGAATTCAGTGACGTAATTGACATGCTAACTTCACGGGCTTTTCACAACTAGCACAGTGTCGGTCGAAATATTTCACATCAGGCCAGAAACCATGGATGAGTTTGTCAAAGAAAAATTAGCAGAATGGAACCTATCATCACTGAATGACATATTTGAAGGTAAAGTTTGTTTTGATTATTGTGATGCAGAAAGGTTTAACCTATTTTCTTTGAAATACGTGCGATTGTCTTAACAGACGTTCGGTAGGCCAATGAAGTGGGCTAACACTAAGTTGACATAGTAAAAGGGCTATAGGCCCAACGTTAGGACAGGTCTAGCAATGGATAAGCCTATACATTACTAGCTGTCGAACAGGAATGTGTTTTACTTTAGTACCTTAAATTTTGCACAGTCCTGTTCGAAGGCTAATATAATGCAGACAATGCCAAGGCTAGGCCTACATTAAACCAGTTGCCGTGACTTATGCCGCCCTGTAAATAAATGCCCTAAAAAGGAGCAAACGGTCACTAAAAATGGTTACTCTTGTGTGTTTTTGCTAAATTTTATGACAGAAATTTATCCTACTGTAGCAACTACAATATTACAATTGCAACTCTAATAGTTTGTGCATAGGCTACGCATAGCCTAACAGTATTAGGCTAGGCCTGCTGATACTAATGGCTAGGCATACTAATGTTAATTCCCACTGTTAATTGTTGCTTAGTTAGGCTAGGACTGTGTGTCAGGCCTATAAACGTGTTAAACTAGTCTATCAAGGGTAATGTTATTTTCCACACACGTTACTTCCAGCTGAAACAAAACAGTGTTTTCCGTACACAAATTTGACAGCAGAAAACAATGATTTTTTCAGCGGAAAGTACCGTTTTTTTTGGGAGGAACAGAATGAAGTGCCTCCTGACACGAATGGACAAAAGCGATGCAGCTAAGACAAAAATCGCCTATGATTTTAAATGTAAATCTGGTGCAAAATGCGTGCTCAGGCCCTTACTTATACAGCCATTTCCAGCGAAAATCAAAAAGATACCGCCTTTTACAACATTTTTTTTTAAACCATCATAACGCAGACCGCATTTTTAATACTTTATTAGAAACTCAATCCTTCATAACGCGGGCATTCCTTTGCCCTTTTATCCGCTGACTGCCTCATACTCCTTTAATAATCCCTAATTACCAACACCCCAAGCCTCCTGTAAAATGTAAATTATAAGCTCAGCTTAACTTTTCTGACATGAACTCAGTCTAACCATCCTTTATCAACGTTCTTTGATACTTTCTCATGTTATTTTCATCATCCTGCCTAAATTTGGTATACTAAAATTGAGGAAAAATATAGTGTACAGGTAGATGAAGAAAAAGTTGCTTTCCGCACAAGAATTTTTTCAGTGGAAAGTAATGTGCGTAAAGTAACGTGTGCGAAAAAAAACACTTACAAATTACAATTACACTTCAGGGAATAATTTGTTCAGTATCCCATCTCATTTTGCTACACAATCTAGTCAAATTGTACACAAATGGAAAAAAGTGTAGTGCTCAGTTTTATGAATGAATGAATGCTTACAACCTTTTCCATGAACAGCATATTGAACTTTGGGAAAGCGCCCCCTTAAACCTTAAAAATGCCCTCATAAATACATTAAGGGGGGCTTTTTTAGCTTTTCATTTTCCAAAATTGCCCCCCAGAGCCAAATCTAAATTCCTACCCTGCATTGCAAGTGGTGCACTATATTTGAGCCAAATTTAGCTTTAGCTCATTTGTATCGCGTGCCGTTTTAATCAACACTCTACCTGCCGAAAAAGACTCGGATCCGATCTTGTCAGATTTTTAACATCTAGTTAAGAACTCGTTAATGCAGACGTAATATTTCAGTTGAGAAGCATTCCACAGTCAAATATGCCTATTGCTAATTAACAGACTTTATAGAGCTGCAGCACTTTGTTGCCTGTTGTTACTGGCTTACTCTGTACATGTACCTTGCTAATTTTAATTACATTATGTAATATTGAATTAAGTACTTTTTTAATTCGTTTTTTTTTTCTTTTTGGGGGGGGGGGTTTAAAAGTGATGTTGAATGAGGTGGCTCAAGCTTCCAAGAGGCCAGGGAACCAAAATGAAAACTCGGGAAGGGGCGTTTCCGGCCATCTGGGGGGTTTGTGAAACCAAAATTTTCTTGTACGCTTCGCGCCAACCGATGGTGGCTCTCCACTCAGATAGTCATGCCTACAACAGTGTTCTTCGCAGGTCATTTTTTTGTCCGGGTGGTAATCGCCGTCCTGGAGGTAATCGCCGTCCTGGGGGAGGGGTCTAAGGGGAGGGGGTGTCCTCCTCCCCTTTGGAAAATTTTTGCCCTCCGAAGGTGGGCTAGACGCCAAATGGTGCAATATTTGGTGCTATATTTGCCTTGCATGTATCTCCAGGAATTGCTATTTTTTAGGCAGTGTTTTAAATTTTCTCTTACGTTTGCCAAATGAAAAAAAATAAGAACACTTCAAAATTGTTGCTGAAATATGAGTAGTAATGAATAGGCCCTAAGTCCAATGAAAAATTATTCTACACTGTGCAAGGCTAACCCAACACAGCCTGTGCTTGACTGGGATAACTGCCAAGTTCAGGCATATCAACCAATTATCAGTCCTTATTACACAGATGCACACGGAAAGAATGATAAATAGATGATCAAATAACAAATTAGTCTTTATTTATTTCAACACCAACAGGATAACAATTGCAGTGAGAAAGTTGAAAAGAAATAAAGTTTATCAACATCATGACTTTTGAAGTTCGTAAAAACCCATCCTTTACAACATTCACTGTATAGAGAACAAAACTCTGAAAATCAGTAGAGAAATTACCAATTGTATACGAAAAGTAAGTTGGTACACCTCTCAAATTTTACGAAAGCTCGAGCAAAATACTTTCGAAAAATTCACGCGAAACTGGCATTTCGTGCTAAATGCAACTAATTTCATGTAAACAAGGCTCTAGTACACCCATTTATGAATTAACCATAAGACCACATCTGGTGTTGAGCGGCAGAAAAAGAAACTATTTTCTAGAATTTTCACAAAAAAAGGAAAAATTAATATCCTACCATAGTTAAGTGTATAGTAAATAGCCTAACCACTTCGTCGGTTACGGATCTCACGTAACAACAAAAACACAACTTAAATTGTATTTTGCAAAGTTGACGTTCTCTACAAGGACATGGAAACAATATTTAGCATTTAGTTAATCATGCCAAGTGGCATAAAACATGGGATTGCAAGTTTTACTTTCATAAAGATGGCCATACTGTAGCTATTGAGGCCTTGATATCGTGCTATGTCTGTATGGTAGGCCTATAGACTGTGCCTGGTGTATCATGGGGAATAGATTGTTTTGTTCATGCGAAGGAGTCAGTTGGCTTGAGGTGTGTTTTACTTACCCTAATGTTACAGGGATATTTACCTACTTTTCTTGAACGTATAAGATAATATTTCGCATAACTTTACCGATCCTTTACTGACTGACCTAATTAGTTCTAGAGTGGAGCCAAAATAGTTTACTCCATGAAAAGTTTTGTCTTTGAAACGTGCCAAAAATGTTAGAAAACAGGTGTTAGACAGGGGGTTGTTTGGCAAGGTACCTGGGGAAATTCGAATCACATGAAGCCAGTCTACCGTGATATTTAAGTAGGGTTAAACACTGCAGTTGTAAACTGATGTACGTATCGTGCACGCTGTTCATTGTTAGGCATTCTAGAAACGGGGCTTTGCCGAACGTAGTTTGTTTCATAATATCGACAGTTTTGTAAATCGTCGCGGCCGCGGCAAAAACAAAACATGTAGTTTCGATCAAATTCGTCACTCTTAAAGAATATGAGTGACTTTTGGAAAATGTTTGACGAGGTGCCAGTGTATTTTTTTTTTGTCCGGGCGGCCGACTTTTTCGTCCGGGCGGTAGCTTTATGTCCGGGCGCTTGCCAGCCTTTTCAAATTTTGTCCGGGCGGCGCGCCCGGACAAAACCGGTAGTGGAGAGCACTGCTACAACTTTGAGAATCCTGGCTACGCCCCTGGTACTAATACTGTCTCTTAGATCTTAGAGGAAACACTGGTAGTGATCTAATGAATGACAGTTTTTATTAAATTGACATGATTATAGAATACAAATTTTTTGTAGATGGAGCTTCAAATCAGAAATGGTTAAAAATGTTTCATATAATTTTTTGATGAAGGCTCTTGGTGGGGGAACTAACTTCAATCGTACTGTACCAAAGGGATTACATTTGAACCATGTTTCACTATTTTTTCTTCAGAGAACATGATCGATGAGGAAGCTTTCTTGTTGCTAAACCAAGCAGCCTCAACAGAAATGGTGAAAGCTGTGGGACCATGAAAAAGTTCCTGCAAAAATTACAAGAAGAACAGGTACATACTATTTTGGACTGACACACAGTGAATAGTTAATTTTAGTACAGTACCGCTTTTAAGTAAATTGGAAAACCGCGCTCTTAATCGCGCTCTGTGCGTTTAAACCGTGCTCTATGTTTTGTTAAAACCCGCATTGAAATGCAGTTAATTGCGGGGAACTGTTTATCAGAGCGCAGATTCCGTCGGAAGGCTTCCCTAATTCTATTCATGCCAGCTAAAAGTGTGAAGTTCATTGTTACCGTCAGACGGTCAATGGCTGTAATCCTACTTAATTCCTTCCAATCCGGTAACAAAAGAATATCGATCGTCGCCGGTAGAAAGAAGACCGAGGGTTTATACTCGGTCAAGGGAAGGGATAGTGTATAAGCACGTATCTTATACTGTTTAAATTCAACGTACAATACAAATGTTCAAGTGGGAGCAAAACAGTTGGTTTGATGAGTGAAACATTAGCAAACAGAATTCCCGCGATTGCTGCGAACAATAAAAATTGCCGTTTAATATTCAAACAGTTCTCAACGTCCGTTCGGAAATAACAATAGGCCTATTCCTGAAAATTATTCAGGAATCATGATTTTTCCTACCACAGATTAAGTGAAAGCCGAATTGATCATTTCTCGGGGCTAGAACAGTACAGTATAATGTTCTTGCAAGTAATACGGGCTATTCGCGCACATGTTACATTACGGAACTGAGTTGGTACTCAGTTGTATACTGCACTGAGACATTGCATGTTGTCACTGCCCTTGGAATTCTCAAAGTATACAGCTTCACGGGCACTGTTCAAAACAACACTTCAAACGTTTTTGCACGTTCTCATTTAGTATGCATGGGCCGATCCTACCTCTAAGCCTACATCGAAAGTTACGCCGTACACACCTCGCAAGAAAACCACGATAACCTTAAATGAAAAAACAATATTTTGCACTTGAAGATCTGACTTCCCTCAAAATGCAATGATAAGGTCTACCCCCAGTACTTCTTGATACATTGAGTTTCCAATTACTAGTCAAAAATATTTTCTGAAAAAAAGTACGATATTTTTCACAAAAATTGATGATTAGATAAGTGCTTCCTCACAATCAACGAGCCGCCCCGAATTCGCTCCGCTTACGTAAAACTTCTATATATATTGCACGTGGAAAACCCGAGTTTTTACACACAGAATTCCCATTGACATTGGTCACGGAACATAAGTAGGTCATCGACATTCGAACTTGGCAACTTGCATTCATTGCACCATGGGAACGACACAACAAATTGTACATGATTGTACATTTTCCGAAAAACGTACGATATTTTTCACAAAAATTGATGATTAGATAAGTGCTTCCTCACAATCAACGAGCCGCCCCGAATTCGTTCCGCTTACGTGAAACTTCTATATATATTGCACGTGGAAAACCCGAGTTTTTACACACAGAATTCCCATTGACATTGGTCACGGAACATAAGTAGGTCATCGACATTCGAACTTGGCAACTTGCCCAAGTTCATTGCACCATGGGAACGACACAACAAATTGTACATGATTGTACATTTTCCCGCCATCTGGACGCCAAGTTATAACTTTTGGTGTAATATGCAAATTATGAATGGTAGTGTACTGCGCGGTTAAAACTTAAACTATTGCGACACACACAAATTCTGTGTGTTGTAGAAGTAACTTTTGTATCAAATGTAAAGTACTGTATGGTAGGCCTACTATAATTTATAAAAGACGGTTTTCCTCAGGCGATAGGGAAAAGGGTTGTTTCGGTGAACTCGATCTCTTTGTATAGTACTTGGATACTTAAAATGACCATGTACATGCAGTTTCTATTTCTCTTTAGTAAGCTCTAATCATCATTTTTATCCTTTGCGGATCTTTTTTGGAATAAATTCGAAATGTATTGCTTGACGGCAGTATTTAACGGTAAGCATTTCTTAAATTGTTGACTGAGCTTCAAAATCCATTTTCAAACAAGTCTGTTAATTTTCATGAAGGTTTTATAAAAAATCGACATACAGCTAGGGAACGAAAGCTGTTCTATAGTATCCAAATAAAGTACATGTTTCTCGTACTGAGATCTGAAAAAAACGGGCGGCCATTTTTCTTCTTTTCATGCGCTGCTACTAGTTTGGAATATGTTCCAACCTTTACAAAATAATTTTTAAGGATAGTTTAGATTTCTTGTAATCCGAAAAGAAAGTCGGGAATCAGGAAAGGAGGCCCATCAATTGCGCGGACGAGAAACATGTTTTGAATTTAACCGGCCCTGCTTCAAATTTGTTGGGTGGAAGTTCTTTTTTCTTTTCATTCTGCTGGAACCAATGGTAATTTATATAAAAAAATCCACAAGAAACGCTTAGTAACACTTTATTATTTCTTCAAAATGTTGCCAACTATTTAAAGTAAACTTATCCTCCGTCATAACAGAAATAAGACCTGAAGTTGTGCTGTCGTCTCTTTCTGAACAGGGAGATCCATGTGGTCTTGCCAGATATTTAATGCATAAAATATTTACACCATATGAGCTTTTATATTGTAATGTTAATGGGATTAAGAAAAATGCACTTAATAAGGATAGGGTATTTGCAATTAGGAAATGTATTATGGAGCAGTTTCATGTACCACTTCACATTCAGAAAAGAGTTTGGGGACAGTGCGTTAAAAAGATGGACACAGCCAACAGAAATGCTAAGAGATACTTAGCAATGGCAGTCAAATCTTGAAGTACAGTATTTTTTGGTATATTCCATTTTCCTCTATTTTTTGTCATAATATATTTAAGTTATTCTTGATGTGAAACCTTTGAAGACTGTAGTCAAAAAGAACTACATGTTAATTTTGATCACTTGCATGGTAATTTTAATATTTTACTTATTGTATTTTTCAATGTTGTTGCCTTTGTAAGTGCAATGTTTCCTAGTCTAATAGACAGTGTGTTGCTTTTAGTTTGCTTTTCTAAGCGTGACACT
Source organism: Apostichopus japonicus (assembly GCF_037975245.1). Taxonomy (NCBI): domain Eukaryota; kingdom Metazoa; phylum Echinodermata; class Holothuroidea; order Aspidochirotida; family Stichopodidae; genus Apostichopus; species Apostichopus japonicus. The sequence continues at coordinate 6,488,492 of NC_092583.1, forward strand.
GTTGTACTGTTTTCTTTTATAGTATTAATTTATTTGCTTTGTGAGTGCAAAGCTTCCTAGCCTAATGTGTGCCTTTCTTTTAGAATTTTTAAAAGATTTACAGAAAATAGACTGTTTGTTTCTTTTTAGTTTGCATTTCTAAGCTTTAACACTGTTGCATGATTATTCTTATTTTATAATAATTTGCCTTTTTTTTAAACAAGCATTTGTGCTTAGAATTCTTTTTCATTTTGGTTTCCAGGATATAACTACAATTATTCTCTTTACAACTCCTTTCAGTTAGTGACAACCTTCGCATTCGTAAGCCTATGAACAGAACTCTATAAAAAATAAAATAAAATCAGTGCAACGTTTCCTGGCCTAATGTGCCTAAAGTTCACACAAAACGCGGGGCCTAATGTTACTACTAAAAATGATATGTTACCCCGAAAGGATAAGGCACGAAGTTTCCTTCTTGCTTTTTATTACTTCTGATAACCATAACATATCGGGGAATAAAATAAAAACGTATAAAAAAGGTTTTGCCCTTCAACACGAAACTATTCTCGTTTAAAACTTTCAGTCGAAGTCGTGAACTTCGTACTCGTACACTGGCCTAATGTGCCTAAACTCAACACAAAACGCGAGGCCTAATGTTACTACAAAAAAATGGTCCGTTAATGTTACGGCGAAAGAATAAGACACGAAGTTTCCTTCTTGCTTTTTATTACTTCTGGTTACCAGAACATATCGGGGAATAAAATAAACATGTATAAAAAGGTTTTGCCCTTCAACACGAAACTATTCTCGATTAAAACTTTCTTTCCGTCAAAGTTGGTAAACTTCGTTTAAAATTGTGATGTTTATAACGGGTGTTGGTTACAAGCGATAGGTTTACACTACCTCCACGCTATGAATAGCGTTGTATCGATCGGTTCACTCGCATTGTGTCGGTGGTGAATAGCGAGCGAGGGGAATTCGCGTTCCTTTGTTTGGAACGCGGGGAAATCGCGTTCCTTTATTTGGAGCGCGGTTAAGTACAGTTAAGCTGCGTTTTGCGCTGAATCGCGCTAATCTCTTCCAATTTACTTAAAAGCGGTACTGTAATCATGGGATAAATTGCAGTGACTATGCAGTATCTTCAACCAATTGGGTCTTTACAACCAGTCTTTTATAATGCTCTTTTATGCTGTAAAATGCTTTTTTTTTTGTGTTCTTACAGTACTGGCAGTAGTGGGAAAAGTGGGGAGCTTCCCTTGTTTAAAGTTGTAAATGAACTCTCCTAATGGACTTATTTTCCAAGGTTTTGATTGTTTTAAAGAATTAAAAAGGAACTTCCAAAAATAAGGCTACAACAGACAAGGTTGCAGTCTGTTTATAGACATGACTAGTTACTTAAAGATGACTGAATGTCTTGTGAGGTAAATTTCTTTCAGGGTGGTTAAAGACTTAACAATTTTGCCCGAAGGTGACCATATTTGAATATCTGGCATATTTGGGGCCAATGCAGCATACCTTCAAAGTGTTCTTTTCCAGCAAGTGTATATTTAATCTGCATTTTTCTGTTTTTGAAGGTTGGCACCAACATGCCCAAATACTTGGAGGAAGTTGACAACCGCCAGCCTTTTGTCTTAATAATGGGTGATTGGAATGCTGCCCATCAATATTTTGTTGTGGCGGATGGGCATGGATTAGAGCATCAGACCCTACTACAAGCTCTTGATGTTTGCTTCAAGTTGTTCTATGTATTAGACCTTCACTATCCGTGGCAATGTGCGGTCACATGGGAGTTTGCCCAGAAGGTTCTTTACGAACTGGACAGTAACGTCAAATCAAAAACATCAACTGCCCTGATTGCAATGAGGGCTGCATTGAAAGCAGGAATGGATGACTGATGCCAGGCGCTTGAAACAGCATCACTTATTTCCAACTATTGTTCATTCTCTTTTATTGTAATGGTTTGTAATGTGTCGAAACGTGACATCAATATCATTTGTTTGTTATAACTTTTCGTCCTATCTTCAGTACTAGAGTTGGCCTATCTTTGTCAACATTTGTAGCAATTCTTCCAACCAGTCTCCCAAGGGGAATCTACCGTCCTTCATACGGGTTATTAAGTTTTCAATACATCGTAACTACAAATGAGCTTTCAATTTGTGTGTACTTATCTGTCAAAGACCAGAACGATGCATTCAGTTAGTATTAATAGTTCAACCTTAGGGAGAGGTGAGTCCATCAAGTTTCTCCTCTAGTCCTCTATAACACTTTTTGTTTTAGATAGTCAAAGACTTTTCAGTTCGTGAACAATTTCTTAACACTTTTTTATTTTCACTCATAGCATGATAAATCAGAATCAGCTGTATATTTAAAACTTCATAGACATGGTATTGCTGTTCATGGAATCAAGGGTCATTTGACAAACTGAAACTGTGATGAAAATTTCAAACTATCATTAAATCTTACTGAAATCAAAACTTGTTTGAAGTACATAGTTTTCATGGTTCCATATCAAAAGGGAACATAGGTCAACATCTGACAACCTTGTAGCAAAAAATAACATGTGATGCAAAATTCATGTATGGTTCATCATGGTATACGAAACCCTCGTTGTATTTGATTGATTTCAATGGGTTTTGAATAATAATGACTAAACATTTTCAGCAGTTCAAAAGATTTCCCTATTCAACTCCTGCTGGAGTATTTTAAGAAAGATGACTAAAGGCAGTAGTACAACACTATTTTTCTTAAAAATTTTTTAAAGTAAGTAATTACTTGTAGTTATATGCTTACTTTAAACTTCAAATCTTTCACCATGTGTGTTATCCATGTTTTTTGTACAATAGTAATTTAGCTGTATTATTTTAGTAGTAATAGCTGTACTTTGTACTTTGTATGTGAAACCAAGGGCGGCGGAACCGGGGGGGGGGGGCACAGGGGGCATGTGCCCCCCCCACTTTTCCTCAGGTTAAAAATGTGTCCTTTTTCTACATAAAAATTGAGGTGTCTCAATTAGCAAGAGAACCAGAATGAACACTCGGGAAGGGCCGTTTCCGGCCATCTGAGGGGTTTGTAAAACCAAAAATTTTCTTGTACGCTCTGCGCCAACCGATGGTGGCGCTCCGCTCAGGTAGTCGTGCATACAACTTTGCAAATCCTGGCACGACCCAGACTTTTAAAGAATCTCTGTGGGTCAAACTCAAAGCTATTTCCACTGCAGGAAAACTTTGTTAAGATACTAACAAGAAATAAACTCTAATTCGGAAGATTCCTACATTAGCAACTAGCATGATTTCACCTCATTTGGTCTCAAAAGAAAACTACTTCCTTGTTTCCCAATTTGCACATTGGATATTGCAGTGCTAGCATACAAATTTTGCTTGAGGAGGGGGGGGGGGTTGATGGAGTGATGTGTATACGCAAATAAGATAGTACAATAAGAGTTATAAAGGGTGCTAAATATAAGGCTGCATCAGTCGAATCAAATTTCTGCAAAGTGCCCTTTGATGTCGGTGCCCCCCCAGATTAAAAGTGCTTCAGCCACCCTTGTGTAAAACACCCGCCATAATATTGTTTTAATGTTTACATGTTTACTTATTGATATGATACAAACACTAGTTAAAGTATTACCTTCTTAATATCTGTCCATTATGCCTCTCATTCTTCTAATGCATTTGCCTGATTATAAATCTATATATATATTTACACCACTTGCCATCAAACATTCTCTTACATTTACATTCATGTTTTACTATTTGTTTATTGAAGATTTACTAAAGATGTTTTATGAATAGATAGTTACACCCTCAAGTTTTTGTACTTGTTTATTTTTGTACACGTTTTTACTTGTTGGTGTTTCAGTTTGTTCAATACGTACCATGCCACGTTACAATGCTATTGTTATGCAATATCCAGGGAAATGACAGTTTTTAATGTCTGATGCATTCATAAGGAGGACATCTGAGACAGCTGAATAGGTTAAGGGTCTGCATCTAACAAGGATTCTTAGTACTTAATTTACCAAAATTGTGTTAAGTCTATAGGCTGTTTTTGTCCTGGGCCTAGGTTATTAAGGTTATTTGACAAAGAGGTGGGTTTACAATCTGACAATGATGTCTCATTAAATAATGAATAAAATCCTGGTTATGCTATGGATAAAGAACCAGGTAATTTGTTAAACCTCTGACATTAATCCTGGTACCAACTGACCATTAATCCTGGTCACAAATTAACCAGGATCTTGGTGAAGCTTATTTGACCAGAATTTCCTAGTCAAGTTGTCCAGGATTGTGTAGGTGGCAAACTGACCCGGAACCTGGTAAAATTTTGACCCCATCCTGGTATATTTTAACCAGGGCTTGGTTTACATCACTATTATCAGTCTTAGACCGTGGGGCAAGGCCGTTTTTCTTGCAATTCTGTAGTCCAGTCAGAGGGGCAACTCAAAATTACTCTAAAAAATTCACAAAAAATTCGCAAACCAGCATTGCTGCCAAATGACAATCACATGACAATACGCACACACAAATCAGCATGGCTATCACATAGTATGTTGAAATGTCCATATTTTGTGAACGAAAACAACTTTGTTCGTCCAAGTTTTTCAAATTTGATAGATGTACCGATATGGCCTGAAAACAACATACCTATTTACCCAATGGTCAGTACTTTCAGGTTCTTTTCATATGAAATAAAGTTGAAATCAATATTCGAAGTTCGAATTTACACAGCCAAATCATGTTTGGCAAGTATTCATAGGATGGACACTGGAACAGCTAGTTTCGCAGAAAAGGTTCAATCTTAAATGTTGAGTCATTAGTGCACAACTTGCCCGTGTAAACTTACATTTTTACTCAGTAATTACCTAACTTTTTCATACTCTTGACTTCTTGAGCTTTGTGGGTAGTAAAGTTACATTTTTATGACCCCTGGAAGTTAAAAATAAGGCTTGTCTACATAATAGTCCGTCAACTAAAGAAGATCGAAAACGACATTAGGACAAATTGAGTGATAGACTAACGTTAATCATTAACACGGTGACTTCGCAGAGGCTGTTATTAAGTGTACGTAGGTAAAGTCACATACACTCGTATCGGAATCTATGTATAAATGTATACTTACAACTGTAGGGAACTGAAGATGAACTGAAGATCATGGAGCTATAAACATATATCTAGAGATTGATTACTGTAGTGGGTGGGGGTCAGGATCTGGGTAGGGAATAGAGGATCTAGGCAATAATCTCTGCATTTGTATACAATTGCAGTGAATCTAAAGAATGATAACAGCAGTGGGGGGGGGGGGGATCTGTGGGTAGAAAACTGAAGATAGGAAATAGTCAATGATTCCTATGGGCCTGAAAATTTATTCAAATGAATGTATCTAGACCATTATATGGGAACTTTCATAATACCAAAAGTAAGGCGTTGGTCCAAACAATAATAATACCTACTTTACACTCACTGTATATCTCTGCATATATACTTATACGACTTGTATACGATTGCAAGGAATCTAGAGTTTGATTACTGTAGGGAGGGGGTCATGATGTTGGTAGGAAACTTAGGATAGGTCAGGATCTGGGTAGGGAATAGAGGATCTAGGCAATAATCTCTGCATTTGTATACAATTGCAGTGAATCTAAAGAATGATAACTGCAGGGGGGGGGGGTCAGGATATGGGTAGAAAACTGAAGATAGGAAATAGTCAATGATTCCTATGGGCCTGGAAATTTATTCAAATGAATGTATCTAGACTATTATATGGGAACTTTCATAGTACCAAAATTAAGGCGTTGGTCCAAACAATAATAATACCTACTTTACACTCACTGTATATCTCTGCATATATACCTTGATAGGACTTGTATACGATTGCAGGGAATCTAGAGTTTGATTACTGTAGGGAGGGGGTCATGATGTTGGTAGGAAACTTAGGATAGGCAACAATCAATGATTCTTATGGGCCTGAAAATTTATTCAAATGAATGTATCTAGACCATTATATGGGAACTTTCATAGTACCAAAATTAAGGCAATGGTTCAAATACTAATCATACCTACTCAACACTCACTGTACATCTCTGCATAAATACCTTGATAGGAATTGTATACAATTACAGAGAATCTAAATATTGATTGCTGTAGGCCTGTACAGCCCTGGTCAATTAAATCATGGAGCTATAAACATATATCTAGAGATTGATTACTGTAGTGGGTGGGGCTCAGGATCTGGGTAGGGAATAGAGGATCTAGGCAATAATCTCTGCATTTGTATACAATTGCAGTGAATCTAAAGAATGATAACTGCAGGGGGGGGGGGGGTCAGGATATGGGTAGAAAACTGAAGATAGGAAATAGTCAATGATTCCTATGGGCCTGAAAAATTATTCAAATGAATGTATCTAGACCATTATATGGGAACTTTCATAGTACCAAAATTAAGGCATTGATCCAAACAATAATAATACCTACATTACACTCACTGTATATCTCTGCATATATACTTATAGGACTTGTATACGATTGCAAGGAATCTAGAGTTTGATTACTGTAGGGAGGGGGTCATGATGTTGGTAGGAAACTTAGGATAGGCAACAATCAATGATTCTTATGGGCCTGAAAATTTATTCAAATGAATGTATCTAGACCATTATATGGGAACTTTCATAGTACCAAAATTAAGGCAATGGCTCAAACACTAATATTACCTACTTAACACTCATTGTACATCTCTGCATATATACCTTGATAGGACTTGTATACAATTATAGAGAATCTAAATATTGATTACTGTAGGCCTGTACAGCCCTGGTCAATTAAATCATGGAGCTATAAACATATAGCTAGAGATTGATTACTGTAGTGGGTGGGGGTCAGGATCTGGGTAGGGAATAGAGGATCTAGGCAATAATCTCTGCATTTGTATACAATTGCAGTGAATCTAAAGAATGATAACAGCAGTGGGGGGGGGGGGGGGATCTGTGGGTAGAAAACTAAAGATAGGAAATAGTCAATGATTCCTATGGGCCTGAAAAATTATTCAAATGAATGTATCTAGACCATTATATGGGAACTTTCATAATACCAAAAGTAAGGCGTTGGTCCAAACAATAATAATACCTACTTTACACTCACTGTATATCTCTGCATATATACTTATACGACTTGTATACGATTGCAAGGAATCTAGAGTTTGATTACTGTAGGGAGGGGGTCATGATGTTGGTAGGAAACTTAGGATAGGCAACAATCAATGATTCTTATGGGCCTGAAAATTTATTCAAATGAATGTATCTAGACCATTATATGGGAACTTTCATAGTACCAAAATTAAGGCGTTGATCCAAACAATAATAATACCTACTTTACACTCACTGTATATCTCTGCATATATACTTATAGGACTTGTATACGATTGCAAGGAATCTAGAGTTTGATTACTGTAGGGAGGGGGTCATGATGTTGGTAGGAAACTTAGGATAGGCAACAATCAATGATTCTTATGGGCCTGAAAATGTATTCAAATGAATGTATCTAGACCATTATATGGGAACTTTCATAGTACCAAAATTAAGGCAATGGCTCAAACACTAATATTACCTACTTAACACTCACTGTACATCTCTGCATATATACCTTGATAGGACTTGTATACAATTATAGAGAATCTAAATATTGATTACTGTAGGCCTGTACAGCCCTGGTCAATTAAATCATGGAGCTATAAACATATATCTAGAGATTGATTACTGTAGGGGGTGGGGGTCAGGATCTGGGTAGGGAATAGAGGATCTAGGCAATAATCTCTGCATTTGTATACAATTGCAGTGAATCTAAAGAATGATAACTGCGAGGGGGGGGGGGTTGATCCAAACAATAATAATACCTACTTTACACTCACTGTATATCTCTGCATATATACTTATAGGACTTGTATACGATTGCAAGGAATCTAGAGTTTGATTACTGTAGGGAGGGGGTCATGATGTTGGTAGGAAACTTAGGATAGGCAACAATCAATGATTCTTATGGGCCTGAAAATTTATTCAAATGAATGTATCTAGACCATTATATGGGAACTTTCATAGTACCAAAATTAAGGCAATGGCTCAAACACTAATATTACCTACTTAACACTCACTGTACATCTCTGCATATATACCTTGATAGGACTTGTATACAATTATAGAGAATCTAAATATTGATTACTGTAGGCCTGTACAGCCCTGGTCAATTAAATCATGGAGCTATAAACATATAGCTAGAGATTGATTACTGTATGGGGTGGGGGTCAGGATCTGGGTAGGGAATAGAGGATCTAGGCAATAATCTCTGCATTTGTATACAATTGCAGTGAATCTAAAGAATGATAACTGCAGGGGGGGGGGGTCAGGATATGGGTAGAAAACTGAAGATAGGAAATAGTCAATGATTCCTATGGGCCTGAAAAATTATTCAAATGAATGTATCTAGACCATTATATGGGAACTTTCATAGTACCAAAATTAAGGCATTGATCCAAACAATAATAATACCTACTTTACACTCACTGTATATCTCTGCATATATACTTATAGGACTTGTATACGATTGCAAGGAATCTAGAGTTTGATTACTGTAGGGAGGGGGTCATGATGTTGGTAGGAAACTTAGGATAGGCAACAATCAATGATTCTTATGGGCCTGAAAATTTATTCAAATGAATGTATCTAGACCATTATATGGGAACTTTCAAGGTACCAAAATTAAGGCGTTGATCCAAACAATAATAATACCTACTTTACACTCACTGTATATCTCTGCATATACACTTATAGGACTTGTATACGATTGCAAGGAATCTAGAGTTTGATTACTGTAGGGAGGGGGTCATGATGTTGGTAGGAAACTTAGGATAGGCAACAATCAATGATTCTTATGGGCCTGAAAATTTATTCAAATGAATGTATCTAGACCATTATATGGGAACTTTCATAGTACCAAAATTAAGGCAATGGCTCAAACACTAATATTACCTACTTTACACTCATTGTACATCTCTGCATATATACCTTGATAGGACTTGTATACAATTATAGAGAATCTAAATATTGATTACTGTAGGCCTGTACAGCCCTGGTCAATTAAATCATGGAGCTATAAACATATAGCTAGAGATTGATTACTGTAGGGGGTGGGGGTCAGGATCTGGGTAGGGAATAGAGGATCTAGGCAATAATCTCTGCATTTGTATACAATTGCAGTGAATCTAAAGAATGATAATTGCAGGGGGGGGGGGTCAGGATATGGGTAGAAAACTGAAGATAGGAATTAGTCAATGATTCCTATGGGCCTGAAAAATTATTCAAATGAATGTATCTAGACCATTATATGGGAACTTTCATAGTACCAAAATTAAGGCGTTGATCCAAACAATAATAATACCTACTTTACACTCACTGTATATCTCTGCATATATACTTATAGGACTTGTATACAATTGCAAGAAATCTAGAGTTTGATTACTGTAGGGAGGGGGTCATGATGTTGGTAGGAAACTTAGGATAGGCAACAATCAATGATTCTTATGGGCCTGAAAATTTATTCAAATGAATGTATCTAGACCATTATATGGGAACTTTCATAGTACCAAAATTAAGGCAATGGCTCAAACACTAATATTACCTACTTAACACTCACTGTACATCTCTGCATATATACCTTGATAGGACTTGTATACAATTATAGAGAATCTAAATATTGATTACTGTAGGCCTGTACAGCCCTGGTCAATTAAATCATGGAGCTATAAACATATAGCTAGAGATTGATTACTGTAGGGGGTGGGGGTCAGGATCTGGGTAGGGAATAGAGGATCTAGGCAATAATCTCTGCATTTGTATACAATTGCAGTGAATCTAAAGAATGATAACTGCAGGGGGGGGGGTCAGGATATGGGTAGAAAACTGAAGATAGGAAATAGTCAATGATTCCTATGGGCCTGAAAAATTATTCAAATGAATGTATCTAGACCATTATATGGGAACTTTCATAGTACCAAAATTAAGGCGTTGATCCAAACAATAATAATACCTACTTTACACACACTGTATATCTCTGCATATACACTTATAGGACTTGTATACGATTGCAAGTAATCTAGACTTTGATTACTGTAGGGAGGGGGTCATGATGTTGGTAGGAAACTTAGGATAGGCAACAATCAGTGATTCTTATGGGCCTGAAAATTTATTCAAATGAATGTATCTAGACCATTATATGGGAACTTTCATAGTACCAAAATTAAGGCAATGGCTCAAACACTAATATTACCTACTTAACACTCACTGTACATCTCTGCATATATACCTTGATAGGACTTGTATACAATTATAGAGAATCTAAATATTGATTACTGTAGGCCTGTACAGCCCTGGTCAATTAAATCATGGAGCTATAAACATATATCTAGAGATTGATTACTGTAGGGGGTGGGGGTCAGGATCTGGGTAGGGAATAGAGGATCTAGGCAATAATCTCTGCATTTGTATACAATTGCAGTGAATCTAAAGAATGATAACTGCAGCGGAGGGGGGTCAGGATATGGGTAGAAAACTGAAGATAGGAAATAGTCAATGATTCCTATGGGCCTGAAAAATTATTCAAATGAATGTATCTAGACCATTATATGGGAACTTTCATAGTACCAAAATTAAGGCGTTGATCCAAACAATAATAATACCTACTTTACACTCACTGTATATCTCTGCATATATACTTATAGGACTTGTATACGATTGCAAGGAATCTAGAGTTTGATTACTGTAGGGAGGGGGTCATGATGTTGGTAGGAAACTTAGGATAGGCAACAATCAATGATTCTTATGGGCCTGAAAATTTGTTCAAATGAATGTATCTAGACCATTATATGGGAACTTTCATAGTACCAAAATTAAGGCAATGGCTCAAACACTAATATTACCTACTTAACACTCACTGTACATCTCTGCATATATACCTTGATAGGACTTGTATACAATTATAGAGAATCTAAATTTTGATTACTGTAGGCCTGTACAGCCCTGGTCAATTAAATCATGGAGCTATAAACATATATCTAGAGATTGATTACTGTAGGGGGTGGGGGTCAGGATCTGGGTAGGGAATAGAGGATCTAGGCAATAATCTCTGCATTTGTATACAATTGCAGTGAATCTAAAGAATGATAACTGCAGGGGGGGGGGGGTCAGGATATGGGTAGAAAACTGAAGATAGGAAATAGTCAATGATTCCTATGGGCCGGAAAAATTATTCAAATGAATGTATCTAGACCATTATATGGGAACTTTCATAGTACCAAAATTAAGGCGTTGATCCAAACAATAATAATACCTACTTTACACTCACTGTATATCTCTGCATATACACTTATAGGACTTGTATACGATTGCAAGGAATCTAGAGTTTGATTACTGTAGGGAGGGGGTCATGATGTTGGTAGGAAACTTAGGATAGGCAACAATCAATGATTCTTATGGGCCTGAAAATTTATTCAAATGAATGTATCTAGACCATTACATGGGAACTTTCATAGTACCAAAATTAAGGCAATGGCTCAAACACTAATATTACCTACTTAACACTCACTGTACATCTCTGCATATATACCTTGATAGGACTTGTATACAATTATAGAGAATCTAAATATTGATTACTGTAGGCCTGTACAGCCCTGGTCAATTAAATCATGGAGCTTTAAACATATATCTAGAGATTGATTACTGTAGGGGGTGGGGGTCAGGATCTGGGTAGGGAATAGAGGATCTAGGCAATAATCTCTGCATTTGTATACAATTGCAGTGAATCTAAAGAATGATAACTGCAGGGGGGGGGGGGTCAGGATATGGGTAGAAAACTGAAGATAGGAAATAGTCAATGATTCCTATGGGCCTGAAAAATTATTCAAATGAATGTATCTAGACCATTATATGGGAACTTTCATAGTACCAAAATTAAGGCGTTGATCCAAACAATAATAATACCTACTTTACACACACTGTATATCTCTGCATATACACTTATAGGACTTGTATACGATTGCAAGTAATCTAGACTTTGATTACTGTAGGGAGGGGGTCATGATGTTGGTAGGAAACTTAGGATAGGCAACAATCAGTGATTCTTATGGGCCTGAAAATTTATTCAAATGAATGTATCTAGACCATTATATGGGAACTTTCATAGTACCAAAATTAAGGCAATGGCTCAAACACTAATATTACCTACTTAACACTCACTGTACATCTCTGCATATATACCTTGATAGGACTTGTATACAATTATAGAGAATCTAAATATTGATTACTGTAGGCCTGTACAGCCCTGGTCAATTAAATCATGGAGCTATAAACATATATCTAGAGATTGATTACTGTAGGGGGTGGGGGTCAGGATCTGGGTAGGGAATAGAGGATCTAGGCAATAATCTCTGCATTTGTATACAATTGCAGTGAATCTAAAGAATGATAACTGCAGGGGAGGGGGGTCAGGATATGGGTAGAAAACTGAAGATAGGAAATAGTCAATGATTCCTATGGGCCTGAAAAATTATTCAAATGAATGTATCTAGACCATTATATGGGAACTTTCATAGTACCAAAATTAAGGCGTTGATCCAAACAATAATAATACCTACTTTACACTCACTGTATATCTCTGCATATATACTTATAGGACTTGTATACGATTGCAAGGAATCTAGAGTTTGATTACTGTAGGGAGGGGGTCATGATGTTGGTAGGAAACTTAGGATAGGCAACAATCAATGATTCTTATGGGCCTGAAAATTTGTTCAAATGAATGTATCTAGACCATTATATGGGAACTTTCATAGTACCAAAATTAAGGCAATGGCTCAAACACTAATATTACCTACTTAACACTCACTGTACATCTCTGCATATATACCTTGATAGGACTTGTATACAATTATAGAGAATCTAAATTTTGATTACTGTAGGCCTGTACAGCCCTGGTCAATTAAATCATGGAGCTATAAACATATATCTAGAGATTGATTACTGTAGGGGGTGGGGGTCAGGATCTGGGTAGGGAATAGAGGATCTAGGCAATAATCTCTGCATTTGTATACAATTGCAGTGAATCTAAAGAATGATAACTGCAGGGGGGGGGGGTCAGGATATGGGTAGAAAACTGAAGATAGGAAATAGTCAATGATTCCTATGGGCCTGAAAAATTATTCAAATGAATGTATCTAGACCATTATATGGGAACTTTCATAGTACCAAAATTAAGGCGTTGATCCAAACAATAATAATACCTACTTTACACTCACTGTATATCTCTGCATATACACTTATAGGACTTGTATACGATTGCAAGGAATCTAGAGTTTGATTACTGTAGGGAGGGGGTCATGATAATGGTAGGAAACTTAGGATAGGCAACAATCAATGATTCTTATGGGCCTGAAAATTTATTCAAATGAATGTATCTAGACCATTACATGGGAACTTTCATAGTACCAAAATTAAGGCAATGGCTCAAACACTAATATTACCTACTTAACACTCACTGTACATCTCTGCATATATACCTTGATAGGACTTGTATACAATTATAGAGAATCTAAATATTGATTACTGTAGGCCTGTACAGCCCTGGTCAATTAAATCATGGAGCTTTAAACATATATCTAGAGATTGATTACTGTAGGGGGTGGGGGTCAGGATCTGGGTAGGGAATAGAGGATCTAGGCAATAATCTCTGCATTTGTATACAATTGCAGTGAATCTAAAGAATGATAACTGCAGGGGGGGGGGTCAGGATATGGGTAGAAAACTGAAGATAGGAAATAGTCAATGATTCCTATGGGCCTGAAAAATTATTCAAATGAATGTATCTAGACCATTATATGGGAACTTTCATAGTACCAAAATTAAGGCGTTGATCCAAACAATAATAATACCTACTTTACACTCACTGTATATCTCTGCATATACACTTATAGGACTTGTATGCGATTGCAAGGAATCTAGAGTTTGATTACTGTAGGGAGGGGGTCATGATGTTGGTAGGAAACTTAGGATAGGCAACAATCAATGATTCTTATGGGCCTGAAAATTTATTCAAATGAATGTATCTAGACCATTATATGGGAACTTTCATAGTACCAAAATTAAGGCAATGGCTCAAACACTAATATTACCTACTTAACACTCAATGTACATCTCTGCATATATACCTTGATAGGACTTGTATACAATTATAGAGAATCTAAATATTGATTACTGTAGGCCTGTACAGCCCTGGTCAATTAAATCATGGAGCTATAAATATATAGCTAGAGATTGATTACTGTAGGGGGTGGGGGTCAGGATCTGGGTAGGGAATAGAGGATCTAGGCAATAATCTCTGCATTTGTATACAATTGCAGTGAATCTAAAGAATGATAACTGCAGGGGGGGGGGGTCAGGATATGGGTAGAAAACTGAAGATAGGAAATAGTCAATGATTCCTATGGGCCGGAAAAATTATTCAAATGAATGTATCTAGACCATTATATGGGAACTTTCATAGTACCAAAATTAAGGCGTTGATCCAAACAATAATAATACCTACTTTACACTCACTGTATATCTCTGCATATATACTTATAGGACTTGTATACGTTTGCAAGGAATCTAGAGTTTGATTACTGTAGGGAGGGGGTCATGATGTTGGTAGGAAACTTAGGATAGGCAACAATCAATGATTCTTATGGGCCTGAAAATTTATTCAAATGAATGTATCTAGACCATTATATGGGAACTTTCATAGTACCAAAATTAAGGCAATGGCTCAAACACTAATATTACCTACTTAACACTCACTGTACATCTCTGCATATATACCTTGATAGGACTTGTATACAATTATAGAGAATCTAAATATTGATTACTGTAGGCCTGTACAGCCCTGGTCAATTAAATCATGGAGCTATAAACATATAGCTAGAGATTGATTACTGTAGGGGGTGGGGGTCAGGATCTGGGTAGGGAATAGAAGATCTAGGCAATAATCTCTGCATTTGTATACAATTGCAGTGAATCTAAAGAATGATAACTGCAGGGGGGGGGGGTCAGGATATGGGTAGAAAACTGAAGATAGGAAATAGTCAATGATTCCTATGGGCCTGAAAAATTATTCAAATGAATGTATCTAGACCATTATATGGGAACTTTCATAGTACCAAAATTAAGGCGTTGATCCAAACAATAATAATACCTACTTTACACTCACTGTATATCTCTGCATATATACCTATAGGACATGTATACGATTGCAAGGAATCTAGAGTTTGATAACTGTAGGGAGGGGGTCATGATGTTGGTAGGAAACTTAGGATAGGCAACAATCAATGATTCTTATGGGCCTGAAAATTTATTCAAATGAATGTATCTAGACCATTATATGGGAACTTTAATAGTACCAAAATTTAGGCAATGGCTCAAACACTAATATTACCTACTTAACACTCACTGTACATCTCTGCATATATACCTTGATAGGACTTGTATACAATTATAGAGAATCTAAATATTGATTACTGTAGGCCTGTACAGCCCTGGTCAATTAAATCATGGAGCTATAAACATATATCTAGAGATTGATTACTGTAGGGGGTGGGGGTCAGGATCTGGGTAGGGAATAGAGGATCTAGGCAATAATCTCTGCATTTGTATACAATTGCAGTGGATCTAAAGAATGATAACTGCAGGGGGGGGGGTCAGGATATGGGTAGAAAACTGAAGATAGGAAATAGTCAATGATTCCTATGGGCCTGAAAAATTATTCAAATGAATGTATCTAGACCATTATATGGGAACTTTCATAATACCAAAATTAAGGCGTTGATCCAAACAATAATAATACCTACTTAACACTCACTGTATATCTCTGCATATACACTTATAGGACTTGTATGCGATTGCAAGGAATCTAGAGTTTGATTACTGTAGGGAGGGGGTCATGATGTTGGTAGGAAACTTAGGATAGGCAACAATCAATGATTCTTATGGGCCTGAAAATTTATTCAAATGAATGTATCTAGACCATTATATGGGAACTTTCATAGTACCAAAATTAAGGCAATGGCTCAAACACTAATATTACCTACTTAACACTCACTGTACATCTCTGCATATATACCTTGATAGGACTTGTATACAATTATAGAGAATCTAAATATTGATTACTGTAGGCCTGTACAGCCCTGGTCAATTAAATCATGGAGCTATAAACATATAGCTAGAGATTGATTACTGTAGGGGGTGGGGGTCAGGATCTGGGTAGGGAATAGAAGATCTAGGCAATAATCTCTGCATTTGTATACAATTGCAGTGAATCTAAAGAATGATAACTGCAGGGGGGGGGGGTCAGGATATGGGTAGAAAACTGAAGATAGGAAATAGTCAATGATTCCTATGGGCCTGAAAAATTATTCAAATGAATGTATCTAGACCATTATATGGGAACTTTCATAGTACCAAAATTAAGGCGTTGATCCAAACAATAATAATACCTACTTTACACTCACTGTATATCTCTGCTTATATACCTATAGGACTTGTATACGATTGCAAGGAATCTAGAGTTTGATAACTGTAGGGAGGGGGTCATGATGTTGGTAGGAAACTTAGGATAGGCAACAATCAATGATTCTTATGGGCCTGAAAATGTATTCAAATGAATGTATCTAGACCATTATATGGGAACTTTAATAGTACCAAAATTTAGGCAATGGCTCAAACACTAATATTACCTACTTAACACTCACTGTACATCTCTGCATATATACCTTGATAGGACTTGTATACAATTATAGAGAATCTAAATATTGATTACTGTAGGCCTGTACAGCCCTGGTCAATTAAATCATGGAGCTATAAACATATAGCTAGAGATTGATTACTGTAGGGGGTGGGGGTCAGGATCTGGGTAGGGAATAGAGGATCTAGGCAATAATCTCTGCATTTGTATACAATTGCAGTGAATCTAAAGAATGATAACTGCAGGGGGGGGGGGTCAGGATATGGGTAGAAAACTGAAGATAGGAAATAGTCAATGATTCCTATGGGCCTGAAAAATTATTCAAATGAATGTATCTAGACCATTATATGGGAACTTTAATAGTACCAAAATTAAGGCAATGGCTCAAACACTAATATTACCTACTTAACACTCACTGTACATCTCTGCATATATACCTTGATAGGACTTGTATACAATTATAGAGAATCTAAATATTGATTACTGTAGGCCTGTACAGCCCTGGTCAATTAAATCATGGAGCTATAAACATATATCTAGAGATTGATTACTGTAGGGGGTGGGGGTCAGGATCTGGGTAGGGAATAGAGGATCTAGGCAATAATCTCTGCATTTGTATACAATTGCAGTGGATCTAAAGAATGATAACTGCAGGGGGGGGGGTCAGGATATGGGTAGAAAACTGAAGATAGGAAATAGTCAATGATTCCTATGGGCCTGAACAATTATTCAAATGAATGTATCTAGACCATTATATGGGATCTTTCATAGTACCAAAATTAAGGCGTTGATCCAAACAATAATAATACCTACTTTACACTCACTGTATATCTCTGCATATACACTTATAGGACTTGTATGCGATTGCAAGGAATCTAGAGTTTGATTACTGTAGGGAGGGGGTCATGATGTTGGTAGGAAACTTAGGATAGGCAACAATCAATGATTCTTATGGGCCTGAAAATTTATTCAAATGAATGTATCTAGACCATTGTATGGGAACTTTCATAGTACCAAAATTAAGGCAATGGCTCAAACACTAATATTACCTACTTAACACTCACTGTACATCTCTGCATATATACCTTGATAGGACTTGTATACAATTATAGAGAATCTAAATATTGATTACTGTAGGCCTGTACAGCCCTGGTCAATTAAATCATGGAGCTATAAACATATAGCTAGAGATTGATTACTGTAGGGGTGGGGGTCAGGATCTGGGTAGGGAATAGAGGATCTAGGCAATAATCTCTGTATTTGTATACAATTGCAGTCAATCTAAAGAATGATAACTGCAGGGGGGGGGGGGTCAGGATATGGGTAGAAAACTGAAGATAGGAAATAGTCAATGATTCCTATGGGCCTGAAAAATTATTCAAATGAATGTATCTAGACCATTATATGGGAACTTTCACAGTACCAAAATTAAGGTGTTGATCCAAACAATAATAATACCTACTTTACACTCACTGTATATCTCTGCATATATACTTATAGGACTTGTATACGATTGCAAGGAATCTAGAGTTTGATTACTGTAGGGAGGGGGTCATGATGTTGGTAGGAAACTTAGGATAGGCAACAATCAATGATTCTTATGGGCCTGAAAATTTATTCAAATGAATGTATCTAGACCATTATATGGGAACTTTCATAGTACCAAAATTAAGGCAATGGCTCAAACACTAATATTACCTACTTAACACTCACTGTACATCTCTGCATATATACCTTGATAGGACTTGTATACAATTATAGAGAATCTAAATATTGATTACTGTAGGCATGTACAGCCCTGGTCAATTAAATCATGGAGCTATAAACATATAGCTAGAGATTGATTACTGTAGGGGGTGGGGGTCAGGATCTGGGTAGGGAATAGAGGATCTAGGCAATAATCTCTGCATTTGTATACAATTGCAGTGAATCTAAAGAATGATAACTGCAGGGAAGGGGGGGGGGTCAGGATATGGGTAGAAAACTGAAGATAGGAAATAGTCAATGATTCCTATGGGCCTGAAAAATTATTCAAATGAATGTATCTAGACCATTATATGGGAACTTTCATAGTACCAAAATTAAGGCAATGGCTCAAACACTAATATTACCTACTTAACACTCACTGTACATCTCTGCATATATACCTTGATAGGACTTGTATACAATTATAGAGAATCTAAATATTGATTACTGTAGGCCTGTACAGCCCTGGTCAATTAAATCATGGAGCTATAAACATATATCTAGAGATTGATTACTGTAGGGGGTGGGGGTCAGGATCTGGGTAGGGAATAGAGGATCTAGGCAATAATCTCTGTATTTGTATACAATTGCAGTGAATCTAAAGAATGATAACTGTAGGGGGGGGGGTCAGGATATGTGTAGAAAACTGAAGATAGGAAATAGTCAATGATTCCTATGGGCCTGAAAAATTATTCAAATGAATGTATCTAGACCATTATATGGGAACTTTCATAGTACCAAAATTAAGGCAATGGCTCAAACACTAATATTACCTACTTAACACTCACTGTACATCTCTGCATATATACCTTGATAGGACTTGTATACAATTATAGAGAATCTAAATATTGATTACTGTAGGCCTGTACAGCCCTGGTCAATTAAATCATGGAGCTATAAACATATAGCTAGAGATTGATTACTGTAGGGGGTGGGGGTCAGGATCTGGGTAGGGAATAGAGGATCTAGGCAATAATCTCTGCATTTGTATACAATTGCAGTGAATCTAAAGAATGATAACTGCAGGGGGGGGGGGGTCAGGATATGGGTAGAAAACTGAAGATAGGAAATAGTCAATGAT
This sequence comes from Apostichopus japonicus, assembly GCF_037975245.1. Classification (NCBI taxonomy): domain Eukaryota; kingdom Metazoa; phylum Echinodermata; class Holothuroidea; order Aspidochirotida; family Stichopodidae; genus Apostichopus; species Apostichopus japonicus. The sequence goes on from NC_092583.1 coordinate 6,508,106, forward strand.
TCCTATGGGCCTGAAAAATTATTCAAATGAATGTATCTAGACCATTATATGGGAACTTTCACAGTACCAAAATTAAGGCGTTGATCCAAACAATAATAATACCTACTTTACACTCACTGTATATCTCTGCATATATACTTATAGGACTTGTATACGATTGCAAGGAATCTAGAGTTTGATTACTGTAGGGAGGGGGTCATGATGTTGGTAGGAAACTTAGGATAGGCAACAATCAATGATTCTTATGGGCCTGAAAATTTATTCAAATGAATGTATCTAGACCATTATATGGGAACTTTCATAGTACCAAAATTAAGGCAATGGCTCAAACACTAATATTACCTACTTAACACTCACTGTACATCTCTGCATATATACCTTGATAGGACTTGTATACAATTATAGAGAATCTAAATATTGATTACTGTAGGCCTGTACAGCCCTGGTCAATTAAATCATGGAGCTATAAACATATATCTAGAGATTGATTACTGTAGGGGGTGGGGGTCAGGATCTGGGTAGGGAATAGAGGATCTAGGCAATAATCTCTGCATTTGTATACAATTGCAGTGAATCTAAAGAATGATAACTGCGGGGGGGGGGGGTCAGGATATGGGTAGAAAACTGAAGATAGGAAATAGTCAATGATCCCTATGGGCCTGAAAAATTTATTCAAATGAATGTATCTAGACCATTATATGGGAACTTTCATAGTACCAAAATTAAGGCAATGGCTCAAACACTAATATTACCTACTTAACACTCACTGTACATCTCTGCATATATACCTTGATAGGACTTGTATACAATTATAGAGAATCTAAATATTGATTACTGTAGGCATGTACAGCCCTGGTCAATTAAATCATGGAGCTATAAACATATAGCTAGAGATTGATTACTGTAGGGGGTGGGGGTCAGGATCTGGGTAGGGAATAGAGGATCTAGGCAATAATCTCTGCATTTGTATACAATTGCAGTGAATCTAAAGAATGATAACTGCAGGGAAGGGGGGGGGTCAGGATATGGGTAGAAAACTGAAGATAGGAAATAGTCAATGATTCTTATGGGCCTGAAAAATTATTCAAATGAATGTATCTAGACCATTATATGGGAACTTTCATAGTACCAAAATTAAGGCAATGGCTCAAACACTAATATTACCTACTTAACACTCACTGTACATCTCTGCATATATACCTTGATAGGACTTGTATACAATTATAGAGAATCTAAATATTGATTACTGTAGGCCTGTACAGCCCTGGTCAATTAAGTCATGGAGCTATAAACATATATCTAGAGATTGATTACTGTAGGGGGTGGGGGTCAGGATCTGGGTAGGGAATAGAGGATCTAGGCAATAATCTCTGCATTTGTATACAATTGCAGTGAATCTAAAGAATGATAACTGCAGGGGGGGGGGGTCAGGATATGGGTAGAAAACTGAAGATAGGAAATAGTCAATGATTCCTATGGGCCTGAAAAATTATTCAAATGAATGTATCTAGACCATTATATGGGAACTTTCATAGTACCAAAATTAAGGCGTTGATCCAAACAATAATAATACCTACTTTACACTCACTGTATATCTCTGCATATACACTTATAGGACTTGTATACGATTGCAAGGAATCTAGAGTTTGATTACTGTAGGGAGGGGGTCATGATGTTGGTAGGAAACTTAGGATAGGCAACAATCAATGATTCTTATGGGCCTGAAAATGTATTCAAATGAATGTATCTAGACCATTATATGGGAACTTTCATAGTACCAAAATTAAGGCAATGGCTCAAACACTAATATTACCTACTTAACACTCACTGTACATCTCTGCATATATACCTTGATAGGACTTGTATACAATTATAGAGAATCTAAATATTGATTACTGTAGGCCTGTACAGCCCTGGTCAATTAAATCATGGAGCTATAAACATATAGCTAGAGATTGATTACTGTAGGGGTGGGGGTCAGGATCTGGGTAGGGAATAGAGGATCTAGGCAATAATCTCTGTATTTGTATACAATTGCAGTCAATCTAAAGAATGATAACTGCAGGGGGGGGGGGTCAGGATATGGGTAGAAAACTGAAGATAGGAAATAGTCAATGATTCCTATGGGCCTGAAAAATTATTCAAATGAATGTATCTAGACCATTATATGGGAACTTTCACAGTACCAAAATTAAGGTGTTGATCCAAACAATAATAATACCTACTTTACACTCACTGTATATCTCTGCATATATACTTATAGGACTTGTATACGATTGCAAGGAATCTAGAGTTTGATTACTGTAGGGAGGGGGTCATGATGTTGGTAGGAAACTTAGGATAGGCAACAATCAATGATTCTTATGGGCCTGAAAATTTATTCAAATGAATGTATCTAGACCATTATATGGGAACTTTCATAGTACCAAAATTAAGGCAATGGCTCAAACACTAATATTACCTACTTAACACTCACTGTACATCTCTGCATATATACCTTGATAGGACTTGTATACAATTATAGAGAATCTAAATATTGATTACTGTAGGCATGTACAGCCCTGGTCAATTAAATCATGGAGCTATAAACATATAGCTAGAGATTGATTACTGTAGGGGGTGGGGGTCAGGATCTGGGTAGGGAATAGAGGATCTAGGCAATAATCTCTGCATTTGTATACAATTGCAGTGAATCTAAAGAATGATAACTGCAGGGAAGGGGGGGGGGGTCAGGATATGGGTAGAAAACTGAAGATAGGAAATAGTCAATGATTCCTATGGGCCTGAAAAATTATTCAAATGAATGTATCTAGACCATTATATGGGAACTTTCATAGTACCAAAATTAAGGCAATGGCTCAAACACTAATATTACCTACTTAACACTCACTGTACATCTCTGCATATATACCTTGATAGGACTTGTATACAATTATAGAGAATCTAAATATTGATTACTGTAGGCCTGTACAGCCCTGGTCAATTAAATCATGGAGCTATAAACATATATCTAGAGATTGATTACTGTAGGGGGTGGGGGTCAGGATCTGGGTAGGGAATAGAGGATCTAGGCAATAATCTCTGTATTTGTATACAATTGCAGTGAATCTAAAGAATGATAACTGTAGGGGGGGGGGTCAGGATATGTGTAGAAAACTGAAGATAGGAAATAGTCAATGATTCCTATGGGCCTGAAAAATTATTCAAATGAATGTATCTAGACCATTATATGGGAACTTTCATAGTACCAAAATTAAGGCAATGGCTCAAACACTAATATTACCTACTTAACACTCACTGTACATCTCTGCATATATACCTTGATAGGACTTGTATACAATTATAGAGAATCTAAATATTGATTACTGTAGGCCTGTACAGCCCTGGTCAATTAAATCATGGAGCTATAAACATATAGCTAGAGATTGATTACTGTAGGGGGTGGGGGTCAGGATCTGGGTAGGGAATAGAGGATCTAGGCAATAATCTCTGCATTTGTATACAATTGCAGTGAATCTAAAGAATGATAACTGCAGGGGGGGGGGGGGGTCAGGATATGGGTAGAAAACTGAAGATAGGAAATAGTCAATGATTCCTATGGGCTGAAAAATTATTCAAATGAATGTATCTAGACCATTATATGGGAACTTTCACAGTACCAAAATTAAGGCGTTGATCCAAACAATAATAATACCTACTTTACACTCACTGTATATCTCTGCATATATACTTATAGGACTTGTATACGATTGCAAGGAATCTAGAGTTTGATTACTGTAGGGAGGGGGTCATGATGTTGGTAGGAAACTTAGGATAGGCAACAATCAATGATTCTTATGGGCCTGAAAATTTATTCAAATGAATGTATCTAGACCATTATATGGGAACTTTCATAGTACCAAAATTAAGGCAATGGCTCAAACACTAATATTACCTACTTAACACTCACTGTACATCTCTGCATATATACCTTGATAGGACTTGTATACAATTATAGAGAATCTAAATATTGATTACTGTAGGCCTGTACAGCCCTGGTCAATTAAATCATGGAGCTATAAACATATATCTAGAGATTGATTACTGTAGGGGGTGGGGGTCAGGATCTGGGTAGGGAATAGAGGATCTAGGCAATAATCTCTGCATTTGTATACAATTGCAGTGAATCTAAAGAATGATAACTGCGGGGGGGGGGGGGGGGTCAGGATATGGGTAGAAAACTGAAGATAGGAAATAGTCAATGATTCCTATGGGCCTGAAAAATTTATTCAAATGAATGTATCTAGACCATTATATGGGAACTTTCATAGTACCAAAATTAAGGCAATGGCTCAAACACTAATATTACCTACTTAACACTCACTGTACATCTCTGCATATATACCTTGATAGGACTTGTATACAATTATAGAGAATCTAAATATTGATTACTGTAGGCCTGTACAGCCCTGGTCAATTAAATCATGGAGCTATAAACATATAGCTAGAGATTGATTACTGTAGGGGTGGGGGTCAGGATCTGGGTAGGGAATAGAGGATCTAGGCAATAATCTCTGTATTTGTATACAATTGCAGTCAATCTAAAGAATGATAACTGCAGGGGGGGGGGGTCAGGATATGGGTAGAAAACTGAAGATAGGAAATAGTCAATGATTCCTATGGGCTGAAAAATTATTCAAATGAATGTATCTAGACCATTATATGGGAACTTTCACAGTACCAAAATTAAGGCGTTGATCCAAACAATAATAATACCTACTTTACACTCACTGTATATCTCTGCATATATACTTATAGGACTTGTATACGATTGCAAGGAATCTAGAGTTTGATTACTGTAGGGAGGGGGTCATGATGTTGGTAGGAAACTTAGGATAGGCAACAATCAATGATTCTTATGGGCCTGAAAATTTATTCAAATGAATGTATCTAGACCATTATATGGGAACTTTCATAGTACCAAAATTAAGGCAATGGCTCAAACACTAATATTACCTACTTAACACTCACTGTACATCTCTGCATATATACCTTGATAGGACTTGTATACAATTATAGAGAATCTAAATATTGATTACTGTAGGCCTGTACAGCCCTGGTCAATTAAATCATGGAGCTATAAACATATATCTAGAGATTGATTACTGTAGGGGGTGGGGGTCAGGATCTGGGTAGGGAATAGAGGATCTAGGCAATAATCTCTGCATTTGTATACAATTGCAGTGAATCTAAAGAATGATAACTGCGGGGGGGGGGGGGTCAGGATATGGGTAGAAAACTGAAGATAGGAAATAGTCAATGATTCCTATGGGCCTGAAAAATTTATTCAAATGAATGTATCTAGACCATTATATGGGAACTTTCATAGTACCAAAATTAAGGCAATGGCTCAAACACTAATATTACCTACTTAACACTCACTGTACATCTCTGCATATATACCTTGATAGGACTTGTATACAATTATAGAGAATCTAAATATTGATTACTGTAGGCCTGTACAGCCCTGGTCAATTAAATCATGGAGCTATAAACATATAGCTAGAGATTGATTACTGTAGGGGTGGGGGTCAGGATCTGGGTAGGGAATAGAGGATCTAGGCAATAATCTCTGTATTTGTATACAATTGCAGTCAATCTAAAGAATGATAACTGCAGGGGGGGGGGGTCAGGATATGGGTAGAAAACTGAAGATAGGAAATAGTCAATGATTCCTATGGGCCTGAAAAATTATTCAAATGAATGTATCTAGACCATTATATGGGAACTTTCACAGTACCAAAATTAAGGTGTTGATCCAAACAATAATAATACCTACTTTACACTCACTGTATATCTCTGCATATATACTTATAGGACTTGTATACGATTGCAAGGAATCTAGAGTTTGATTACTGTAGGGAGGGGGTCATGATGTTGGTAGGAAACTTAGGATAGGCAACAATCAATGATTCTTATGGGCCTGAAAATTTATTCAAATGAATGTATCTAGACCATTATATGGGAACTTTCATAGTACCAAAATTAAGGCAATGGCTCAAACACTAATATTACCTACTTAACACTCACTGTACATCTCTGCATATATACCTTGATAGGACTTGTATACAATTATAGAGAATCTAAATATTGATTACTGTAGGCCTGTACAGCCCTGGTCAATTAAATCATGGAGCTATAAACATATATCTAGAGATTGATTACTGTAGGGGGTGGGGGTCAGGATCTGGGTAGGGAATAGAGGATCTAGGCAATAATCTCTGCATTTGTATACAATTGCAGTGAATCTAAAGAATGATAACTGCAGGGGGGGGGGGGGTCAGGATATGGGTAGAAAACTGAAGATAGGAAATAGTCAATGATTCCTATGGGCCTGAAAAATTATTCAAATGAATGTATCTAGACCATTATATGGGAACTTTCATAGTACCAAAATTAAGGCGTTGATCCAAACAATAATAATACCTACTTTACACTCACTGTATATCTCTGCATATATACTTATAGGACTTGTATACGATTGCAAGGAATCTAGAGTTTGATTACTGTAGGGAGGGGGTCATGATGTTGGTAGGAAACTTAGGATAGGCAACAATCAATGATTCTTATGGGCCTGAAAATTTATTCAAATGAATGTATCTAGACCATGATATGGGAACTTTCATAGTACCAAAATTAAGGCAATGGCTCAAACACTAATATTACCTACTTAACACTCACTGTACATCTCTGCATATATACCTTGATAGGACTTGTATACAATTATAGAGAATCTAAATATTGATTACTGTAGGCCTGTACAACCCTGGTCAATTAAATCATGGAGCTATAAACATATATCTAGAGATTGATTACTGTAGGGGGTGGGGGGCAGGATCTGGGTAGGGAATAGAGGATCTAGGCAATAATCTCTGCATTTGTATACAATTGCAGTGAATCTAAAGAATGATAACTGCAGGGGGGGGGGGTCAGGATATGGGTAGAAAACTGAAGATAGGAAATAGTCAATGATTCCTATGGGCCTGAAAAATTATTCAAATGAATGTATCTAGACCATTATATGGGAACTTTCATAGTACCAAAATAAAGGCGTTGATCCAAACAATAATAATACCTACTTTACACTCACTGTATATCTCTGCATATACACTTATAGGACTTGTATACGATTGCAAGGAATCTAGAGTTTGATTACTGTAGGGAGGGGGTCATGATGTTGGTAGGAAACTTAGGATAGGCAACAATCAATGATTCTTATGGGCCTGAAAATGTATTCAAATGAATGTATCTAGACCATTATATGGGAACTTTCATAGTACCAAAATTAAGGCAATGGCTCAAACACTAATATTACCTACTTAACACTCACTGTACATCTCTGCATATATACCTTGATAGGACTTGTATACAATTATAGAGAATCTAAATATTGATTACTGTAGGCCTGTACAGCCGTGGTCAATTAAATCATGGAGCTATAAACATATATCTAGAGATTGATTACTGTAGGGGGTGGGGGTCAGGATCTGGGTAGGGAATAGAGGATCTAGGCAATAATCTCTGCATTTGTATACAATTGCAGTGAATCTAAAGAATGATAACTGCAGGGGGGGGGGGGGTCAGGATATGGGTAGAAAACTGAAGATAGGAAATAGTCAATGATTCCCATTGGCCTGAAAAATGTATTCAAATGAATGTATCTAGACCATTATATGGGAACTTTCATAGTACCAAAATTAAGGCAATGGCTCAAACACTAATATTACCTACTTAACACTCACTGTACATCTCTGCATATATACCTTGATAGGACTTGTATACAATTATAGAGAATCTAAATATTGATTACTGTAGGCCTGTACAGCCCTGGTCAATTAAATCATGGAGCTATAAACATATAGCTAGAGATTGATTACTGTAGGGGGTGGGGGTCAGGATCTGGGTAGGGAATAGAGGATCTAGGCAATAATCTCTGCATTTGTATACAATTGCAGTGAATCTAAAGAATGATAACTGCAGGGGGGGGGGGTCAGGATATGGGTAGAAAACTGAAGATAGGAAATAGTCAATGATTCCTATGGGCCTGAAAAATTATTCAAATGAATGTATCTAGACCATTATATGGGAACTTTCACAGTACCAAAATTAAGGCGTTGATCCAAACAATAATAATACCTACTTTACACTCACTGTATATCTCTGCATATATACTTATAGGACTTGTATACGATTGCAAGGAATCTAGAGTTTGATTACTGTAGGGAGGGGGTCATGATGTTGGTAGGAAACTTAGGATAGGCAACAATCAATGATTCTTATGGGCCTGAAAATTTATTCAAATGAATGTATCTAGACCATTATATGGGAACTTTCATAGTACCAAAATTAAGGCAATGGCTCAAACACTAATATTACCTACTTAACACTCACTGTACATCTCTGCATATATACCTTGATAGGACTTGTATACAATTATAGAGAATCTAAATATTGATTACTGTAGGCCTGTACAGCCCTGGTCAATTAAATCATGGAGCTATAAACATATATCTAGAGATTGATTACTGTAGGGGGTGGGGGTCAGGATCTGGGTAGGGAACAGAGGATCTAGGCAATAATCTCTGCATTTGTATACAATTGCAGTGAATCTAAAGAATGATAACTGCAGGGGGGGGGGGGGTCAGGATATGGGTAGAAAACTGAAGATAGGAAATAGTCAATGATTCCTATGGGCCTGAAAAATTATTCAAATGAATGTATCTAGACCATTATATGGGAACTTTCATAGTACCAAAATTAAGGCGTTGATCCAAACAATAATAATACCTACTTTACACTCACTGTATATCTCTGCATATATACTTATAGGACTTGTATACGATTGCAAGGAATCTAGAGTTTGATTACTGTAGGGAGGGGGTCATGATGTTGGTAGGAAACTTAGGATAGGCAACAATCAATGATTCTTATGGGCCTGAAAATTTATTCAAATGAATGTATCTAGACCATTATATGGGAACTTTCATAGTACCAAAATTAAGGCAATGGCTCAAACACTAATATTACCTACTTAACACTCACTGTACATCTCTGCATATATACCTTGATAGGACTTGTATACAATTATAGAGAATCTAAATATTGATTACTGTAGGCCTGTACAACCCTGGTCAATTAAATCATGGAGCTATAAACATATATCTAGAGATTGATTACTGTAGGGGGTGGGGGTCAGGATCTGGGTAGGGAATAGAGGATCTAGGCAATAATCTCTGCATTTGTATACAATTGCAGTGAATCTAAAGAATGATAACTGCAGGGGGGGGGGGTCAGGATATGGGTAGAAAACTGAAGATAGGAAATAGTCAATGATTCCTATGGGCCTGAAAAATTATTCAAATGAATGTATCTAGACCATTATATGGGAACTTTCATAGTACCAAAATAAAGGCGTTGATCCAAACAATAATAATACCTACTTTACACTCACTGTATATCTCTGCATATACACTTATAGGACTTGTATACGATTGCAAGGAATCTAGAGTTTGATTACTGTAGGGAGGGGGTCATGATGTTGGTAGGAAACTTAGGATAGGCAACAATCAATGATTCTTATGGGCCTGAAAATTTATTCAAATGAATGTATCTAGACCATTATATGGGAACTTTCATAGTACCAAAATTAAGGCAATGGCTCAAACACTAATATTACCTACTTAACACTCACTGTACATCTCTGCATATATACCTTGATAGGACTTGTATACAATTATAGAGAATCTAAATATTGATTACTGTAGGCCTGTACAGCCCTGGTCAATTAAATCATGGAGCTATAAACATATATCTAGAGATTGATTACTGTAGGGGGTGGGGGTCAGGATCTGGGTAGGGAATAGAGGATCTAGGCAATAATCTCTGCATTTGTATACAATTGCAGTGAATCTAAAGAATGATAACTGCAGGGGGGGGGGGTCAGGATATGGGTAGAAAACTGAAGATAGGAAATAGTCAATGATTCCCATGGGCCTGAAAAATTTATTCAAATGAATGTATCTAGACCATTATATGGGAACTTTCATAGTACCAAAATTAAGGCAATGGCTCAAACACTAATATTACCTACTTAACACTCACTGTACATCTCTGCATATATACCTTGATAGGACTTGTATACAATTATAGAGAATCTAAATATTGATTACTGTAGGCCTGTACAGCCCTGGTCAATTTAATCATGGAGCTATAAACATATATCTAGAGATTGATTACTGTAGGGGGTGGGGGTCAGGATCTGGGTAGGGAATAGAGGATCTAGGCAATAATCTCTGCATTTGTATACAATTGCAGTGAATCTAAAGAATGATAACTGCAGGGGGGGGGGGGGTCAGGATATGGGTAGAAAACTGAAGATAGGAAATAGTCAATGATTCCTATGGGCCTGAAAAATTATTCAAATGAATGTATCTAGACCATTATATGGGAACTTTCACAGTACCAAAATTAAGGCGTTGATCCAAACAATAATAATACCTACTTTACACTCACTGTATATCTCTGCATATATACTTATAGGACTTGTATACGATTGCAAGGAATCTAGAGTTTGATTACTGTAGGGAGGGGGTCATGATGTTGGTAGGAAACTTAGGATAGGCAACAGTCAATGATTCTTATGGGCCTGAAAATTTATTCAAATGAATGTATCTAGACCATTATATGGGAACTTTCATAGTACCAAAATTAAGGGAATGGCTCAAACACTAAAATTACCTACTTAACACTCACTGTACATCTCTGCATATATACCTTGATAGGACTTGTATACAATTATAGAGAATCTAAATATTGATTACTGTAGGCCTGTACAACCCTGGTCAATTAAATCATGGAGCTATAAACATATATCTAGAGATTGATTACTGTAGGGGGTGGGGGTCAGGATCTGGGTAGGGAATAGAGGATCTAGGCAATAATCTCTGCATTTGTATACAATTGCAGTGAATCTAAAGAATGATAACTGCAGGGGGGGGGGTCAGGATATGGGTAGAAAACTGAAGATAGGAAATAGTCAATGATTCCTATGGGCCTGAAAAATTATTCAAATGAATGTATCTAGACCATTATATGGGAACTTTCATAGTACCAAAATTAAGGCGTTGATCCAAACAATAATAATACCTACTTAACACTCACTGTACATCTCTGCATATATACCTTGATAGGACTTGTATACAATTATAGAGAATCTAAATATTGATTACTGTAGGCCTGTACAGCCCTGGTCAATTTAATCATGGAGCTATAAACATATATCTAGAGATTGATTACTGTAGGGGGTGGGGGTCAGGATCTGGGTAGGGAATAGAGGATCTAGGCAATAATCTCTGCATTTGTATACAATTGCAGTGAATCTAAAGAATGATAACTGCAGGGGGGGGGGGGGTCAGGATATGGGTAGAAAACTGAAGATAGGAAATAGTCAATGATTCCTATGGGCCTGAAAAATTATTCAAATGAATGTATCTAGACCATTATATGGGAACTTTCACAGTACCAAAATTAAGGCGTTGATCCAAACAATAATAATACCTACTTTACACTCACTGTATATCTCTGCATATATACTTATAGGACTTGTATACGATTGCAAGGAATCTAGAGTTTGATTACTGTAGGGAGGGGGTCATGATGTTGGTAGGAAACTTAGGATAGGCAACAGTCAATGATTCTTATGGGCCTGAAAATTTATTCAAATGAATGTATCTAGACCATTATATGGGAACTTTCATAGTACCAAAATTAAGGGAATGGCTCAAACACTAAAATTACCTACTTAACACTCACTGTACATCTCTGCATATATACCTTGATAGGACTTGTATACAATTATAGAGAATCTAAATATTGATTACTGTAGGCCTGTACAACCCTGGTCAATTAAATCATGGAGCTATAAACATATATCTAGAGATTGATTACTGTAGGGGGTGGGGGTCAGGATCTGGGTAGGGAATAGAGGATCTAGGCAATAATCTCTGCATTTGTATACAATTGCAGTGAATCTAAAGAATGATAACTGCAGGGGGGGGGGGGGTCAGGATATGGGTAGAAAACTGAAGATAGGAAATAGTCAATGATTCCTATGGGCCTGAAAAATTATTCAAATGAATGTATCTAGACCATTATATGGGAACTTTCATAGTACCAAAATTAAGGCGTTGATCCAAACAATAATAATACCTACTTTACACTCACTGTATATCTCTGCATATATACTTATAGGACTTGTATACGATTGCAAGGAATCTAGAGTTTGATTACTGTAGGGAGGGGGTCATGATGTTGGTAGGAAACTTAGGATAGGCAACAATCAATGATTCTTATGGGCCTGAAAATTTATTCAAATGAATGTATCTAGACCATTATATGGGAACTTTCATAGTACCAAAATTAAGGCAATGGCTCAAACACTAATATTACCTACTTAACACTCACTGTACATCTCTGCATATATACCTTGATAGGACTTGTATACAATTATAGAGAATCTAAATATTGATTACTGTAGGCCTGTACAACCCTGGTCAATTAAATCATGGAGCTATAAACATATATCTAGAGATTGATTACTGTAGGGGGTGGGGGTCAGGATCTGGGTAGGGAATAGAGGATCTAGGCAATAATCTCTGCATTTGTATACAATTGCAGTGAATCTAAAGAATGATAACTGCAGGGGGGGGGGTCAGGATATGGGTAGAAAACTGAAGATAGGAAATAGTCAATGATTCCTATGGGCCTGAAAAATTATTCAAATGAATGTATCTAGACCATTATATGGGAACTTTCATAGTACCAAAATAAAGGCGTTGATCCAAACAATAATAATACCTACTTTACACTCACTGTATATCTCTGCATATACACTTATAGGACTTGTATACGATTGCAAGGAATCTAGAGTTTGATTACTGTAGGGAGGGGGTCATGATGTTGGTAGGAAACTTAGGATAGGCAACAATCAATGATTCTTATGGGCCTGAAAATGTATTCAAATGAATGTATCTAGACCATTATATGGGAACTTTCATAGTACCAAAATTAAGGCAATGGCTCAAACACTAATATTACCTACTTAACACTCACTGTACATCTCTGCATATATACCTTGATAGGACTTGTATACAATTATAGAGAATCTAAATATTGATTACTGTAGGCCTGTACAGCCCTGGTCAATTAAATCATGGAGCTATAAACATATATCTAGAGATTGATTACTGTAGGGGGTGGGGGTCAGGATCTGGGTAGGGAATAGAGGATCTAGGCAATAATCTCTGCATTTGTATACAATTGCAGTGAATCTAAAGAATGATAACTGCAGGGGGGGGGGGGTCAGGATATGGGTAGAAAACTGAAGATAGGAAATAGTCAATGATTCCCATGGGCCTGAAAAATTTATTCAAATGAATGTATCTAGACCATTATATGGGAACTTTCATAGTACCAAAATTAAGGCAATGGCTCAAACACTAATATTACCTACTTAACACTCACTGTACATCTCTGCATATATACCTTGATAGGACTTGTATACAATTATAGAGAATCTAAATATTGATTACTGTAGGCCTGTACAGCCCTGGTCAATTTAATCATGGAGCTATAAACATATATCTAGAGATTGATTACTGTAGGGGGTGGGGGTCAGGATCTGGGTAGGGAATAGAGGATCTAGGCAATAATCTCTGCATTTGTATACAATTGCAGTGAATCTAAAGAATGATAACTGCAGGGGGGGGGGGGGGGTCAGGATATGGGTAGAAAACTGAAGATAGGAAATAGTCAATGATTCCTATGGGCCTGAAAAATTATTCAAATGAATGTATCTAGACCATTATATGGGAACTTTCACAGTACCAAAATTAAGGCGTTGATCCAAACAATAATAATGCCTACTTTACACTCACTGTATATCTCTGCATATATACTTATAGGACTTGTATACGATTGCAAGGAATCTAGAGTTTGATTACTGTAGGGAGGGGGTCATGATGTTGGTAGGAAACTTAGGATAGGCAACAGTCAATGATTCTTATGGGCCTGAAAATTTATTCAAATGAATGTATCTAGACCATTATATGGGAACTTTCATAGTACCAAAATTAAGGCAATGGCTCAAACACTAATATTACCTACTTAACACTCACTGTACATCTCTGCATATATACCTTGATAGGACTTGTATACAATTATAGAGAATCTAAATATTGATTACTGTAGGCCTGTACAACCCTGGTCAATTAAATCATGGAGCTATAAACATATATCTAGAGATTGATTACTGTAGGGGGTGGGGGTCAGGATCTGGGTAGGGAATAGAGGATCTAGGCAATAATCTCTGCATTTGTATACAATTGCAGTGAATCTAAAGAATGATAACTGCAGGGGGGGGGGGTCAGGATATGGGTAGAAAACTGAAGATAGGAAATAGTCAATGATTCCTATGGGCCTGAAAAATTATTCAAATGAATGTATCTAGACCATTATATGGGAACTTTCATAGTACCAAAATTAAGGCGTTGATCCAAACAATAATAATACCTACTTTACACTCACTGTATATCTCTGCATATATACCTTGATAGGACTTGTATACGATTGCAAGGAATCTAGAGTTTGATTACTGTAGGGAGGGGGTCATGATGTTGGTAGGAAACTTAGGATAGGCAACAATCAATGATTCTTATGGGCCTGAAAATTTATTCAAATGAATGTATCTAGACCATTATATGGGAACTTTCATAGTACCAAAATTAAGGCAATGGTTCAAACACTAATATTACCTACTTAACACTCACTGTACATCTCTGCATATATACCTTGATAGGACTTGTATACAATTACAGAGAATCTAAATATTGATTACTGTAGGGAGGGGGTCATAATGTTGGTAGGAAACTTAGGATAGGCAACAATCAATGATTCTTATGGGCCTGAAAATTTATTATGAATGTATCTAGACCATTATATGGGAACTTTCATAGTACCAAAATTAAGGCAATGGTTCAAACACTAATAATACCTACTTAACACTCACTGTACATCTCTGCATATATACCTTGATAGGACTTGTATACAATTACAGAGAATCTAAAGATTGATTACTGTAGGCCTCTACAGCCCGGGCTAATGAAATCATGGAGCTATAAACGTATATATATGTAGAGATTGATTACTGTAGATTGATTACTGTGTGTGGTTGTTAGGCTAACATGTGGACGAATATTTCAGTTTTACATGGATATTTTTTATTTTATTTGCGACACAACTTGAGCGAATAAACAGATGGCTAGGTTAGATCTCTATGTTGACTTAGTGTGAAGTTAGGCTCTTTTATCTTACAATGGCTACATTGATATGGCTTGTCTCCTGCATGTGTTCTTTCATGGTCCTTCAAATTGCTAGACCAAGCAAAATTTTACCTACAATATAGCTACATTGATATGGCTTCTCTCCAGTAAGTGTTCTTTGGTGGTCGTCAAATTGCTAGACCAAGCAAACTTTTTCTTACAATAACTACATTGATATGGCTTCTCTCTTGTATGTGTTCTTTGATGGTCCTTCAACTGACTGGATAGTACAAACGCTTTGATACAATAGCTACAATGATATGGCTTCTCTCCTGTGTTCTTCTACACTGCGACAACCTTGCGCAGGCACAAGCAGTTACGCAGCGCAGCTGCAGAGTGCATAACCCGATCCTCTGCAGAAGCCAAAAATAACCTAAGCCCCTAATACAACGTACAAATTCAGCATAGATTCTGCCTAGCAACTTACATTAAATATACCCCAACTTAATGCCTAAAAACGCTCCTTGCACGACATTATAAACGACCCTGTAACTGTGTAGAATCCTATACATGATTAACTGACCAATTTGGAAATAGCCAACCCCGCCCCACTGTCTATGCACCCCCAACTGTTCCCCATATACTAAGAACAAAGGTGGCCTTGTCCACCAGACAGATAACATTAAGCCCAGGCAGGAAGAACCATTTCTTGCAGCCAGCAATAAACTCAAACTTAAGTTACACAAACTAGGGACCTCCCAGTTTAAACATTAAAGCAAGAAACAATTTATAAAGGTAAAACAGGCTAGATAGAAAATACATACACACGAGAAAACTAAGTTGCTTTCTCGTAACAGTTCTTTCATTGACGTTCAAGTACTAGACCAAGCGAACATTTGCAATACCTACAATGATTAGGTTTCTCTCCAGTGTGTATTCTTTCATGTTTTTTTTCAAATCGCCAGGGTTAACAAACTATTTGTGGCAATAACTACATTGATAAGGTTTCTCTCCTGTATGTGTCCTTTCATGTCTCTTCACTGTCCAAATTGAGAAGCGTTTTGTTACAATAGCTACATTGATATGATTTCTCTCCTGTGTGCGTCCTTTCGTGAGTCTTCCAATCGCTGGAACGATCAAAACTTTTGTTGCACTAGCTGCATTGGTTAGGTTTCTCTCGCTTACGATAATGAACACCTCCATATCCTGCATTCTCAGATAATTTTTCTCTGTTGTTTAATTCCTCCTTCACTTTGATTGATAAATGAAAAATGTAGCTCTCCCCTAGTTTTTCACAGTCGCTATCCTCTCTTTTAACATCCAGTTGATGAGCTTGGTTAAATGAATGGTCAATATTTGCATCTCTCCAGATCCTGAAAATATGAACAGTGAAACAGTATTAAAGATAGATGTATGCCAGCTGATTATTCCTGAAGTCTACAGTCCAAAGAGCAAATGGACTATCTGATATTCATAATATCAAAAAAAGGTCCGTTTATTCATAATCGGAAAAAAGTTTAGATTTTCATGAAAGCATAAAAGGTCCGTTTTCCATAATTGGATAAAAGGTTGGATGTTCATCATAGCAAAAAAAATCTTTTTTTTCATAATCAGAAAAAGATCCAGTATTCATACAGTAATAATAGCAACAATATAAGCAGGGCTGAGTGACCCTTTCCCATAAATTTCAATAGTAGAAATGGGACAATGCTCCCACCCTGCAGTATTTCCCCTCCTTTGAACAAGAAAAGAATTATGAGGTAACATTAATCAGAGGGGGAAGTTAGGGGCATTCTAACTAATACAGAAGGTGTAGACGAATAAAATGGTCTGTTTGCTATTTAAATTCATCATGTTTATTAGCTTTCAGCTTTATTTGTTTTGATCATCATATTTATATGACTTTGAAGGTTCAGACCACGGTAGGAAAATATGTACCTACCATGGAGGGTATGTGACCTGCTCCTGGGTGCTATTAATATGTTATTAAGCTCTTTGATAATTTGAAGAGATGAGTGTTCCGTTGACTACTAATGCTATTATTGTAGCAGGCATTGACAGAAAATCTGAGAATAATTGCACAGGCTTGGATGATAACGTTAATGAGATTATATTCCACCTCATGAAAAGCTTGATCTGCATATAGATCCTGTCTACTATATTCAAACATCTATTGTCATTCTTAAAGATCAATAGTGCTTGTTTACATGCAAAACTGCAAGGAGCCTTAATTGTGTTGCTAGAGCTATGAGATCAGAACATTAGTTGTAGAATAATAAATACAAGGAGTACAATAATGAGTTGAGTGCTACAAGCACATATCACATGACCCTCCATGGATGGTTGGTTTCCTTGCATTTCTCCTCATCGAAAATGTCAGTCCAGGTTAATGTATACACAGATGATATGAGGGTTTTCTGGTTGGTAGTTTTGGCCAGAGCATACATGCAGGTACTACCCCCCCCCCCTCCACCAGACCACATTGAGCCCTTGCTTACCCCAGACTTCCCCAGGTCAAAACAATCAATTTGCTTCCTGGCTTCCTCCTGTAACACAGTAATCAGTGACCTATCTCCTTTCAGCCCCTCCCCCACCCACCATCTGGGAAATATGGCACGATCACTAATCACCATTTCTGTATATTATTAGCATTATAAAGTTTATGTTAGCACCTGTTAACATTCATGAACTGCTTGCTGTGAATTAACAGAAGATTATATTGAAATCTGTTAGTCCTCCCATCACAGCCCAACAGCACAGCTACACATTGTATCAATTGTCTTCTAATTCATAGATGATGGCATATAGGACTGTGTATACATAACAGTACCCTGAACTGTTATTGCAAGAACTGCCTGCTCTATTACAGAAAAAAAAAATTACTTTTGGAACTGATCTCCAAAGGTATCAATAAACTACCAAGGTCTTGGCAATAAAAAAGGTCAGCTATTTGACACCTGTGGTCAGCAGCATCACAGTATGGTGAGCTCTTGTGTGTACAGTCATGTATGCTGTGGGTATAGCTGTGGGTATAGCTCCCATGGCAGACCTATGAAGGAATGTGTGTATACAAATAACAATGAGCAATCCATGATGCACCTGAACATTTCCCTCCTTTAACTAAAATTGCAAGAGTAAAAATCCATTATTCATTACAATGTATGATAAATTGAAATAACATGAATGAAGCATTGGTAGTCATGTGGCTACATTAATAATAGAATAATAGAAATATTTCATTATTTCTGATTATTACAATAAATATTCAGCAAAATGCAGTAACCAATTTTTACCTGCTTAAGGGTCTAGCCTCCAACCCTTTCTTGTTATTATGATCACAGTGGTAGATCAAAGAATTTGTCAATTGATCTGAATCCTGGGGAGGGGTCTAAGTGGAGGGGGTGCCCCTTACCTTTTAGAAATGTTGTTTAGTTATGGGTGCTCAAGTGCAAACTGGTGCAATAGTTTGCAAAAACTTAACATTTTGTCATATTTCAGGCCCAGAAATAGTTCCAGACATGGAACGAATGTACATTAAGATCTTCCCTCCCTATAGCATAAACCACCATAGTCACTTGTTTTTTGCCAAAAACAGAGGAGATTTAATATCTATCTGAGTTGGTAATGCTACAATACTAAATAAACACTCCTCTGTAAAAATTCATGATTAAACACAGTGTGTACTATTTTAGTGGTCAAGACAAATTTGTCTTCACACTGGAGATGATTTCTGGTCATTCCATGACTGGTCAATTATTCAGGTGTGCTTTAAGATGAATCCTAATTGCAGTACTTGGGGTAGTTTATGCTATCAAAAAAGAAAATTATTAATGCTCAGTGAATTTAAGGACTGTTTTTCAATAAGCAGGGTTGACCTTCATGTACAGAATTCTTCAAGATATCCGATAGATAAAGTTTCCTCTTTTTCTGGACATATTTTGTCAGATGAAATTGTTCTAAATTCCTGGTGATTTTTTTTTTTTTTTTTTGTAGAAGTAGGCCTATTTGCTTAGTCATTAATTACAATAATGATCCCATCATGTGTAGTTCTATGCATCATTTGCAAATGTCTGTCTTAGTGAATGGGACGATAGGAGCGTTCAAGGCGATTACTGCTAAATTCAACAAGCTTCTCAGACATCATCTACTTTACAACATATGGCGCCAATCAACCAGAGGTAGCCTATGCATATTTACATGTGCACTTTTGTAAAATTTGCCTAATTTCGTTCTCATTTCTTTCTAAATATTTTAGCCTCCAATGTATGTACAAAATTGTTCCTTTACAACACGGTGCAAAAATTAGGGAGGGACTAGTCACCCCTCCTCCCCTGTATACACCACTGGATCATTACATGGATTGTTAAAAGTAGTGTTGCGCCGATATCACCAATATCGGTTTTGGCCGATATCCGATATTATCATCCCAATATCGGTCCGATACCGATACGATACCGATATTTTTTAGCAGACAAAATAAACTGGACGCAGTAAATGTGAGCCTTAACATCGTAAAGACTTACAAGTTGCTTACAGTGTTAACGTATGCTTGCAAAATTGCATCTTAATTAGGTTACGAACTGTCGATCACAATGTAAAAGTTATAATTTATTGAGTTTATACTCAATGTACAACTTATTCACTTGACCGTATATAGAAAAAAAACTGAAAATCAATAGAGAAATGACCAATTGTGTACGGAAAGTAAGGTGGTACACCTTTTCAAATATTACGAAAGATCGAGCAAAACACTTTCGAAAAATTCACGCAAAACTGGCATATCGTTCTAAATGCAACTAATGTCATGTAAACAAGGCTCTGGTGCATCCATTTATGAATATACCGTAAGAACACATCTGTTGTTAAGCAGGGGCAAAAGAAAGTATTTTCTAAAATTCCCCAAAAAACGGAAAAAAATAATATCCTACCATAGTTAAGTGTATAGCAAATAGCCTAACCACCTCGGCGGTTACGGATCTCACGTAACTAAAAAGTTCCCTGGCAACGTGCCAAAAAATGTTAACAAGCAGGTGTTACACAGGGGATGAGCTGACAGGAAGGTACCTGGGAAAATTTGCAGCACATGTACCGTGGTAGTTGGGTACAGGGTTAAACACTGCAGTTGTAAAAATGTACGCATAGTGCACGCTATTCATTGTTAGGCAGTCTAGAAACAGGGCTTTGCTGAACGTTGTTTGTTTCATAATATCGGAAGTTTTGTAAGTTGCACTTTTTAAAGATTGAAAGACAGATTAAATCTCTTTTCGTTTTATAAAATTATATAGGTACTCTAACTTGTCATTTTAAAATTTATCAGTTTCGTGAAAATTTAAATAAAAAAGGTTTTCAGTATTTTGTGTTCGTGGGAAATTGAACAAGGTTTTCCAACACTGCTGAACTGTGCAGTTATACATCATGTTCAAGGTTTTCACGGAGGCCTTTGAGAAAATGAATTGTTAGTACAGTGTATATATGTTGCACTAAAGCTGTGTGTAGGCCAAGGTTTACAAAGGTCGTTGGTTATATTCGCGCGCCGTAGACATGTTTTTAGAGGTTACGGAGGGTCAGGTTTCCATGGATATTAATCGAAAATGAATCTGAGTTTAACTGACGCTAAAGAAATGGATCGTCTTGGGCAGATTAACAGATCATTGCAAGTATAAAGAAGTAGCTCTGCTGTTAAAAAGAAAAGTTCAATATCGGTTTGCTGTTATCGGCAATTAGGCAAAATTTTATCCGATACCGATATGCTGCCGATATTGCAAATATCGGCCGATACCGATATTGAAAACGATTATCGTAGCAACACTAGTAAAAAGGCCAATTGCCAAATAACTGCTCTCACATGTACTAAAGGAAAGTGAAGGGGAGGGGGGGGGGTTTCTTTGGAATGTGGGGATATACATTAGTAGCAATAATGAAACTTAAGTGGGGCATTACAATTTAAAAGATGGCTTGAAACTGTTTGGGCCAGTAATTTTCCTTTCTGAGACATCAATTTGTCTAATTGAACCCTGATGTATAGGAAAACAATATACAGGCAATTTACAGCACACTTACATTTTGGGGCAATATATTAATGTGATGAGCATTTTATCAAGGCCCTAATGCTTAAAAACAAGTTTGAACTGTCTAATTAAATAAGTCATGTTAATTTTTGTCTAAGGATGCTTTATGATATTCAATTAAAAATCTCTAATTCCCTGCATTCAATGTAGGACTTCATGCTGGGAAAGCCTATATTTATGAATTCTCTCTAATTGTAGTAGTAGCTGATTGTAATTGACACTGGACACAATGTGGTTTCTCGATGATTGAACAATGGCTCCCTGCATTTCATAGTGTAATTTGCTACAGTTTAAATGTCTATTGAGGGTTTATGAATTTTATCTACCAAAGAAAAATATGCAACCCAGATTCTTTTTTTAAATTTTATGGGTTCTATCTACGTGGCCATGATTCTAGACCATTCCTAGAGCACATACATGATGTTAACCTTACAATGCAATGCAGCCCAGTGAAGGCGGTTATGGCGGTAATCCGCTAGGAATTTTGTGAAACTGGAGACTATTACAAAATCCAGACATTGTGAAGCCTGTGTCCTGTGGCAGGTTCCACTACCCTATCCCCTAAAGAAAACTGTGTGCCCCAACATTTTTTAATTAGTTGGCTTCTACAACTATTCTGGACAATTTGCAATAAAAATCTTTTATTTACTGTCAGTAAATACGAGAATCACATCTTGTCAATTCAACAGTTTTCTACAAAATGTTCAATTGTTCATCTCTTTCCAAAGAAGCATTTAAACATTGTTTGGCAAATGTTGCTCACTTCTTTCTAAGTGAAAAATTTCTGGAAAATGTTAAATTGGTCATGTCTTTCCAAAATGTCAAGTTGCCAAGTTACACACAACTCGGCATCTCGACAAAATTTGAGTTTGTTGAGATATCGAGTTACGTAACTTAGCAGGTTGTGGAAAATTTGAAGTGCCTCCTCAAGTTTAGTTTGAAGTACTATTTTAACTTTGGAGTCCTTGCATGTGATAATCGGAAATGAAAAATCAAGTAACTTGCTATGACTGAGCTCAAATATGTGTTTCTTATAGTTAACAAATCCATCAACTAAACTTTTCCAACTTCAACTTCTAATTTTAGAGACAAAACTAGGAAAAGTCACATTTATCGTGATATACGGTACAATTTGGGGTACTGTTTTCACTTTTGAGTACTAGGTTGTGGAAAATTTGAAGTGCCTCCTGGAGTTAACTGCTAAGTCTGAGCTCAAACATTTGTTTTGTATTGAAAACAAGTCTTTGAACAAAATTTTTCCAACTTTGACTTCATATTTCAGACAAGAAACTATTGCACTATATACCGTAACTTGTGCTATGCAGTACAGTGTATGGGGATACTGCATGTTATTTTGAAGTTCTATTTTAACTTTGGAGTCCTTGCATGTGATAATCGGAAATGAAAAATCAAGTAACTTGCTATGACTGAGCTCAAATATGTGTTTCTTATAGTTAACAAATCCATCAACTAAACTTTTCCAACTTCAACTTCTAATTTTAGAGACAAAACTAGGAAAAGTCACATTTATCGTGATATACGGTACAATTTGGGGTACTGTTTTCAGTTTTGAGTACTAGGTTGTGGAAAATTTGAAGTGCCTCCTCAAGTTAACTGCCAAGTCTGAGCTCAAACATTTGTTTTGTATTGTACACAAGTCTTTGAACAAAATTTTTCCAACTTTGACTTCATATTTCAGACAAGAAACTATTGCACTATATACGGTAACTTGTGCTATACAGTACAGTGTATGGGGGTACTGCATTTTATTTTGAAGTTCTATTTTAAATTTGGAGTCCTTGCATGTGATAATCGGAAATGAAAAATCAAGTAACTTGCTATGACTGAGCTCAAATATGTGTTTCTTATAGTTAACAAATCCATCAACTAAACTTTTCCAACTTCAACTTCTAATTTTAGAGACAAAACTAGGAAAAGTCACATTTATCGTGATATACGGTACAATTTGGGGTACTGTTTTCAGTTTTGAGCACTAGGTTGTGGAAAATTTGAAGTGCCTCCTCAAGTTAACTGCCAAGTCTGAGCTCAAACATTTGTTTTGTATTGTACACAAGTCTTTGAACAAAATTTTTCCAAATTTGACTTCATATTTCAGACAAGAAACTATTGCACTATATACGGTAACTTGTGCTATACAGTACAGTGTATGGGGGTACTGCATTTTATTTTGAAGTACTATTTTAAATTTGGAGTCCTTGCATGTGATAATCAGAAATGAAAAATCAAGTAACTTGCTATGACTGAGCTCAGATATGTGTTTCTTATAGTTAACAAATCCATCAACTAAACTTTTCCAACTTCAACTTCTAATTTTAGAGACAAAACTAGGAAAAGTCACATTTATCGTGATATACGGTACAATTTGGGGTACTGTTTTCACTTTTGAGTACTAGGTTGTGGAAAATTTGAAGTGCCTCCTGGAGTTAACTGCTAAGTCTGAGCTCAAAAATTTCTTTTGTATTGTACACAAGTCTTTGAACAAAATTTTTCCAACTTTGACTTCATATTTCAGACAAGAAACTATTGCACTTTATATACCGTAACTTGTGCTATACAGTACAGTGTATGGGGGTACTGCATTTTATTTTGAAGTACTATTTTAACTTTGGAGTCCTTGCATGTGATAATCGGAAATGAAAAATCAAGTAACTTGCTATGACTGAGCTCAAATATGTGTTTCTTATAGTTAACAAATCCATCAACTAAACTTTTCCAACTTCAACTTCTAAATTTAGAGACAAAACTAGGAAAAGTCACATTTATCGTGATATACGGTACAATTTGGGGTACTGTTTTCACTTTTGAGTACTAGGTTGTGGAAAATTTGAAGTGCCTCCTCAAGTTAACTGCTAAGTCTGAGCTCAAACATTTGTTTTGTATTGTACACAAGTCTTTGAACAAAATTTTTCCAACTTTGACTTCATATTTCAGACAAGAAACTATTGCACTATATACGGTAACTTGTGCTATACAGTACAGTGTATGGGGGTACTGCATTTTATTTTGAAGTACTATTTTGACTTTGGAGTCCTTGCATGTGATAATCGGAAATGAAAAATCAAGTAACCTGCTATGACTGAGCTCAAATATGTGTTTCTTATAGTTAACAAATCCATCAACTAAACTTTTCCAACTTCAACTTCTAATTTTAGAGACAAAACTAGGAAAAGTCACATTTATCGTGATATACGGTACAATTTGGGGTACTGTTGTCAGTTTTGAGTACTAGGTTGTGGAAAATTTGAAGTGCCTCCTGGAGTTAGCTGCTAAGTCTGAGCTCAAACATTTGTTTTGTATTGAAAACAAGTCTTTGAACAAAATTTTTCCAACTTTGACTTCATATTTCAGACAAGAAACTATTGCACTTTATAAACCGTAACTTGTGCTATACAGTACAGTGTATGGGGGTACTGCATTTTATTTTGAAGTACTATTTTAACTTTGGAGTCCTTGCATGTGATAATCGGAAATGAAAAATCAAGTAACTTGCTATGACTGAGCTCAAATATGTGTTTCTTATAGTTAACAAATCCATCAACTAAACTTTTCCAACTTCAACTTCTAATTTTAGAGACAAAACTAAGAAAAGTCACATTTATCGTGATATACGGTACAATTTGGGGTACTGTTTTCAGTTTTGAGTACTAGGTTGTGGAAAATTTGAAGTGCCTCCTGGAGTTAACTGCTAAGTCTGAGCTCAAACATTTCTTTTGTATTGTACACAAGTCTTTGAACTAAATTTTTCCAACTTTGACATCATATTTCAGACAAGAAACTATTGCACTATATACGGTAACTTGTGCTATACAGTACAGTGTATGGGGGTACTGCATTTTATTTTGAAGTACTATTTTGACTTTGGAGTCCTTGCATGTGATAATCAGAAATGAAAAATCAAGTAACCTGCTATGACTGAGCTCAAATATGTGTTTCTTATAGTTAACAAATCCATCAACTAAACTTTTCCAACTTCAACTTCTAATTTTAGAGACAAAACTAGGAAAAGTCACATTTATCGTGATATACGGTACAATTTGGGGTACTGTTTTCAGTTTTGAGTACTAGGTTGTGGAAAATTTGAAGTGCATCCTCAAGTTAACTGCCAAGTCTGAGCTCAAACATTTGTTTTGTATTGTACACAAGTCTTTGAACAAAATTTTTCCAACTTTGACTTCATATTTCAGACAAGAAACTATTGCACTATATACGGTAACTTGTGCTATACAGTACAGTGTATGGGGGTACTGCATTTTATTTTGAAGTACTATTTTGACTTTGGAGTCCTTGCATGTGATAATCAGAAATGAAAAATCAAGTAACCTGCTATGACTGAGCTCAAATATGTGTTTCTTATAGTTAACAAATCCATCAACTAAACTTTTCCAACTTCAACTTCTAATTTTAGAGACAAAACTAGGAAAAGTCACATTTATCGTGATATACGGTACAATTTGGGGTACTGTTGTCAGTTTTGAGTACTAGGTTGTGGAAAATTTGAAGTGCCTCCTCAAGTTAACTGCCAAGTCTGAGCTCAAACATTTGTTTTGTATTGTACACAAGTCTTTGAACAAAATTTTTCCAACTTTGACTTCA
Organism: Apostichopus japonicus; assembly: GCF_037975245.1. Classification (NCBI taxonomy): domain Eukaryota; kingdom Metazoa; phylum Echinodermata; class Holothuroidea; order Aspidochirotida; family Stichopodidae; genus Apostichopus; species Apostichopus japonicus. Next base: position 6,534,144 of record NC_092583.1, read on the forward strand.
TATTTCAGACAAGAAACTATTGCACTATATACGGTAACTTGTGCTATACAGTAGAGTGTATGGGGGTACTGCATTTTATTTTGAAGTACTATTTTGACTTTGGAGTCCTTGCATGTGATAATCGGAAATGAAAAATCAAGTAACCTGCTATGACTGAGCTCAAATATGTGTTTCTTATAGTTAACAAATCCATCAACTAAACTTTTCCAACTTCAACTTCTAATTTTAGAGACAAAACTAGGAAAAGTCACATTTATCGTGATATACGGTACAATTTGGGGTACTGTTGTCAGTTTTGAGTACTAGGTTGTGGAAAATTTGAAGTGCCTCCTCAAGTTAACTGCTAAGTCTGAGCTCAAACATTTGTTTTGTATTGAAAACAAGTCTTTGAACAAAATTTTTCCAACTTTGACATCATATTTCAGACAAGAAACTATTGCACTATATAAACCGTAACTTGTGCTAAACAGTACAGTGTATGGGGGTACTGCATTTTATTTTGAAGTTCTATTTTAAATTTGGAGTCCTTGCATGTGATAATCGGAAATGAAAAATCAAGTAACTTGCTATGACTGAGCTCAAATATGTGTTTCTTATAGTTAACAAATCCATCAACTAAACTTTTCCAACTTCAACTTCTAATTTTAGAGACAAAACTAGGAAAAGTCACATTTATCGTGATATACGGTACAATTTGGGGTACTGTTGTCAGTTTTGAGTACTAGGTTGTGGAAAATTTGAAGTGCCTCCTGGAGTTAACTGCTAAGTCTGAGCTCAAACATTTGTTTTGTATTGAAAACAAGTCTTTGAACAAAATTTTTCCAACTTTGACTTCATATTTCAGACAAGAAACTATTGCACTTTATAAACCGTAACTTGTGCTATACAGTACAGTGTATGGGAGTACTGCATTTTATTTTGAAGTACTATTTTAACTTTGGAGTCCTTGCATGTGATAATCGGAAATGAAAAATCAAGTAACTTGCTATGACTGAGCTCAAATATGTGTTTCTTATAGTTAACAAATCCATCAACTAAACTTTTCCAACTTCAACTTCTAATTTTAGAGACAAAACTAGGAAAAGTCACATTTATCGTGATATACGGTACAATTTGGGGTACTGTTTTCAGTTTTGAGTACTAGGTTGTGGAAAATTTGAAGTGCCTCCTGGAGTTAACTGCTAAGTCTGAGCTCAAACATTTGTTTTGTATTAAAAACAAGTCTTTGAACAAAATTTTTCCAACTTTGACATCATATTTCAGACAAGAAACTATTGCACTTTATAAACCGTAACTTGTGCTATACAGTACGGTGTATGGGGGTACTGCATTTTATTTTGAAGTACTATTTTAACTTTGGAGTCCTTGCATGTGATAATCGGAAATGAAAAATCAAGTAACTTGCTATGACTGAGCTCAAATATGTGTTTCTTATAGTTAACAAATCCATCAACTAAACTTTTCCAACTTCAACTTCTAATTTTAGAGACAAAACTAGGAAAAGTCACATTTATCGTGATATACGGTACAATTTGGGGTACTGTTTTCAGTTTTGAGTACTAGGTTGTGGAAAATTTGAAGTGCCTCCTCAAGTTAACTGCCAAGTCTGAGCTCAAACATTTGTTTTGTATTGTACAAAAGTCTTTGAACAAAATTTTTCCAACTTTGACTTCATATTTCAGACAAGAAACTATTGCACTATATAAACCGTAACTTGTGCTATACAGTACAGTGTATGGGGGTACTGCATTTTATTTTGAAGTACTATTTTGACTTTGGAGTCCTTGCATGTGATAATCGGAAATGAAAAATCAAGTAACCTGCTATGACTGAGCTCAAATATGTGTTTCTTATAGTTAACAAATCCATCAACTAAACTTTTCCAACTTCAACTTCTAATTTTAGAGACAAAACTAGGAAAAGTCACATTTATCGTGATATACGGTACAATTTGGGGTACTGTTGTCAGTTTTGAGTACTAGGTTGTGGAAAATTTGAAGTGCCTCCTGGAGTTAACTGCTAAGTCTGAGCTCAAACATTTGTTTTGTATTGAAAACAAGTCTTTGAACAAAATTTTTCCAACTTTGACTTCATATTTCAGACAAGAAACTATTGCACTTTATATACCGTAACTTGTGCTATACAGTACAGTGTATGGGGGTACTGCATTTTATTTTGAAGTTCTATTTTAACTTTGGAGTCCTTGCATGTGATAATCCGAAATGAAAAATCAAGTAACTTGCTATGACTGAGCTCAAATATGTGTTTCTTATAGTTAACAAATCCATCAACTAAACTTTTCCAACTTCAACTTCTAATTTTAGAGACAAAACTAGGAAAAGTCACATTTATCGTGATATACGGTACAATTTGGGGTACTGTTGTCAGTTTTGAGTACTAGGTTGTGGAAAATTTGAAGTGCCTCCTCAAGTTAACTGCTAAGTCTGAGCTCAAACAATTGTTTTGCATTGTACACAAGTGTTTGAACAAAATTTTCCAACTTTGACTTCATATTTCAGACAAGAAACTATTGCACTTTATATACCGTAACTTGTGCTATACAGTACGGTGTATGGGGGTACTGCATTTTATTTTGAAGTACTATTTTAACTTTGGAGTCCTTGCATGTGATAATCGGAAATGAAAAATCAAGTAACTTGCTATGACTGAGCTCAAATATGTGTTTCTTATAGTTAACAAATCCATCAACTAAACTTTTCCAACTTCAACTTCTAATTTTAGAGACAAAACTAGGAAAAGTCACATTTATCGTGATATACGGTACAATTTGGGGTACTGTTTTCAGTTTTGAGTACTAGGTTGTGGAAAATTTGAAGTGCCTCCTCAAGTTAACTGCCAAGTCTGAGCTCAAACATTTGTTTTGTATTGTACAAAAGTCTTTGAACAAAATTTTTCCAACTTTGACTTCATATTTCAGACAAGAAACTATTGCACTATATAAACCGTAACTTGTGCTATACAGTACAGTGTATGGGGGTACTGCATTTTATTTTGAAGTACTATTTTGACTTTGGAGTCCTTGCATGTGATAATCGGAAATGAAAAATCAAGTAACCTGCTATGACTGAGCTCAAATATGTGTTTCTTATAGTTAACAAATCCATCAACTAAACTTTTCCAACTTCAACTTCTAATTTTAGAGACAAAACTAGGAAAAGTCACATTTATCGTGATATACGGTACAATTTGGGGTACTGTTGTCAGTTTTGAGTACTAGGTTGTGGAAAATTTGAAGTGCCTCCTGGAGTTAACTGCTAAGTCTGAGCTCAAACATTTGTTTTGTATTGAAAACAAGTCTTTGAACAAAATTTTTCCAACTTTGACTTCATATTTCAGACAAGAAACTATTGCACTTTATATACCGTAACTTGTGCTATACAGTACAGTGTATGGGGGTACTGCATTTTATTTTGAAGTTCTATTTTAACTTTGGAGTCCTTGCATGTGATAATCCGAAATGAAAAATCAAGTAACTTGCTATGACTGAGCTCAAATATGTGTTTCTTATAGTTAACAAATCCATCAACTAAACTTTTCCAACTTCAACTTCTAATTTTAGAGACAAAACTAGGAAAAGTCACATTTATCGTGATATACGGTACAATTTGGGGTACTGTTGTCAGTTTTGAGTACTAGGTTGTGGAAAATTTGAAGTGCCTCCTCAAGTTAACTGCTAAGTCTGAGCTCAAACAATTGTTTTGCATTGTACACAAGTGTTTGAACAAAATTTTCCAACTTTGACTTCATATTTCAGACAAGAAACTATTGCACTTTATATACCGTAACTTGTGCTATACAGTACAGTGCATGGGGGTACTGCATTTTATTTTGAAGTACTATTTTAACTTTGGAGTCCTTGCATGTGATAATCGGAAATGAAAAATCAAGTAACTTGCTATGACTGAGCTCAAATATGTGTTTCTTATAGTTAACAAATCCATCAACTAAACTTTTCCAACTTCAACTTCTAATTTTAGAGACAAAACTAGGAAAAGTCACATTTATCGTGATATACGGTACAATTTGGGGTACTGTTTTCAGTTTTGAGTACTAGGTTGTGGAAAATTTGAAGTGCCTCCTCAAGTTAACTGCTAAGTCTGAGCTCAAACATTTGTTTTGTATTGTACACAAGTGTTTGAACAAAATTTTCCAACTTTGACTTCATATTTCAGACAAGAAACTATTGCACTATAGACCGTAACTTGTGCTATACAGTACAGTGTATGGGGGTACTGCATTTTATTTTGAAGTTCTATTTTAACTTTGGAGTCCTTGCATGTGATAATCCGAAATGAAAAATCAAGTAACTTGCTATGACTGAGCTCAAATATGTGTTTCTTATAGTTAACAAATCCATCAACTAAACTTTTCCAACTTCAACTTCTAATTTTAGAGACAAAACTAGGAAAAGTCACATTTATCGTGATATACGGTACAATTTGGGGTACTGTTGTCAGTTTTGAGTACTAGGTTGTGGAAAATTTGAAGTGCCTCCTCAAGTTAACTGCTAAGTCTGAGCTCAAACAATTGTTTTGCATTGTACACAAGTGTTTGAACAAAATTTTCCAACTTTGACTTCATATTTCAGACAAGAAACTATTGCACTTTATATACCGTAACTTGTGCTATACAGTACAGTGTATGGGGGTACTGCATTTTATTTTGAAGTACTATTTTAACTTTGGAGTCCTTGCATGTGATAATCGGAAATGAAAAATCAAGTTACTTGCTATGACTGAGCTCAAATATGTGTTTCTTATAGTTAACAAATCCATCAACTAAACTTTTCCAACTTCAACTTCTAATTTTAGAGACAAAACTAGGAAAAGTCACATTTATCGTGATATACGGTACAATTTGGGGTACTGTTGTCAGTTTTGAGTACTAGGTTGTGGAAAATTTGAAGTGCCTCCTCAAGTTAACTGCCAAGTCTGAGCTCAAACATTTGTTTTGTATTGTACACAAGTCTTTGAACAAAATTTTTCCAACTTTGACTTCATATTTCAGACAAGAAACTATTGCACTATATACGGTAACTTGTGCTATACAGTACAGTGTATGGGGGTACTGCATTTTATTTTGAAGTACTATTTTGACTTTGGAGTCCTTGCATGTGATAATCGGAAATGAAAAATCAAGTAACCTGCTATGACTGAGCTCAAATATGTGTTTCTTATAGTTAACAAATCCATCAACTAAACTTTTCCAACTTCAACTTCTAATTTTAGAGACAAAACTAGGAAAAGTCACATTTATCGTGATATACGGTACAATTTGGGGTACTGTTGTCAGTTTTGAGTACTAGGTTGTGGAAAATTTGAAGTGCCTCCTCAAGTTAACTGCTAAGTCTGAGCTCAAACAATTGTTTTGCATTGTACACAAGTGTTTGAACAAAATTTTCCAACTTTGACTTCATATTTCAGACAAGAAACTATTGCACTTTATATACCGTAACTTGTGCTATACAGTACAGTGCATGGGGGTACTGCATTTTATTTTGAAGTACTATTTTAACTTTGGAGTCCTTGCATGTGATAATCGGAAATGAAAAATCAAGTAACTTGCTATGACTGAGCTCAAATATGTGTTTCTTATAGTTAACAAATCCATCAACTAAACTTTTCCAACTTCAACTTCTAATTTTAGAGACAAAACTAGGAAAAGTCACATTTATCGTGATATACGGTACAATTTGGGGTACTGTTTTCAGTTTTGAGTACTAGGTTGTGGAAAATTTGAAGTGCCTCCTCAAGTTAACTGCTAAGTCTGAGCTCAAACATTTGTTTTGTATTGTACACAAGTGTTTGAACAAAATTTTCCAACTTTGACTTCATATTTCAGACAAGAAACTATTGCACTATAGACCGTAACTTGTGCTATACAGTACAGTGTATGGGGGTACTGCATTTTATTTTGAAGTTCTATTTTAACTTTGGAGTCCTTGCATGTGATAATCCGAAATGAAAAATCAAGTAACTTGCTATGACTGAGCTCAAATATGTGTTTCTTATAGTTAACAAATCCATCAACTAAACTTTTCCAACTTCAACTTCTAATTTTAGAGACAAAACTAGGAAAAGTCACATTTATCGTGATATACGGTACAATTTGGGGTACTGTTGTCAGTTTTGAGTACTAGGTTGTGGAAAATTTGAAGTGCCTCCTCAAGTTAACTGCCAAGTCTGAGCTCAAACATTTGTTTTGTATTGTACAAAAGTCTTTGAACAAAATTTTTCCAACTTTGACTTCATATTTCAGACAAGAAACTATTGCACTATATAAACCGTAACTTGTGCTATACAGTACAGTGTATGGGGGTACTGCATTTTATTTTGAAGTACTATTTTGACTTTGGAGTCCTTGCATGTGATAATCGGAAATGAAAAATCAAGTAACCTGCTATGACTGAGCTCAAATATGTGTTTCTTATAGTTAACAAATCCATCAACTAAACTTTTCCAACTTCAACTTCTAATTTTAGAGACAAAACTAGGAAAAGTCACATTTATCGTGATATACGGTACAATTTGGGGTACTGTTGTCAGTTTTGAGTACTAGGTTGTGGAAAATTTGAAGTGCCTCCTGGAGTTAACTGCTAAGTCTGAGCTCAAACATTTGTTTTGTATTGAAAACAAGTCTTTGAACAAAATTTTTCCAACTTTGACTTCATATTTCAGACAAGAAACTATTGCACTTTATATACCGTAACTTGTGCTATACAGTACAGTGTATGGGGGTACTGCATTTTATTTTGAAGTTCTATTTTAACTTTGGAGTCCTTGCATGTGATAATCCGAAATGAAAAATCAAGTAACTTGCTATGACTGAGCTCAAATATGTGTTTCTTATAGTTAACAAATCCATCAACTAAACTTTTCCAACTTCAACTTCTAATTTTAGAGACAAAACTAGGAAAAGTCACATTTATCGTGATATACGGTACAATTTGGGGTACTGTTGTCAGTTTTGAGTACTAGGTTGTGGAAAATTTGAAGTGCCTCCTCAAGTTAACTGCTAAGTCTGAGCTCAAACAATTGTTTTGCATTGTACACAAGTGTTTGAACAAAATTTTCCAACTTTGACTTCATATTTCAGACAAGAAACTATTGCACTTTATATACCGTAACTTGTGCTATACAGTACAGTGCATGGGGGTACTGCATTTTATTTTGAAGTACTATTTTAACTTTGGAGTCCTTGCATGTGATAATCGGAAATGAAAAATCAAGTAACTTGCTATGACTGAGCTCAAATATGTGTTTCTTATAGGTAACAAATCCATCAACTAAACTTTTCCAACTTCAACTTCTAATTTTAGAGACAAAACTAGGAAAAGTCACATTTATCGTGATATACGGTACAATTTGGGGTACTGTTTTCAGTTTTGAGTACTAGGTTGTGGAAAATTTGAAGTGCCTCCTCAAGTTAACTGCTAAGTCTGAGCTCAAACATTTGTTTTGTATTGTACACAAGTGTTTGAACAAAATTTTCCAACTTTGACTTCATATTTCAGACAAGAAACTATTGCACTATAGACCGTAACTTGTGCTATACAGTACAGTGTATGGGGGTACTGCATTTTATTTTGAAGTTCTATTTTAACTTTGGAGTCCTTGCATGTGATAATCCGAAATGAAAAATCAAGTAACTTGCTATGACTGAGCTCAAATATGTGTTTCTTATAGTTAACAAATCCATCAACTAAACTTTTCCAACTTCAACTTCTAATTTTAGAGACAAAACTAGGAAAAGTCACATTTATCGTGATATACGGTACAATTTGGGGTACTGTTGTCAGTTTTGAGTACTAGGTTGTGGAAAATTTGAAGTGCCTCCTCAAGTTAACTGCTAAGTCTGAGCTCAAACAATTGTTTTGCATTGTACACAAGTGTTTGAACAAAATTTTCCAACTTTGACTTCATATTTCAGACAAGAAACTATTGCACTTTATATACCGTAACTTGTGCTATACAGTACAGTGTATGGGGGTACTGCATTTTATTTTGAAGTACTATTTTAACTTTGGAGTCCTTGCATGTGATAATCGGAAATGAAAAATCAAGTTACTTGCTATGACTGAGCTCAAATATGTGTTTCTTATAGTTAACAAATCCATCAACTAAACTTTTCCAACTTCAACTTCTAATTTTAGAGACAAAACTAGGAAAAGTCACATTTATCGTGATATACGGTACAATTTGGGGTACTGTTGTCAGTTTTGAGTACTAGGTTGTGGAAAATTTGAAGTGCCTCCTCAAGTTAACTGCCAAGTCTGAGCTCAAACATTTGTTTTGTATTGTACACAAGTCTTTGAACAAAATTTTTCCAACTTTGACTTCATATTTCAGACAAGAAACTATTGCACTATATACGGTAACTTGTGCTATACAGTACAGTGTATGGGGGTACTGCATTTTATTTTGAAGTACTATTTTGACTTTGGAGTCCTTGCATGTGATAATCGGAAATGAAAAATCAAGTAACCTGCTATGACTGAGCTCAAATATGTGTTTCTTATAGTTAACAAATCCATCAACTAAACTTTTCCAACTTCAACTTCTAATTTTAGAGACAAAACTAGGAAAAGTCACATTTATCGTGATATACGGTACAATTTGGGGTACTGTTGTCAGTTTTGAGTACTAGGTTGTGGAAAATTTGAAGTGCCTCCTCAAGTTAACTGCTAAGTCTGATCTCAAACAATTGTTTTGCATTGTACACAAGTGTTTGAACAAAATTTTCCAACTTTGACTTCATATTTCAGACAAGAAACTATTGCACTTTATATACCGTAACTTGTGCTATACAGTACAGTGTATGGGGGTACTGCATTTTATTTTGAAGTACTATTTTAACTTTGGAGTCCTTGCATGTGATAATCGGAAATGAAAAATCAAGTAACTTGCTATGACTGAGCTCAAATATGTGTTTCTTATAGTTAACAAATCCATCAACTAAACTTTTCCAACTTCAACTTCTAATTTTAGAGACAAAACTAGGAAAAGTCACATTTATCGTGATATACGGTACAATTTGGGGTACTGTTTTCAGTTTTGAGTACTAGGTTGTGGAAAATTTGAAGTGCCTCCTCAAGTTAACTGCTAAGTCTGAGCTCAAACATTTGTTTTGTATTGTACACAAGTGTTTGAACAAAATTTTCCAACTTTGACTTCATATTTCAGACAAGAAACTATTGCACTATAGACCGTAACTTGTGCTATACAGTACAGTGTATGGGGGTACTGCATTTTATTTTGAAGTTCTATTTTAACTTTGGAGTCCTTGCATGTGATAATCCGAAATGAAAAATCAAGTAACTTGCTATGACTGAGCTCAAATATGTGTTTCTTATAGTTAACAAATCCATCAACTAAACTTTTCCAACTTCAACTTCTAATTTTAGAGACAAAACTAGGAAAAGTCACATTTATCGTGATATACGGTACAATTTGGGGTACTGTTGTCAGTTTTGAGTACTAGGTTGTGGAAAATTTGAAGTGCCTCCTCAAGTTAACTGCTAAGTCTGAGCTCAAACAATTGTTTTGCATTGTACACAAGTGTTTGAACAAAATTTTCCAACTTTGACTTCATATTTCAGACAAGAAACTATTGCACTTTATATACCGTAACTTGTGCTATACAGTACAGTGTATGGGGGTACTGCATTTTATTTTGAAGTACTATTTTAACTTTGGAGTAATTGCATGTGATAATCGGAAATGAAAAATCAAGTTACTTGCTATGACTGAGCTCAAATATGTGTTTCTTATAGTTAACAAATCCATCAACTAAACTTTTCCAACTTCAACTTCTAATTGTAGAGACAAAACTAGGAAAAGTCACATTTATCGTGATATACGGTACAATTTGGGGTACTGTTGTCAGTTTTGAGTACTAGGTTGTGGAAAATTTGAAGTGCCTCCTCAAGTTAACTGCCAAGTCTGAGCTCAAACATTTGTTTTGTATTGTACACAAGTCTTTGAACAAAATTTTTCCAACTTTGACTTCATATTTCAGACAAGAAACTATTGCACTATATACGGTAACTTGTGCTATACAGTACAGTGTATGGGGGTACTGCATTTTATTTTGAAGTACTATTTTGACTTTGGAGTCCTTGCATGTGATAATCGGAAATGAAAAATCAAGTAACCTGCTATGACTGAGCTCAAATATGTGTTTCTTATAGTTAACAAATCCATCAACTAAACTTTTCCAACTTCAACTTCTAATTTTAGAGACAAAACTAGGAAAAGTCACATTTATCGTGATATACGGTACAATTTGGGGTACTGTTGTCAGTTTTGAGTACTAGGTTGTGGAAAATTTGAAGTGCCTCCTCAAGTTAACTGCTAAGTCTGAGCTCAAACATTTGTTTTGTATTGAAAACAAGTCTTTGAACAAAATTTTTCCAACTTTGACATCATATTTCAGACAAGAAACTATTGCACTATATAAACCGTAACTTGTGCTAAACAGTACAGTGTATGGGGGTACTGCATTTTATTTTGAAGTTCTATTTTAAATTTGGAGTCCTTGCATGTGATAATCGGAAATGAAAAATCAAGTAACTTGCTATGACTGAGCTCAAATATGTGTTTCTTATAGTTAACAAATCCATCAACTAAACTTTTCCAACTTCAACTTCTAATTTTAGAGACAAAACTAGGAAAAGTCACATTTATCGTGATATACGGTACAATTTGGGGTACTGTTGTCAGTTTTGAGTACTAGGTTGTGGAAAATTTGAAGTGCCTCCTGGAGTTAACTGCTAAGTCTGAGCTCAAACATTTGTTTTGTATTGAAAACAAGTCTTTGAACAAAATTTTTCCAACTTTGACTTCATATTTCAGACAAGAAACTATTGCACTTTATAAACCGTAACTTGTGCTATACAGTACAGTGTATGGGAGTACTGCATTTTATTTTGAAGTACTATTTTAACTTTGGAGTCCTTGCATGTGATAATCGGAAATGAAAAATCAAGTAACTTGCTATGACTGAGCTCAAATATGTGTTTCTTATAGTTAACAAATCCATCAACTAAACTTTTCCAACTTCAACTTCTAATTTTAGAGACAAAACTAGGAAAAGTCACATTTATCGTGATATACGGTACAATTTGGGGTACTGTTTTCAGTTTTGAGTACTAGGTTGTGGAAAATTTGAAGTGCCTCCTGGAGTTAACTGCTAAGTCTGAGCTCAAACATTTGTTTTGTATTAAAAACAAGTCTTTGAACAAAATTTTTCCAACTTTGACATCATATTTCAGACAAGAAACTATTGCACTTTATAAACCGTAACTTGTGCTATACAGTACGGTGTATGGGGGTACTGCATTTTATTTTGAAGTACTATTTTAACTTTGGAGTCCTTGCATGTGATAATCGGAAATGAAAAATCAAGTAACTTGCTATGACTGAGCTCAAATATGTGTTTCTTATAGTTAACAAATCCATCAACTAAACTTTTCCAACTTCAACTTCTAATTTTAGAGACAAAACTAGGAAAAGTCACATTTATCGTGATATACGGTACAATTTGGGGTACTGTTTTCAGTTTTGAGTACTAGGTTGTGGAAAATTTGAAGTGCCTCCTCAAGTTAACTGCCAAGTCTGAGCTCAAACATTTGTTTTGTATTGTACAAAAGTCTTTGAACAAAATTTTTCCAACTTTGACTTCATATTTCAGACAAGAAACTATTGCACTATATAAACCGTAACTTGTGCTATACAGTACAGTGTATGGGGGTACTGCATTTTATTTTGAAGTACTATTTTGACTTTGGAGTCCTTGCATGTGATAATCGGAAATGAAAAATCAAGTAACCTGCTATGACTGAGCTCAAATATGTGTTTCTTATAGTTAACAAATCCATCAACTAAACTTTTCCAACTTCAACTTCTAATTTTAGAGACAAAACTAGGAAAAGTCACATTTATCGTGATATACGGTACAATTTGGGGTACTGTTGTCAGTTTTGAGTACTAGGTTGTGGAAAATTTGAAGTGCCTCCTGGAGTTAACTGCTAAGTCTGAGCTCAAACATTTGTTTTGTATTGAAAACAAGTCTTTGAACAAAATTTTTCCAACTTTGACTTCATATTTCAGACAAGAAACTATTGCACTTTATATACCGTAACTTGTGCTATACAGTACAGTGTATGGGGGTACTGCATTTTATTTTGAAGTTCTATTTTAACTTTGGAGTCCTTGAATGTGATAATCCGAAATGAAAAATCAAGTAACTTGCTATGACTGAGCTCAAATATGTGTTTCTTATAGTTAACAAATCCATCAACTAAACTTTTCCAACTTCAACTTCTAATTTTAGAGACAAAACTAGGAAAAGTCACATTTATCGTGATATACGGTACAATTTGGGGTACTGTTGTCAGTTTTGAGTACTAGGTTGTGGAAAATTTGAAGTGCCTCCTCAAGTTAACTGCTAAGTCTGAGCTCAAACAATTGTTTTGCATTGTACACAAGTGTTTGAACAAAATTTTCCAACTTTGACTTCATATTTCAGACAAGAAACTATTGCACTTTATATACCGTAACTTGTGCTATACAGTACAGTGCATGGGGGTACTGCATTTTATTTTGAAGTACTATTTTAACTTTGGAGTCCTTGCATGTGATAATCGGAAATGAAAAATCAAGTAACTTGCTATGACTGAGCTCAAATATGTGTTTCTTATAGTTAACAAATCCATCAACTAAACTTTTCCAACTTCAACTTCTAATTTTAGAGACAAAACTAGGAAAAGTCACATTTATCGTGATATACGGTACAATTTGGGGTACTGTTTTCAGTTTTGAGTACTAGGTTGTGGAAAATTTGAAGTGCCTCCTCAAGTTAACTGCTAAGTCTGAGCTCAAACATTTGTTTTGTATTGTACACAAGTGTTTGAACAAAATTTTCCAACTTTGACTTCATATTTCAGACAAGAAACTATTGCACTATAGACCGTAACTTGTGCTATACAGTACAGTGTATGGGGGTACTGCATTTTATTTTGAAGTTCTATTTTAACTTTGGAGTCCTTGCATGTGATAATCCGAAATGAAAAATCAAGTAACTTGCTATGACTGAGCTCAAATATGTGTTTCTTATAGTTAACAAATCCATCAACTAAACTTTTCCAACTTCAACTTCTAATTTTAGAGACAAAACTAGGAAAAGTCACATTTATCGTGATATACGGTACAATTTGGGGTACTGTTGTCAGTTTTGAGTACTAGGTTGTGGAAAATTTGAAGTGCCTCCTCAAGTTAACTGCTAAGTCTGAGCTCAAACAATTGTTTTGCATTGTACACAAGTGTTTGAACAAAATTTTCCAACTTTGACTTCATATTTCAGACAAGAAACTATTGCACTTTATATACCGTAACTTGTGCTATACAGTACAGTGCATGTGGGTACTGCATTTTATTTTGAAGTTCTATTTTAACTTTGGAGTCCTTGCATGTGATAATCCGAAATGAAAAATCAAGTAACTTGCTATGACTGAGCTCAAATATGTGTTTCTTATAGTTAACAAATCCATCAACTAAACTTTTCCAACTTCAACTTCTAATTTTAGAGACAAAACTAGGAAAAGTCACATTTATCGTGATATACGGTACAATTTGGGGTACTGTTGTCAGTTTTGAGTACTAGGTTGTGGAAAATTTGAAGTGCCTCCTCAAGTTAACTGCTAAGTCTGAGCTCAAACATTTGTTTTGTATTGAAAACAAGTCTTTGAACAAAATTTTTCCAACTTTGACATCATATTTCAGACAAGAAACTATTGCACTTTATATACCGTAACTTGTGCTATACAGTACAGTGTATGGGGGTACTGCATTTTATTTTGAAGTTCTATTTTAACTTTGGAGTCCTTGCATGTGATAATCGGAAATGAAAAATCAAGTAACTTGCTATGACTGAGCTCAAATATGTGTTTCTTATAGTTAACAAATCCATCAACTAAACTTTTCCAACTTCAACTTCTAATTTTAGAGACAAAACTAGGAAAAGTCACATTTATCGTGATATACGGTACAATTTGGGGTACTGTTGTCAGTTTTGAGTACTAGGTTGTGGAAAATTTGAAGTGCCTCCTGGAGTTAACTGCTAAGTCTGAGCTCAAACATTTGTTTTGTATTGAAAACAAGTCTTTGAACAAAATTTTTCCAACTTTGACTTCATATTTCAGACAAGAAACTATTGCACTTTATAAACCGTAACTTGTGCTATACAGTACAGTGTATGGGAGTACTGCATTTTATTTTGAAGTACTATTTTAACTTTGGAGTCCTTGCATGTGATAATCGGAAATGAAAAATCAAGTAACTTGCTATGACTGAGCTCAAATATGTGTTTCTTATAGTTAACAAATCCATCAACTAAACTTTTCCAACTTCAACTTCTAATTTTAGAGACAAAACTAGGAAAAGTCACATTTATCGTGATATACGGTACAATTTGGGGTACTGTTTTCAGTTTTGAGTACTAGGTTGTGGAAAATTTGAAGTGCCTCCTGGAGTTAACTGCTAAGTCTGAGCTCAAACATTTGTTTTGTATTAAAAACAAGTCTTTGAACAAAATTTTTCCAACTTTGACATCATATTTCAGACAAGAAACTATTGCACTTTATAAACCGTAACTTGTGCTATACAGTACGGTGTATGGGGGTACTGCATTTTATTTTGAAGTACTATTTTAACTTTGGAGTCCTTGCATGTGATAATCGGAAATGAAAAATCAAGTAACTTGCTATGACTGAGCTCAAATATGTGTTTCTTATAGTTAACAAATCCATCAACTAAACTTTTCCAACTTCAACTTCTAATTTTAGAGACAAAACTAGGAAAAGTCACATTTATCGTGATATACGGTACAATTTGGGGTACTGTTGTCAGTTTTGAGTACTAGGTTGTGGAAAATTTGAAGTGCCTCCTGGAGTTAACTGCTAAGTCTGAGCTCAAACATTTGTTTTGTATTGAAAACAAGTCTTTGAACAAAATTTTTCCAACTTTGACTTCATATTTCAGACAAGAAACTATTGCACTTTATATACCGTAACTTGTGCTATACAGTACAGTGTATGGGGGTACTGCATTTTATTTTGAAGTTCTATTTTAACTTTGGAGTCCTTGCATGTGATAATCGGAAATGAAAAATCAAGTAACTTGCTATGACTGAGCTCAAATATGTGTTTCTTATAGTTAACAAATCCATCAACTAAACTTTTCCAACTTCAACTTCTAATTTTAGAGACAAAACTAGGAAAAGTCACATTTATCGTGATATACGGTACAATTTGGGGTACTGTTGTCAGTTTTGAGTACTAGGTTGTGGAAAATTTGAAGTGCCTCCTCAAGTTAACTGCTAAGTCTGAGCTCAAACAATTGTTTTGCATTGTACACAAGTGTTTGAACAAAATTTTCCAACTTTGACTTCATATTTCAGACAAGAAACTATTGCACTTTATATACCGTAACTTGTGCTATACAGTACAGTGCATGGGGGTACTGCATTTTATTTTGAAGTACTATTTTAACTTTGGAGTCCTTGCATGTGATAATCGGAAATGAAAAATCAAGTAACTTGCTATGACTGAGCTCAAATATGTGTTTCTTATAGTTAACAAATCCATCAACTAAACTTTTCCAACTTCAACTTCTAATTTTAGAGACAAAACTAGGAAAAGTCACATTTATCGTGATATACGGTACAATTTGGGGTACTGTTTTCAGTTTTGAGTACTAGGTTGTGGAAAATTTGAAGTGCCTCCTCAAGTTAACTGCTAAGTCTGAGCTCAAACATTTGTTTTGTATTGTACACAAGTGTTTGAACAAAATTTTCCAACTTTGACTTCATATTTCAGACAAGAAACTATTGCACTATAGACCGTAACTTGTGCTATACAGTACAGTGTATGGGGGTACTGCATTTTATTTTGAAGTTCTATTTTAACTTTGGAGTCCTTGCATGTGATAATCCGAAATGAAAAATCAAGTAACTTGCTATGACTGAGCTCAAATATGTGTTTCTTATAGTTAACAAATCCATCAACTAAACTTTTCCAACTTCAACTTCTAATTTTAGAGACAAAACTAGGAAAAGTCACATTTATCGTGATATACGGTACAATTTGGGGTACTGTTGTCAGTTTTGAGTACTAGGTTGTGGAAAATTTGAAGTGCCTCCTCAAGTTAACTGCTAAGTCTGAGCTCAAACAATTGTTTTGCATTGTACACAAGTGTTTGAACAAAATTTTCCAACTTTGACTTCATATTTCAGACAAGAAACTATTGCACTTTATATACCGTAACTTGTGCTATACAGTACAGTGTATGGGGGTACTGCATTTTATTTTGAAGTACTATTTTAACTTTGGAGTCCTTGCATGTGATAATCGGAAATGAAAAATCAAGTTACTTGCTATGACTGAGCTCAAATATGTGTTTCTTATAGTTAACAAATCCATCAACTAAACTTTTCCAACTTCAACTTCTAATTTTAGAGACAAAACTAAGAAAAGTCACATTTATCGTGATATACGGTACAATTTGGGGTACTGTTTTCAGTTTTGAGTACTAGGTTGTGGAAAATTTGAAGTGCCTCCTCAAGTTAACTGCTAAGTCTGAGCTCAAACATTTGTTTTGTATTGAAAACAAGTCTTTGAACAAAATTTTTCCAACTTTGACATCATATTTCAGACAAGAAACTATTGCACTTTATATACCGTAACTTGTGCTATACAGTACAGTGTATGGGGGTACTGCATTTTATTTTGAAGTTCTATTTTAACTTTGGAGTCCTTGCATGTGATAATCCGAAATGAAAAATCAAGTAACTTGCTATGACTGAGCTCAAATATGTGTTTCTTATAGTTAACAAATCCATCAACTAAACTTTTCCAACTTCAACTTCTAATTTTAGAGACAAAACTAGGAAAAGTCACATTTATCGTGATATACGGTACAATTTGGGGTACTGTTGTCAGTTTTGAGTACTAGGTTGTGGAAAATTTGAAGTGCCTCCTCAAGTTAACTGCTAAGTCTGAGCTCAAACAATTGTTTTGCATTGTACACAAGTGTTTGAACAAAATTTTCCAACTTTGACTTCATATTTCAGACAAGAAACTATTGCACTTTATATACCGTAACTTGTGCTATACAGTACAGTGCATGGGGGTACTGCATTTTATTTTGAAGTTCTATTTTAACTTTGGAGTCCTTGCATGTGATAATCCGAAATGAAAAATCAAGTAACTTGCTATGACTGAGCTCAAATATGTGTTTCTTATAGTTAACAAATCCATCAACTAAACTTTTCCAACTTCAACTTCTAATTTTAGAGACAAAACTAGGAAAAGTCACATTTATCGTGATATACGGTACAATTTGGGGTACTGTTGTCAGTTTTGAGTACTAGGTTGTGGAAAATTTGAAGTGCCTCCTCAAGTTAACTGCTAAGTCTGAGCTCAAACATTTGTTTTGTATTGAAAACAAGTCTTTGAACAAAATTTTTCCAACTTTGACATCATATTTCAGACAAGAAACTATTGCACTTTATATACCGTAACTTGTGCTATACAGTACAGTGTATGGGGGTACTGCATTTTATTTTGAAGTTCTATTTTAACTTTGGAGTCCTTGCATGTGATAATCCGAAATGAAAAATCAAGTAACTTGCTATGACTGAGCTCAAATATGTGTTTCTTATAGTTAACAAATCCATCAACTAAACTTTTCCAACTTCAACTTCTAATTTTAGAGACAAAACTAGGAAAAGTCACATTTATCGTGATATACGGTACAATTTGGGGTACTGTTGTCAGTTTTGATTACTAGGTTGTGGAAAATTTGAAGTGCCTCCTCAAGTTAACTGCTAAGTCTGAGCTCAAACAATTGTTTTGCATTGTACACAAGTGTTTGAACAAAATTTTCCAACTTTGACTTCATATTTCAGACAAGAAACTATTGCACTTTATATACCGTAACTTGTGCTATACAGTACAGTGCATGGGGGTACTGCATTTTATTTTGAAGTTCTATTTTAACTTTGGAGTCCTTGCATGTGATAATCCGAAATGAAAAATCAAGTAACTTGCTATGACTGAGCTCAAATATGTGTTTCTTATAGTTAACAAATCCATCAACTAAACTTTTCCAACTTCAACTTCTAATTTTAGAGACAAAACTAGGAAAAGTCACATTTATCGTGATATACGGTACAATTTGGGGTACTGTTGTCAGTTTTGAGTACTAGGTTGTGGAAAATTTGAAGTGCCTCCTCAAGTTAACTGCTAAGTCTGAGCTCAAACAATTGTTTTGCATTGTACACAAGTGTTTGAACAAAATTTTCCAACTTTGACTTCATATTTCAGACAAGAAACTATTGCACTTTATATACCGTAACTTGTGCTATACAGTACAGTGTATGGGGGTACTGCATTTTATTTTGAAGTACTATTTTAACTTAGGAGTCCTTGCATGTGATAATCGGAAATGAAAAATCAAGTTACTTGCTATGACTGAGCTCAAATATGTGTTTCTTATAGTTAACAAATCCATCAACTAAACTTTTCCAACTTCAACTTCTAATTTTAGAGACAAAACTAAGAAAAGTCACATTTATCGTGATATACGGTACAATTTGGGGTACTGTTTTCAGTTTTGAGTACTAGGTTGTGGAAAATTTGAAGTGCCTCCTCAAGTTAACTGCTAAGTCTGAGCTCAAACATTTGTTTTGTATTGTACACAAGTGTTTGAACAAAATTTTCCAACTTTGACTTCATATTTCAGACAAGAAACTATTGCACTTTATATACCGTAACTTGTGCTATACAGTACAGTGTATGGGGGTACTGCATTTTATTTTGAAGTACTATTTTAACTTTGGAGTCCTTGCATGTGATAATCGGAAATGAAAAATCAAGTTACTTGCTATGACTGAGCTCAAATATGTGTTTCTTATAGTTAACAAATCCATCAACTAAACTTTTCCAACTTCAACTTCTAATTTTAGAGACAAAACTAAGAAAAGTCACATTTATCGTGATATACGGTACAATTTTCAGTTTTGAGTACTAGGTTGTGGAAAATTTGAAGTGCCTCCTCAAGTTAACTGCTAAGTCTGAGCTCAAACAATTGTTTTGCATTGTACACAAGTGTTTGAACAAAATTTTCCAACTTTGACTTTATATTTCAGACAAGAAACTATTGCACATTATATATACCGTAACTTGTGCTATACAGTACAGTGTATGGGGGTACTGCATTTTATTTTGAAGTACTATTTTAACTTTGGAGTCCTTGCATGTGATAATCGGAAATGAAAAATCAAGTAACTTGCTATGACTGAGCTCAAATATGTGTTTCTTATAGTTAACAAATCCATCAACTAAACTTTTCCAACTTCAACTTCTAATTTTAGAGACAAAACTAAGAAAAGTCACATTTATCGTGATATACGGTACAATTTGGGGTACTGTTTTCAGTTTTGAGTACTAGGTTGTGGAAAATTTGAAGTGCCTCCTCAAGTTAACTGCTAAGTCTGAGCTCAAACATTTGTTTTGTATTGTACACAAGTGTTTGAACAAAATTTTCCAACTTTGACTTCATATTTCAGACAAGAAACTATTGCACTTTATATACCGTAACTTGTGCTATACAGTACAGTGTATGGGGGTACTGCATTTTATTTTGAAGTACTATTTTAACTTTGGAGTCCTTGCATGTGATAATCGGAAATGAAAAATCAAGTTACTTGCTATGACTGAGCTCAAATATGTGTTTCTTATAGTTAACAAATCCATCAACTAAACTTTTCCAACTTCAACTTCTAATTTTAGAGACAAAACTAAGAAAAGTCACATTTATCGTGATATACGGTACAATTTTCAGTTTTGAGTACTAGGTTGTGGAAAATTTGAAGTGCCTCCTCAAGTTAACTGCTAAGTCTGAGCTCAAACAATTGTTTTGCATTGTACACAAGTGTTTGAACAAAATTTTCCAACTTTGACTTTATATTTCAGACAAGAAACTATTCCACTTTATATACCGTAACTTGTGCTATACAGTACAGTGTATGGGGGTACTGCATTTGATTTTGAAGTACTATTTTAACTTTGGAGTCCTTGCATGTGATAATCGGAAATGAAAAATCAAGTAACTTGCTATGACTGAGCTCAAATATGTGTTTCTTATAGTTAACAAATCCATCAACTAAACTTTTCCAACTTCAACTTCTAATTTTAGAGACAAAACTAAGAAAAGTCACATTTATCGTGATATACGGTACAATTTGGGGTACTGTTTTCAGTTTTGAGTACTAGGTTGTGGAAAATTTGAAGTGCCTCCTCAAGTTAACTGCTAAGTCTGAGCTCAAACATTTGTTTTGTATTGTACACAAGTGTTTGAACAAAATTTTCCAACTTTGACTTCATATTTCAGACAAGAAACTATTGCACTATAGACGGTAACTTGTGCTATACAGTACAGTGTATGGGGGTACTGGATTTTATTTTGAAGTTCTATTTTAACTTTGGAGTCCTTGCATGTGATAATCCGAAATGAAAAATCAAGTAACTTGCTATGACTGAGCTCAAATATGTGTTTCTTATAGTTAACAAATCCATCAACTAAACTTTTCCAACTTCAACTTCTAATTTTAGAGACAAAACTAGGAAAAGTCACATTTATCGTGATATACGGTACAATTTGGGGTACTGTTGTCAGTTTTGAGTACTAGGTTGTGGAAAATTTGAAGTGCCTCCTCAAGTTAACTGCTAAGTCTGAGCTCAAACATTTGTTTTGTATTGTACACAAGTCTTTGAACAAAATTTTTCCAACTTTGACATCATATTTCAGACAAGAAACTATTGCACTTTATATACCGTAACTTGTGCTATACAGTACAGTGTATGGGGATACTGCATTTTATTTTGAAGTTCTATTTTAACTTTGGAGTCCTTGCATGTGATAATCCGAAATGAAAAATCAAGTAACTTGCTATGACTGAGCTCAAATATGTGTTTCTTATAGTTAACAAATCCATCAACTAAACTTTTCCAACTTCAACTTCTAATTTTAGAGACAAAACTAGGAAAAGTCACATTTATCGTGATATACGGTACAATTTGGGGTACTGTTTTCAGTTTTGAGTACTAGGTTGTGGAAAATTTGAAGTGCCTCCTCAAGTTAACTGCTAAGTCTGAGCTCAAACATTTGTTTTGTATTGTACACAAGTGTTTGAACAAAATTTTCCAACTTTGACTTCATATTTCAGACAAGAAACTATTGCACTATAGACCGTAACTTGTGCTATACAGTACAGTGTATGGGGGTACTGCATTTTATTTTGAAGTTCTATTTTAACTTTGGAGTCCTTGCATGTGATAATCCGTAATGAAAAATCAAGTAACTTGCTATGACTGAGCTCAAATATGTGTTTCTTATAGTTAACAAATCCATCAACTAAACTTTTCCAAATTCAACTTCTAATTTTAGAGACAAAACTAAGAAAAGTCACATTTATCGTGATATACGGTACAATTTGGGGTACTGTTTTCAGTTTTGAGTACTAGGTTGTGGAAAATTTGAAGTGCCTCCTCAAGTTAACTGCTAAGTCTGAGCTCAAACATTTGTTTTGTATTGAAAACAAGTGTTTGAACAAAATTTTCCAACTTTGACTTCATATTTCAGACAAGAAACTATTGCACTATAGACCGTAACTTGTGCTATACAGTACAGTGTATGGGGGTACTGCATTTTATTTTGAAGTTCTATTTTAACTTTGGAGTCCTTGCATGTGATAATCCGTAATGAAAAATCAAGTAACTTGCTATGACTGAGCTCAAATATGTGTTTCTTATAGTTAACAAATCCATCAACTAAACTTTTCCAACTTCAACTTCTAATTTTAGAGACAAAACTAGGAAAAGTCACATTTATCGTGATATACGGTACAATTTGGGGTACTGTTGTCAGTTTTGAGTACTAGGTTGTGGAAAATTTGAAGTGCCTCCTCAAGTTAACTGCTAAGTCTGAGCTCAAACAATTGTTTTGCATTGTACACAAGTGTTTGAACAAAATTTTCCAACTTTGACTTCATATTTCAGACAAGAAACTATTGCACTTTATATACCGTAACTTGTGCTATACAGTACAGTGTATGGGGGTACTGCATTTGATTTTGAAGTACTATTTTAACTTTGGAGTCCTTGCATGTGATAATCGGAAATGAAAAATCAAGTAACTTGCTATGACTGAGCTCAAATATGTGTTTCTTATAGTTAACAAATCCATCAACTGAACTTTTCCAAATTCAACTTCTAATTTTAGAGACAAAACTAGGAAAAGTCACATTTATCGTGATATACGGTACAATTTGGGGTACTGTTTTCAGTTTTGAGTACTAGGTTGTGGAAAATTTGAAGTGGCTCCTCAAGTTAACTGCCAAGTATGAGCTCAAACATTTGTTTTGTATTGTACACAAGTCTTTGAACAAAATTTTTCCAACTTTGACTTCATATTTCAGACAAGAAACTATTGCACTTTATATACCGTAACTTGTGCTATACAGTACAGTGTATGGGGGTACTGCATTTTATTTTGAAGTACTATTTTGACTTTGGAGTCCTTGCATGTGATAATCGGAAATGAAAAATCAAGTAACCTGCTATGACTGAGCTCAAATATGTGTTTCTTATAGTTAACAAATCCATCAACTAAACTTTTCCTACTTCAACTTCTAATTTTAGAGACAAAACTAGGAAAAGTCACATTTATCGTGATATACGGTACAATTTGGGGTACTGTTTTCAGTTTTGAGTACTAGGTTGTGGAAAATTTGAAGTGCCTCCTCAAGTTAACTGCCAAGTATGAACTCAAACATTTGTTTTGTATTGTAAACAAGTCTTTGAACAAAATTTTTCCAACTTTGACTTCATATTTCAGACAAGAAACTATTGCACTTTATATACCGTAACTTGTGCTATACAGTACAGTGTATGGGGATACTGGATTTTATTTTGAAGTTCTATTTTAACTTTGGAGTCCTTGCATGTGATAATCCGAAATGAAAAATCAAGTAACTTGCTATGACTGAGCTCAAATATGTGTTTCTTATAGTTAACAAATCCATCAACTAAACTTTTCCAACTTCAACTTCTAATTTTAGAGACAAAACTAGGAAAAGTCACATTTATCGTGATATACGGTACAATTTGGGGTACTGTTGTCAGTTTTGAGTACTAGGTTGTGGAAAATTTGAAGTGCCTCCTCAAGTTAACTGCTAAGTCTGAGCTCAAACATTTGTTTTGTATTGTACACAAGTCTTTGAACAAAATTTTTCCAACTTTGACATCATATTTCAGACAAGAAACTATTGCACTTTATATACCGTAACTTGTGCTATACAGTACAGTGTATGGGGATACTGCATTTTATTTTGAAGTTCTATTTTAACTTTGGAGTCCTTGCATGTGATAATCCGAAATAAAAAAAACAAGTAACTTGCTATGACTGAGCTCAAATATGTGTTTCTTATAGTTAACAAATCCATCAACTAAACTTTTCCAACTTCAACTTCTAATTTTAGAGACAAAACTAGGAAAAGTCACATTTATCGTGATATACGGTACAATTTGGGGTACTGTTTTCAGTTTTGAGTACTAGGTTGTGGAAAATTTGAAGTGCCTCCTCAAGTTAACTGCTAAGTCTGAGCTCAAACATTTGTTTTGTATTGTACACAAGTGTTTGAACAAAATTTTCCAACTTTGACTTCATATTTCAGACAAGAAACTATTGCACTATAGACCGTAACTTGTGCTATACAGTACAGTGTATGGGGGTACTGCATTTTATTTTGAAGTTCTATTTTAACTTTGGAGTCCTTGCATGTGATAATCCGTAATGAAAAATCAAGTAACTTGCTATGACTGAGCTCAAATATGTGTTTCTTATAGTTAACAAATCCATCAACTAAACTTTTCCAAATTCAACTTCTAATTTTAGAGACAAAACTAAGAAAAGTCACATTTATCGTGATATACGGTACAATTTGGGGTACTGTTTTCAGTTTTGAGTACTAGGTTGTGGAAAATTTGAAGTGCCTCCTCAAGTTAACTGCTAAGTCTGAGCTCAAACATTTGTTTTGTATTGAAAACAAGTGTTTGAACAAAATTTTCCAACTTTGACTTCATATTTCAGACAAGAAACTATTGCACTATAGACCGTAACTTGTGCTATACAGTACAGTGTATGGGGGTACTGCATTTTATTTTGAAGTTCTATTTTAACTTTGGAGTCCTTGCATGTGATAATCCGTAATGAAAAATCAAGTAACTTGCTATGACTGAGCTCAAATATGTGTTTCTTATAGTTAACAAATCCATCAACTAAACTTTTCCAACTTCAACTTCTAATTTTAGAGACAAAACTAGGAAAAGTCACATTTATCGTGATATACGGTACAATTTGGGGTACTGTTGTCAGTTTTGAGTACTAGGTTGTGGAAAATTTGAAGTGCCTCCTCAAGTTAACTGCTAAGTCTGAGCTCAAACAATTGTTTTGCATTGTACACAAGTGTTTGAACAAAATTTTCCAACTTTGACATCATATTTCAGACAAGAAACTATTGCACTTTATATACCGTAACTTGTGCTATACAGTACAGTGTATGGGGGTACTGCATTTGATTTTGAAGTACTATTTTAACTTTGGAGTCCTTGCATGTGATAATCGGAAATGAAAAATCAAGTAACTTGCTATGACTGAGCTCAAATATGTGTTTCTTATAGTTAACAAATCCATCAACTGAACTTTTCCAAATTCAACTTCTAATTTTAGAGACAAAACTAGGAAAAGTCACATTTATCGTGATATACGGTACAATTTGGGGTACTGTTTTCAGTTTTGAGTACTAGGTTGTGGAAAATTTGAAGTGGCTCCTCAAGTTAACTGCCAAGTATGAGCTCAAACATTTGTTTTGTATTGTACACAAGTCTTTGAACAAAATTTTTCCAACTTTGACTTCATATTTCAGACAAGAAACTATTGCACTTTATATACCGTAACTTGTGCTATACAGTACAGTGTATGGGGGTACTGCATTTTATTTTGAAGTACTATTTTGACTTTGGAGTCCTTGCATGTGATAATCGGAAATGAAAAATCAAGTAACCTGCTATGACTGAGCTCAAATATGTGTTTCTTATAGTTAACAAATCCATCAACTAAACTTTTCCTACTTCAACTTCTAATTTTAGAGACAAAACTAGGAAAAGTCACATTTATCGTGATATACGGTACAATTTGGGGTACTGTTTTCAGTTTTGAGTACTAGGTTGTGGAAAATTTGAAGTGCCTCCTCAAGTTAACTGCCAAGTATGAACTCAAACATTTGTTTTGTATTGTAAACAAGTCTTTGAACAAAATTTTTCCAACTTTGACTTCATATTTCAGACAAGAAACTATTGCACTTTATATACCGTAACTTGTGCTATACAGTACAGTGTATGGGGATACTGCATTTTATTTTGAAGTTCTATTTTAACTTTGGAGTCCTTGCATGTGATAATCCGAAATGAAAAATCAAGTAACTTGCTATGACTGAGCTCAAATATGTGTTTCTTATAGTTAACAAATCCATCAACTAAACTTTTCCAACTTCAACTTCTAATTTTAGAGACAAAACTAGGAAAAGTCACATTTATCGTGATATACGGTACAATTTGGGGTACTGTTTTCAGTTTTGAGTACTAGGTTGTGGAAAATTTGAAGTGGCTCCTCAAGTTAACTGCCAAGTATGAGCTCAAACATTTGTTTTGTATTGTACACAAGTCTTTGAACAAAATTTTTCCAACTTTGACTTCATATTTCAGACAAGAAACTATTGCACTTTATATACCGTAACTTGTGCTATACAGTACAGTGTATGGGGGTACTGCATTTTATTTTGAAGTACTATTTTGACTTTGGAGTCCTTGCATGTGATAATCGGAAATGAAAAATCAAGTAACCTGCTATGACTGAGCTCAAATATGTGTTTCTTATAGTTAACAAATCCATCAACTAAACTTTTCCTACTTCAACTTCTAATTTTAGAGACAAAACTAGGAAAAGTCACATTTATCGTGATATACGGTACAATTTGGGGTACTGTTTTCAGTTTTGAGTACTAGGTTGTGGAAAATTTGAAGTGCCTCCTCAAGTTAACTGCCAAGTATGAGCTCAAACATTTGTTTTGTATTGTAAACAAGTCTTTGAACAAAATTTTTCCAACTTTGACTTCATATTTCAGACAAGAAACTATTCCACTTTATATACCGTAACTTGTGCTATACAGTACAGTGTATGGGGGTACTGCATTTTATTTTGAAGTACTATTTTAACTTTGGAGTCCTTGCATGTGATAATCGGAAATGAAACATCAAGTAACTTGCTATGAATGAGCTCAAATATGTGTTTCTTATAGTTAACAAATCCATCAACTAAACTTTTCCAACTTCAACTTCTAATATTAGAGACAAAACTAGGAAAAGTCACATTTATCGTGATATACGGTACAATTTGGGGTACTGTTTTCAGTTTTGAGTACTAGGTTGTGGAAAATTTGAAGTGCCTCCTCAAGTTAACTGCTAAGTCTGAGCTCAAACATTTGTTTTGCATTGAAAACAGGTCTTTGAACAAATTTTTCCAACTTTGACTTCATATTTCAGAGAAGAAACTTTTGCACTTTATATACCGTAGCTTGTGCTATACAGAACAGTGTATGGGGGTACTGCATTTGATTTTGAAGTACTTTTTTAACTTTGGAGTCCTTGCATGTGATAATCCGAAATGAAAAATCAAGTAACTTGCTATGACTGAGCTCAAATATGTGTTTCTTATAGTTAACAAATCCATCAACTAAACTTTTCCAACTTCAACTTCTAATTTTAGAGACAAAACTAGGAAAAGTCACATTTATCGTGATATACAGTACAATTTGGGGTACTGTTTTCAGTTTTGAGTACTAGGTTGTGGAAAATTTGAAGTGGCTCCTCAAGTTAACTGCCAAGTCTGAGCTCAAACATTTGTTTTGTATTGTACACAAGTCTTTGAACAAAATTTTTCCAACTTTGACTTCATATTTCAGACAAGAAACTATTGCACTATATACCGTAACTTGTGCTATACAGTACAGTGTATGGGGGTACTGCATTTTATTTTGAAGTACTATTTTAACTTTGGAGTCCTTGCATGTGATAATCGGAAATGAAAAATCAAGTAACTTGCTATGACTGAGCTCAAATATGTGTTTCTTATAGTTAACAAATCCATCAACTAAACTTTTCCAACTTCAACTTCTAATTTTAGAGACAAAACTAGGAAAAGTCACATTTATCGTGATATACGGTACAATTTGGGGTACTGTTTTCAGTTTTGAGTAGTATGTTGTGGAAAATTTGAAGTGCCTCCTTAAAGTAACTGCTAAGTCTGAGCTCAAACATTTGTTTTGTATTGAAAACAAGTCTTTGAACAAAATTTTTCCAACTTTGACTTCATATTTCAGACAAGAAACTATTCCACTTTATATACCGTAACTTGTGCTATACAGTACAGTGTATGGGGGTACTGCATTTTATTTTGAAGTACTATTTTAACTTTGGAGTCCTTGCATGTGATAATCGGAAATGAAAAATCAAGTAACTTGCTATGAATGAGCTCAAATATGTGTTTCTTAAAGTTAACAAATCCATCAACTAAACTTTTCCAACTTCAACTTCTAATATTAGAGACAAAACTAGGAAAAGTCACATTTATCGTGATATACGGTACAATTTGGGGTACTGTTTTCAGTTTTGAGTACTAGGTTGTGGAAAATTTGAAGTGCCTCCTCAAGTTAACTGCTAAGTCTGAGCTCAAACATTTGTTTTGTATTGAAAACAAGTCTTTGAACAAAATTTTTCCAACTTTGACATCATATTTCAGACAAGAAACTTTTGCACTTTATATACCGTAGCTTGTGCTATACAGAACAGTGTATGGGGGTACTGCATTTTATTTTGAAGTACTTTTTTAACTTTGGAGTCCTTGCATGTGATAATCGGAAATGAAAAATCAAGTAACTTGCTATGAATGAGCTCAAATATGTGTTTCTTATAGTTAACAAATCCATCAACTAAACTTTTCCAACTTCAACTTCTAATTTTAGAGACAAAACTAGGAAAAGTCACATTTATCGTGATATACGGTACAATTTGGGGTACTGTTTTCAGTTTTGAGTACTAGGTTGTGGAAAATTTGAAGTGGCTCCTCAAGTTAACTGCCAAGTCTGAGCTCAAACATTTGTTTTGTATTGTACACAAGTCTTTGAACAAAATTTTTCCAACTTTGGCTTCATATTTCAGACAAGAAACTATTGCACTATATACCGTAACTTGTGCTATACAGTACAGTGTATGGGGGTACTGCATTTTATTTTGAAGTACTTTTTTAACTTTGGAGTCCTTGCATGTGATAATCGGAAATGAAAAATCAAGTAACTTGCTATGACTGAGCTCAAATATGTGTTTCTTATAGTTAACAAATCCATCAACTAAACTTTTCCAACTTCAACTTCTAATTTTAGAGACAAAACTAGGAAAAGTCACATTTATCGTGATATACGGTACAATTTGGGGTACTGTTTTCAGTTTTGAGTACTAGGTTGTGGAAAATTTGAAGTGGCTCCTCAAGTTAACTGCCAAGTCTGAGCTCAAACATTTGTTTTGTATTGTACACAAGTCTTTGAACAAAATTTTTCCAACTTTGACTTCATATTTCAGACAAGAAACTATTGCACTGTATACGGTAACTTGTGCTATACAGTACAGTGTATGGGGGTACTGCATTTTATTTTGAAGTACTATTTTAACTTTGGAGTCCTTGCATGTGATAATCGGAAATGAAAAATCAAGTAACTTGCTATGACTGAGCTCAAATATGTGTTTCTTATAGTTAACAAATCCATCAACTAAACTTTTCCAACTTCAACTTCTAATTTTAGAGACAAAACTAGGACAACTCACACTTATCTTGATATCCGGTCCAGTTTGGGGTAGTTTTCAGTTTTGAGTACTAGGTTGTGGAAAATTTGAAGTGCCTCCTTAAAGTAACTGCTAAGTCTGAGCTCAAACATGTGTTTTGTATTGAAAACAAGCCTTTGAACAAGAATTTTCCAACCTTTATTGCTTAATTAGACAGGAAACTAGTGCACCTTATATGTACAGTAACTCTTGCTATACAGTACAGTGTGTGGGGGTCCTGTTTTAACTTTGGAGTCCTTGTATGTGATAATCTGAAATGCAAAATCAAGTTCTTTGCTATGAATGAACTCAAATATGTGTTCCTTATAGTTAACAAATCCATAAACCAAACATTTCTAACTTGAACCTATAATTTTTGAGACAAAACTAGCACAACTCACACTTATCTTGATATATGGTAAAATTTGGGGTACTGTTTTCATTTTGGAGTAATAGGTTGTGGAAATTTGAAGTGCCTCCTCAAAGTAACTGCTAAGTCTGAGCTCAAACATGTGTTCTGTATTATATAACCTTTGCTATACAGTACAGCGTATGAGGGTACTGCATTTTATTTTGGAGTACTGTTTTAACTAAGAGTCCATGTGATGTGTGGATAGCAACACCTACAGGATGAAGCTTACTTAAATGGTATAACACACATATATGGTCATAGAGGCTCCCATACTATGTCTAGTCTGCTTAGTACATAATTAAATACAGTTTGCTTAGTCTGGGAAGTTGTTACAGACATGCTTGGCACATTCACCAGCTAAAACTTATCAAACAAATGTGTTAATCCTGCAATTTTTGCTTCTGCTAAAAGCTAAGCTGGTTGACTATAGACCTAGAGCTACTACAATCCCTATTTCTTGGAAATTAAAACAAAATGTAATGTTCATGGTCCATAAACTTAATTTCAACACTTCATCCCTGCAATACATGTTCACCTGTTACACTGCCACACTGCAAGCATAGGCTATACACATGCATATGATGACCGAACACATTGTTATTTTTTGCACTGTGTGAATATAAACTGTAGGAAAAGGCCTGAAGTAGCTGATGGTCACTGAGTGTGTTGTGAGTATGGCCAGGGTCATGCTAATGCAGAGGTGTTATTGAATTAAACTTTATTACCTTGGAGGTCAGTGATCAGCTGAAAGAGGGCAAATATTCTACAGGGATATGTTCTCTAACTATGTGCTAAATATGGCATGGAGAGAAACCTGCTTGTGTTCGAAGACATGCACCCCCTGAATGCACTCAAATGAACTGTTTTAGACTTTTAGTCACATGACAGCATCGATCTTCACTAATGCAATTATTACTGCTCACTTAAGCCAATTAGGGTGCACACAAATCATTCCTACGCCCATTTATGATATATGTGCAACTATAGTTCAAAGAGTATAATTCAAAGATAGCATGGAATTAGCCACGCATTCAGCTCACTGATATAGACCACCTCATCCCATGTTTTTCCAAGTATCGACCTATGTTTGATTACCCTCAGTAACTGTAACACATTCATATACAGAATAATGAGCAATTTTGGTACTGTATGACTATATATATGTTCGGTTTTTGTGGATGTGGCCCGTAGCCAGCTGCTCGTAGTTTGGGAATTTAAAGAAGACCTTGATCCTCAGAAATCTTTTATGATTTATCTCTGCAATGTAAATCAATGTAGGCGGTTGCATCAAGTGGCACGTACCATCCAGCATAGTACATTTTGAACAAATTATTTGAGAGATGATTTTCTGCAGCTAATAGTTCTTTTATGGAGCACCATAAATGATTGACACAGGAATTATTGATGACATTACACCTGCCCTAAAATCGTTGATCTTAGTCATATTGTCATATCAATGATATTTTTCAAGTACAAGATTTCAAAAGCCTTTGAGTTGCTCCTATTTGGAAACCACAAAGTGTAGGTCTATTGCTTATTGAATGTTTCAATGCATACTCCTTACACCCCTCCTCCCCTATCTCCAAAGAGGGCTCACAATTTGCATGTATTGGGACCACCCTTTGCAAGTGCTTATAAGCACTTGCAAAGGGTGGTTTGTACACATTATCAGTATTATTCCGTTTATGAACAAATAGAAGTACTAACTTGAAGTTAAACAGCCTTATTTGTTACCAATTTAATTCCATTCAAGTTCAATTAGAAAATGTAAGCTAAGGCCAATCAAACTAAACAGCAAATGGTACCATCATAACTTGTTTATAATTACTGTAGAATGTTAATTACCAGATTGATGTAAAGATATCATAACAACTAGAAACTACTAAAATATTGTTTTTTCACATGAAAAATTGCGTTCACTTGTGCATAATTTGAGCAAATTTTATTCCGAGACCCTTTTTACGATGTAACAACCTAGTATTATGCTTAATGCGACAGCTATGGATTAGAGGCATGTTTTATAAGCATTTCTGCCGATATTAAATTATTTTTGAGAGCCTTAATTGCGGCAAACATCGAAAGGTTAAAAAAAATAGAGATATAAGAGAGAGGTGATGGGCAGGGAAGCATGGCCCTTTGCAAATTGTGAGAAAAAGAAACATCGAATTACAAATTAGTGCATCAAATACTGCACTACGGAGCATTTGATGCCTGAACGTAACCTACACTCAGCTAGTCAACATAGGAATCATAGTCTATATATCCAGCACATTCGTTAATTCGCGAAATAGGTATTGTTACTATACTTACTGTGCCGAGAAATATGAAGTCACTAACCACGAGGAAAGCAAAATCGGCAACCCTGGCAGCCTAATTTGATGAAGATACAAGTGATACCCCATTTCATGTTATATCAACCCTCAAAATATACCCAGTACTACTCACGCGTTGCAAATACCAACTACGTTCCCTCAACATTGTCTCTTTCCGAAATTCCATTGATCAGTGTTTTCCAATATGGGATACGATAACTTCGTATTTACTTTGATGCACCCTTCAACTCAAAGTTATCATTGTGTCCATAAGGTGAAAAATAACGTTACTTATTAGTCATTAATAAGTGATCATTAATGATGAAAAATATTTCCGTAAGTTTTGTGTAACTAGTAATCAGTGTTTTCATCAGGAAGTATCTCTGTATCTTATCAAAATCATGGCTTATTTGTTAAAAAATTCTGGTATTTTTTCTCAATTGGCCCTCCAAAGTGTTGTGACTGTGTAGTAAAAACAAAACTGTTCTTGAAAATTTATAACCATTTGCGCTTCCCTGTATTATATCTGTAACTTTTCACTACTGTACGTGTACAAAAATTGTATTTGCCAAATCTCAGGACATCATCTTGATTCCAACTAATTTTTTTCATTTAAAACTAAATTTTATGGCACCCAGCAAAACAAGGAATTAAAAAAAACCTCAAAGTTTCTCGTTTTCGTGGGACTCCATTTCACTGACAAATGGAAAGTTTTACAGAAAGTCGCTGCTTCTTCTCAGTGTAGCACTACTACTATAGTAATAGTAAGCTGTTGTCAACGACACTGTCAGGCAGGAAGTTTGGCATGGCGACCAAGCAAGCCATGGTGTCAGAAGTTGCCCCTGTTTGCCAATACACACCTAAAGGCTACATATTTGTGGAATTGAAGCAACTCTCAGATTCCCTGAATAGTGTGAACCTTTATCCAGGAGGTATGAATAATTAAATTTCATTCCGAGCTTAGGCCAAGGTTTATGGGCTAGGCTAGCTTTAGGCATCACTAGTGTTTGTGTTACTATAGGCACATGTACATATATCATACAGCTTCATTTGAGTTCTACCCTAGTATTACACCAGGCTTTGAATGAGCTAGGTATCACCCGGAAGGAGGCTTTATCTCATGTGATTTTTCTAGACCAGAATTTCATAAGGAATAAGAATATCTTGGGTAAAAAGCCCAAATCTTGAGCGCACCCCCCTGAAAAGGGGGATCTTTCGAGGGGGCCCCCAGTATGCATCACACTGGCGGTCCGCTGGCGTAAAAACGCTGGCGGTAAAACGCTGGACGTCCGCCAACGGACCGATAGATATTGCTGCTTGGAAAAACCCAGCGTATTGCCCACAGCGGACCGACAGCGTATCGACGTCGTAAAAAAGCCGGCGGTTACACGCTGGAGGTCCTCCAACGGACCGATAGACATTGTTGCTTGGAGAAACCTAGCAGAATTCCGACAGCTGACCGACAGCGTACCGCCGTAGAAATTTTCCCACAAATAGTATGTTATGAAAGTCATTCAGCAATTTACACAAGCTCACATACACATTGACCATCGGGTCTGTCCAAAATCTTACGTCTCTATATGAAAGTTTAGTTAAAGATGAGTTTCTATTAAACTATTTAACCTGTGCTTTTTTAATATATATTTGTTCCTGTGGGGAGAAAAATTAAGAATACTTGGATTTTGTGTACATAGTATAGGCCAGGTTTAGGTGCGGCTGCATGGGTTAATACGTAATTAGGCAACCGCTGGTGGTCCGCTAACGGACCGATAGATATTACAGCGGAATGCCGACAGCAGTACCGCCGGAGGAAATATTGTATAGCTTTTGTGCCGACTTGGTGGGAAGTTACCTTACCACACTGGCACAAACAGAATATTTTCCTAAAACCTATATTCTCCAATAACTATAAGGTAACTAAAGATTGAGCTAACTCAAAGTAGTTAAATTTTGCATACCATCCAATGTAATATATATTATCATACACTACATAATATTTGAAGGGAAAACAACAAAAAATTACTGATCGAACGAGTCTGACGGATACCACATGAAGAAATGTTGGCAAGCATTTGGGCAAAATGGGCGGGTAATACCCTTAACCACAGGAACACTTACAGAATAATATTTTCAACAAATTCAAATTCTGAAATAAATATTGAGCAATAACGTTATAAGCTATATCCAAATACTTTAATAAATTTCAACTATCCAAAGAAGTATTTATGATTCAACAATTTAGCGTAGTTGAGAGAAAACAGTTCAGAAAACATTTTTCACTGATCGAACGAGTCTAGTATAACTGGCATGCAATCGTTAAACCGCAATGCTCAGTGTCCTCAAATATAGCAGCTAGTTTGAAAAGCGGTCGCTTTCGTAGTGCGTTACAACTCTTTCGATGTCGGATATCCTGATCTATTCTTTTGAAAGTACTTGCAGTCTGCAGATACAAATTTGCTTAAGAGGTATGTATATACCTGTGTTTTCTTACTGAGGGTTGACAGTTGTACATAATTGATTTCACAAGTATTTGAAGTGACTATTTTTTAAATAAACTTAGACGTAATCTAGCGTTAGGCTAGAATGTATCGCTTAATGAGAAGCCTTTCGCGGTGTATAAATTACACCTAGCCTACATTTGTAGGTGTTAATTGTGTTAGGCTGAGCAATAACGATCACACATAAAGGTAAACTAATGACCGTTGCTTGTATAATAGCTAGGTTATGCAATGTTATGCCGAAAAATTTGTTTGCTCACTGTATTAGAAGAAAAATGTTATCTGCAGAAGGTTAATACTGTAAATATTACTAGATGACTATGGAAGGCTTCCCCCTAATTTTAAATATCATATTCTGAAATATATATTACTATACTAGTTACTAAGTAAGCCTAGGCTAGTATTAGTACACTAGTACTACTAGGCTAGGCCTAGTTTTGAATAATTTGGTATGTTACAGTATTGAAAAATCATGGTCATCCATAACTTTTAAGAAATAATGCACTGTTTTATTTGTTTATAGCTAGGCCCCTGGGCCTAGTTAAGAAGGTAAAGACTCAATGTTAAAACCTTTTTAATAATAATAATATAAGTAGCCCTATGGTTGTTTTCAAATATCAGGAATGGGTTGGTGGTTAAATCTTTTTGGATTTCATGTTTAGTGCTTAGGCTTCAAAGTTTATGTAACAAATTAAGCATTTTGGAGAACAATAGATCATCGTCATTTTTTATGAGTAGTTTATGAGTACTCCTGTGGAGTATAGTGATACCAACCAACACGATAATGAAAAATATTTCATATCTATAGCCTCTAGGCTTCTAAAAAAATTGTGGCTGCCTTATCTCTTTTTGTTGCTTTTTGTCTTGGCTACTGTCAATTTGAAATATTTGCATTGGGTCTATTCCATGTGCTCAGTTTCTGGTGAATCATTCTGCGCATGATTTCCAAGAAAATAACTGCCTTCATTGAAGTGATCCTCAGTTAAAATAAAGTTTATTTGCCCAATAGCTGAACTGCCTCTATGCTATGTCTGTATGATGCCACTATTTAACTCTATGGAAAGTTACTTTAAAGGGTTAAAAGTTTACAGTGTTGTGGGGAGAACTGTTTAAATTCCTTGGCAATAAATCATTGAAAGCACAGTTGGTGAAGGTAGCTTAGGTTCAATTTGCCCCTCTATTGTATTCCCAGGTGAATTTAATGGCAATGAAAGTAGATACAACTTTGGGCAAGCAGGAGGGTAATTACCAGTCTTTATTATGTTTAGAAATCTCTGCAGACAAAGTAACAAATAAAATGATATGTCTGTATTTGATGATGTAAATTTGACCTTATATAAGGACAATGTACATAGGAAGTTCTCCAAAAAAAAAAAACATTTTAATTGAAGGGGTGATGCCGATTGTACGTAATGAATACAGAATGAAGAGCTCTAGGTTTTGGTTTTTGGTTCTTTTTTTGCAGTAGATTTACAGGAAAAAAAATGACTTATGTGAAATCCCTGGGCGAACTAAACAAGGAAAATACAAAATGAGGTGAATACAAAATCGCTATTTTACAAGAAACATGCAATAATGATATCAACTTTGAGCTGCATGATGACACAGTTGAAGTTAATAGTGAAAGGATTCTAAGTATATAAAGGAGCGACAGATAGCCATTCCTCTCCTGCACAATATGTTGTTGTGAACTTATTTACTGTTGACTTTAATTTGCAGTATGGAAACACCAAAGTATGCTGTTGTTGTTGTTGTTGTTGTTGTTGTTTTTTGAGGAAGATGGGGTCAGCAGATTTAATCACAATTTATCAATTTTTCCAGATCAGGATTTTCAGGAACTAAGTTAGAAGCCAGCGCATTACTATTCCTGTGGGATCTTTGGAGGAATTTAATTACCTGGATGACTCTATTGAAACAAACAAGGCTTTGGAAAGATATTTGGTGTGTCAGTTTAAAAGTGTAAGGGAAGTAATCAGAAAACAGTTTTCCAGAGTGTAATGTTAGTTTATCATTATAAATTTGTAGCCAAGTCAGGTTTTATTGTGTCAGTGGTCTGTACAAAATGAAAATATTTCCTGAGGGGCTAATTTCCTTTTCATGGGGGACAATTAAAACTCTGAGGTAGTAACAGATATGAAAGCATTTAGGTAACAAGAGTTTGGCCAGAAATGATTTTACCTTGCGGTGCATTCTACAAAAGTGGGCTGTTAAATCAATCTTGTTTTTGACTGGACCCAGTTCAAGGAACATTGCAGCACTGCATTGCTAGTTCCTCTTAAAATATTGATAAGAAATTAGCAAAAGATGCCAAAGTGTGGGATGAAATAGAATTACTTGAATATTTCTGTTTGTATTATAATTATTGTAATGGTTTCTGATTAACTTTTCTTTCTTTTTGTTGTTTCAAGATGAAAAGACTATCAATTCTTGTTGGCAACACATTGAAGGAGTGCGTTAAAAGAATCGTGAGAGATGTATTGGCAAATGCAGTTGCTACCACACTGAACTGGACACATGTGTACCACTGGGAAAACAGCCTTTGCGAAGCTACATGTATGAAATACATACTTGAAAGTGAGTTTATATGTGTCATTTTTGTTTACAGCAGCAGTGAAGAGAATCTTGAGTTGTGGGGAGGGGGTTGTGCATTTGACTCATGGATCGGCCAACTTTTCAATGCAACATCCCATCAACGAGAATTCTTGCTTTAATTTACATTGAATTCTGGTCATTTAAAAAATTTACTACAAATATATGTTGATGTAAGATGTGTTGTTTCAGATGCAGTTGTAAAGCAGCATTCAGCATTGATTTTAAAGTTTATTCACCATATGACTTTATTGACCAGTTCATTGTCACTTTCTATCATCCAATTTCCCAATTGATGGGACCTGGATTTGCAACAGTAATGCATGTGTTCAGTATAAAATGAAAGAAGGTGAAGGCAAAGGAAATATTTCGTTTATCACGGAAAAAAGGTAAATGTGTGAAAATGTGAATAATGTAGCTTAACCAATTGTGATCATAATATGGGACCCCAGCCGATACTCATAGCTAGTGTTACAGTTGGCACAGTAATTATCAGAAAGCTGTGACACGTTGAACTAAGAGTCAGACAGGTGAAAATTTGCAGTAATTTTAAAAAATTTTAAATTTAATTTTTTTAATGTTTTAAATTTTAAATTATTATTATTTTTTTAAATTTGCAATTAGAAAAAACTTGCCACGTGCCACCTGTAACACATGTTACTGTGTTACGAGCACAGTACAGAAGTAACTGATGCACGGTTGTGGAACATGAAAAGTTGTAACTGTTCAAGCTATGAGTATCGGGTAACCAATTATTGGCTTCATTTTATTGCTTGTGTAGAATGCAATCTTTTATGTAATGTTTTTTGTAATGTGTTTCGTATTAACAGAAGCTGTACGGAGGAACTGCACAATCGAATTCATCTGATATTCAGGCGGCGGTGGTGAGATTTCTGAAGGGTGCATCTGGTTGTGAGGGAGGGCGATAATCTCGGACTACAACACAATCAGTTGACGAGTGAATTTCTTTAGTGCTGTTGGAATATTTAACGCTGGAACTCATTTTCTCGCTTTGTAATTTATAGGCGTAATAAAAAGGTAGCAACTAATTTCACTGTGTTAGTCATTATTTCTTCATATGTAACCGCATGTGTAATTCAGTAAAATCTGCAGGTAGACCAATAGTTCTGTTCTAGTACTGTAGTACACCCCAAACAAGCTGGCACTCATGCTGGCTTTCCCTTGACAATGTGCTGGGACGAAACCAGATATTTGACGGACAGTTTCCTGCCGGAACACAGATATTTGGTTAGCAATTCATGTGAAGATCTCTGCCTAGTGGGTTGCTGGCGGAATACCAGATTTGGGCTAGCAGGTCGCCAGTACACTGGATATTAGCTAGCGGATAGCCAGTGGCTCTCTCTGACAGAAATTCAGCGGAACACTGGCGGTACTCCGGTGGTAAGCTTGCGTTTCTCCGGCAGTCTGCTGGTAGTACACCGGCGGTACACAGGCGTTTCTTCGGCGGTCTGCTGGTGGAACACTGGCAGTAGACCAGCGGTACGCTGGCGTTTATTCGGCGGTACGCTGGCGTTTCTTTGGCGGTCTACTGGTGGAACACCGGCGGTACGCTGGAGTTTCTTCGGCGGTCTGCCGGTGGAACACTGGCTGTACACCGGCGGAACGCCCGCGTTTCTTTGTCCGTTTACTGGTGGAACACTGGCGGTACACGGGCGGTACGCTGGCGTTTCTTCGGCGGTCTGCTTGTGGAACACTGGCGGTATACCGGCGGTACGCTGGCGTTTCTCCGGCGGTCTTCTGGCGTAGTCGCCGGCGGACCGCCGGATTAAAGCCGGCCAAATCTCTGGCGTTCCGCCGGCTTTCCCCGCCGGTGGACCGCCAGTGGTGCAGCTAGCGGGCCGCCGGTGGACCGCTAGCATGATGTTATCTGGGCCGGGGCATTTTTTAAGGAAAAAATACCATGAGTTACATTTACACACAATAAGATAAAACAAAATCTTATTAACCTCAAAAATTTAAACCTTCTTTGACACTCCTACTCTTTATGCTATATAGCAAGTTCCTTTTTCCTTTTCAAAAAAAAGGAAGAGTTGTAGTCGTTGCCTGTGAGGGCATGAATGCCAATTAGTGATGTCTTCTGTGCTGGTGTTAGATCAATGTCGCTCATTCTGAAGACCTTGCGATATGTGCCTACATGTGTTGTTATCTAATACAACTTTTGCATCCTCAGAGCTTGAGGAACATGTGGCATTGCTACATATCATAAAGGGTAAAAGTTTGAGTATTTGTAACCTATTTAAACTAACGTTTTTGAACACAAGTCAATGTAAAAATTGCAAACATTTCTGTGGGTCATCACAAATTGGTACATAACTTAACCTACAGGGGCCCTATATGGACCAAAGTGGTGTTAAAATGTGTGCAAGAAGTGGGGGAAAAGTCATGAAAGAATCTAGTTCATATCTCAAACAGTTCAAAATTTGTGGCAAAAATTTCATAATGCTCCCCCCAGTGCAGTAAGGGTTAAATAGGGATACTTTAGAGAACCCGTAATACCCCCCACCACCAGTGTTACCACATCCAATATATAAGGCTTAATTAACCAACTGGGTTTAAATCTTGAGGATAATAGTTTCTCTTATCTTATTTTTGTGTAAATTTAACTTATGGTATTTTTTCCTTAAAACAATAGACCCCCCAGAAAAAAACCTTTTCGGGGGGGGGTGGGTTGCATTCAGGTTTTGGGCTTTTAACCCAAGATATTCTTATTCGTTATGAAATTAGGGTCTAGAAAAACCACATTTTATCCTATTTTGTGTGTAAATGAAACCTCTGGCATTTTTCGTTAAAAAAATCGACCCCTCCTAGGAAACCCCCTTTTGGGGCGTGCATTCAGGATTTGGGCTTTTTACCCAAGCTATTCTTATTCCTTATGAAATTCTGGTCTAGAAAAACCACATGAGATAAATCCTCCTTCCAGGTGGTCTAGCTCATTCATAGCCTTGTCTATATTGGAATATGTTAAGTGTTTCGACTTATTCAGATATCTGATTCCTTTTATTCCGTCGTTGTTAGAGTTATTTTCAGTATGTTTAGTTACAAAAGATGGCCTAAAGTCCAGCTCTATATAGCCTAGGCCCAGGCCTAGAAAGTATTAGCCAAGGTGTAGCAAGGCTAGCATGCTATAGGCTATAAACAGTGACTCTGATAAGAGAATGTTCTTTTTCTTTCTCTTTGCCCTGTAATTAGTAATTACTGCTGATATAATTCCTTAGACTAGCCTCATGCTTAATGAACTAATCAGTAGCTGTTTTTTCTTTTCCTCTCAGCTTTCATCAAGTTGAAAAAATTACAAAGGTCTCTCTTTTCAATTGATCTTGGTTTGCTTGGCTTGTAGCAAGGGTCCAAAGCCACAGACATCAGCTAACATCACGTCCAGCAAAAACTCAACCAGCGAATGACCTATGCTGCAATGGAGGTTGGACTGGGACAAGGACTGCCTGACATCTACAGCATTTTGAACATGCTACCACTGGTTACAAGCAAACCCTATAGAAAATATTAAATATTTATGAGGCAAATAGGAAGTACTATTCTTTTAAGGGTCACTGAAGCTTTTCCAAGGATTTTCTCACAAATGGAAAACATTGATACTACCAGACTATTCTTGTGAGACTGAGCTGTCAACAAGATTGTCCTGTTATTTTTACAACAAGATTGCTGAACTTTGTGCATCAGTAAATATTCAGAGCCAGCATTCATCGTTAATATGTTCTGTTACACCATCTTCTGGCACTCTACTTGACTCTTAACCTCAGGTTTCTGAGGACTTTGTTGTAATAGAAAATTTATTTTGAATTTACCATCCAAGTCATGTTTACTTGATCCATTGCCAACATAGTAAGATAAGGATTGCTGAACTGTGCTGCATTCTTCAATTACACATATTATTTATCATTCTATGGCAATAAGAACTGTCCCAGACTCTTTCAAAGTTGCCCATTTGATTCCTGCTACTGCGTTAAAGAAAAATTACTAAGAAAGAAACTGCTAACGTAATGATTGTCCTATTTCCAACATGGGATTTGTATCTAAAATTTAAGAAAAGGTTGTTTTATCACACTTAATGGACTACCTCATTCAGGAAGATCTACTCAAACCATATCAATCTGCTTATAAGTCTGGCCATAGCACTGAGATGGCCCTTAATGCAGTCCACAACTTTCTTACATTGGAGCTTGATAAAAACCGACAGGTTCTTTTGGTTCTATTGGATCTTTCATCAGTATTTGATACTGTTGAATCATCATATTTTATTGAGTAAGCCTCATTCAAGTACAGGATAACAGGATCTGCCTTGTGATGGTTTCAGTCTTATCTCTCTGATCGTCATCAACATGTGCAACTTGGAAATGTTATTTCCGCATCTCATAAATTTGATTGTGGTGTACCACAAGGCTCAGTACTTGGACCAGTACTTTTTTCCTTGAATCTTGCTGAACTAAGTGATATTATACGTGAGTTTCATCATTCTGCTGACCATACCCAGGTGTTTCTTGCCCTTCATAACATTTGACAACTTACAAAATGATTTCAGCATAATGGAAAGATGCATCAGAGACCTTCATAGCTGGTTTACTTCTAATTATCTTAAATTGAATTGTGATAGAACTGAGTTTTATTGTATTTCATTCAAAATTTTCTGTCGTTAGACAAAACTACCCTCTACTTTCTGTGGGTAATGAGTCTGTACTTGTATCTTCTACAGTAAGGAACCTCGGTGCCTTTTTCGATGCCCATCCATCTTTCAATAAGCATGTTGAAAATGTCTGTTGATCCGCTAATTGGAAATTATGAAACATTGGTCCAATGAGGAAGTACATTGATCAGAGAT
Organism: Apostichopus japonicus; assembly: GCF_037975245.1. Lineage (NCBI taxonomy): Eukaryota > Metazoa > Echinodermata > Holothuroidea > Aspidochirotida > Stichopodidae > Apostichopus > Apostichopus japonicus. The sequence goes on from NC_092583.1 coordinate 6,575,881, forward strand.
CATGTGAAGTTCTTGTACATTTGTTACTTCAAACTAGATTACTTAAAGTTATGCTGTTTCGGCCCCAAATAAGCTAGATATACAAATATGGTCACTTTTGATCAAAAGTATTAAGCTTTGAGGAAATATTCCTCACTGCTTCATTCAGTCATCTTGTGCGTTCCATAAAAATGTCTAAGAACAATTTCGAGAGTAGAGACCCCCTGGATAGTAGTTTTTGAAAACTTCTAGCAATTATAGCTTGCTATAATTTGGGGCCTATACTAACTACCATTAAATTCTCTTTTATTTGGAATCCTGAGTTCCAAATTCAGAAACTTCAAATACTGCAGCACAAATAGTCAAATGAGCAAAGAAAAGATGTCATACCACCCCCCTTATAAAGGATCTGCACTGGCTTCCTATTGATTTTTGAGTAAAGTTCAAAATACTCCTACTCACATTTCATGCTCATAAAGAAGAAAAGGAAAAAAAAACTATTGTAAAAGAGGCAACCCAGAAGTGGAAGGGGTAACTTTTGAGTCTGGGGCATTTTAAGGAATCCATGGGAATAAGGCAGATTTAATAAGTAGGGAACTTGTAAAAGGGGTGGGGAGGGAGGAATTTGTCATATTGTGTAAAATTTTTTTTTTTAAATGGTATACAAATGTTAATTGTTACTTTCAAATGTGATGTCTATTGTGCCAGTACTAAAAATTGTACAATATATGTGTTTGTATTGTTTGTCCAGAATAGATCATACCAGTTCAATGGACAAACAGACCGAACAATACCAAGACAAAGGTTGTGTCTTGGTATTGTCCAGTCCTTGTACTGTCCTGGTATCATCTAGTCCTGTTATAGTCTAGTCCTTGTCCTAGTATTTTCTTATCCTGGTATTGTCTTGTCCTGGTATTGTTTAGTCTTTGTCCTGGTATTGTCCAGTCCTTATCTTGTCCTGGTATTGTCTATTCGTTGTCCTGATATTGTCTAGTCCTTGTCCTGGTATTGTTCAGTACTTGTCTTTTAATGGTTCTTCCTTTTTTATCTTAGTTGCTGTAAATATTAGTTGCCTCTGTACTGATTTTCTCATGACATTGTTTGCTGTTAATACAAAAGCTTCCCCCTGTCCCTGCATGTACAAAGCTAAACCTAACACGGCTTGTAAATACACCATCTAGTTGCCGTGGAGACCACCTCCCTACCAGTAGTGTAGATTTTTTCTTTTCATTGAATTTGTTGTTGTCAATGTACCTTCTACCTTTCTATTTTTTTCTCATTATATTGTTTGCTGTAAATGCAAACGCTTCCCCCTGTCCCTGCATGTACAAAGCTAAAACTAACACGGCTTGTAAATACACCAGTCTTGTTGCTGTGGAGATCACCTCCCTACCAGTAGTTTAGATTTTTTTTTTCTTCTTCTTAAATTACAACTTTCAGTGATATGTATTCCTTTTCTGTCTCTTTGTCCTATGTAGGTTTACCTACCCTCGTTACTGAATAGTTGATTGATAGGTAAACTCATATAGGACAACAGTGAGGAGGGAGAAGACAGGAAGGGAATATACTTTACTGAGATGTGTAGCCACTGTCAGCCATCATAACTTTGTAAATAGTTTGTAAATGAGTTAAGCTTTATTAACCTAGTTAAATTTGTTTTAACTAACCAACCGCTACCTCACTGCCTCTTAGCTTTCTAAACGTAGTCTAACAGCACATTAAAGTATGCATACAGGCACTTTACCTGTTTATATGCTGTCATGTGCTGTAATACTTCCAATCACATTACATCCCAGTTATAATTTTCTGCTAGTTTTGTCTTTTGTGTAATTAACTTTTAATTAGGGGTCAATTTTTGTTATGTTATGTGTCAATTGTGGGGGAAAGGGTTTTCTTTGATTGTAGATCATATATTGCCAATTTTCGTTATGCATTGGGATATTTATGTGTATTTCTGTTAATTCTCAGGGTCTGTTCTCAGGGTTTCTGTGTTTTTGTTTACTAATTATTTCAATAATGATGCAATAAATGCAATTCTAATATGAATTTAAATTTGTTCAGATTAATGAATTTGTACAGATTAATGAATTTGTACGGATTAAAGAATTTGAATTTGTACAGATTAATGAATTTGTTCAGATTAATGAATTTGAATTTGTACAGATTAATGAATTTGAATTTGTACAGATTAATGAATTTGTACGGATTAAAGAATTTGAATTTGTACAGATTAATAAATTTGTACAGATTAATGAATTTGAATTTGTACAGATTAATGAATTGTAAATCATTGAAATAAATAGAAAAAGAAAGCAAAAAGTTCTTTAGTCTTATGTTGAAGTCACTTTGTCCTGCACACTAATTTCTCTGTACTCCTTATGTAGTTTATTGTTTTTTATTGTGCAGAATTAGTATAATTAAGCAATGGTTTAAGGTTTTGAGTTCAAATTTTCAGAGAAAGTATTGAAACATTTGCCACTATTGCATGAAGCTAGATTTTAAATATATCTTTAAGACGTAAATGTAATTAGTACTGAGAGAGAAAAAATAGGCAAGTCAGAGATCATTTTGTGAAAACTTTTTATACTTTGATGCACCCTTAAAAATGTCCAACTTTTACCTCATTTTAATTAATTAATTTATATTTCTGAGCTCAAATATGTACTTTTTAGAGAAAACAAATCTTTGAACTAATATTTTTCCAACTTTTACCTAATTTTTCAGACAAAAAACTAGCAAACCTTACATAAGTTGTGGTATACAGTACAATGTGGGGGTACTGATTTTTATTGTGAAGTACTGTTTTAACTTTGGAGTCATTGTTTGTTACTATTTGAAGTTTCAACTCAAGTTTATTTCTATGTCCGGGCTCAAATATGTTCTTTTTAAAGAAAACAAATCTTTGAATTAACAATTTCCAACTTTTACCTAATTTTTCAGACAAGAAACTAGCAAACCTTACATAATTATTGGTATACAGTACCATGTGGGGGTACTGATTTTTATTGTGGAGTACTGATATAACTTTGGAGTCCTTGTTCGTTACTATTTGAAGTTGCAACTCAAGTTTATTTCTATGTCTGAGCTCAAATATGTGCACATTTTACATAATTCTTGGTGTAAAGTATAATGTGGGAGTACTAAATTTATTTTGATTTACTGATTTAACTTTGGAGGCTTTGTTCAATTGTGAATATTTCATTGATATTAAACAAGGATAGTAAAGTACCAATGAACGTCTCCATAGTCATATAGTTTGAAAACGTTTAAAAGTATGTTATTCCGTACAGGCCCATGAGGTGGTAACTTTAATGTAAATTGTTCAAGAGCCAGTCAAATGTTGCTTTGTTCAATTCCAAAGAAAACCATATCCTTCCCCTTATGACTCTAAGAATAATTGAAATATGTTAGAATTAGAAGTAATGAAGTTGCATATCTAATTAACACACGTAATGCGTACTATATTTGAATGGAAGTAGCTTGCACCTTATGTAGCACATTAAAGTGTTCACAACATTGACTAAAGTTACATGGCCTGGAATCAGAATGCTAAAAGATTCTCTTACAAATAATTAGAAGGGTTCGTGGTATTCAAGTTAACAACATTTTATTGTAATGTAGTTGCTGCCATATACTCTCAGTTCAAGTGCTCTGAAGCGTGATATGTAACAACTTAATACTTATAGAAGGAACTTTTGGTCCCACCTGCAGGATGCCTATAACCAATGCTATAGTACCGCTTCTCTATACTATTCTCTCATATCATGCGTCAAAGCTGACCTATACTGACAGTATATATGAACAGTTCCTAACCGTTCCTAATCTGACAGAAGCATATTACATTGATACTGCTCAAACTGTCAGTAAGAGTGCTTTTCGGAAGCGTGGAAAGAAAGGTTACCAACTCGGGTGTTTACCAGGGTTGTTAATTCTCATGTAATGATTGTTAGTATATCCACTCATGTGTGACATTATATATACATTCAAACTTGAATACGGAACCTTGTTTCATTACTTACATGAAAAGAAAGTATACCAACTCGGGTGTTTACCAGGGTTGTTAATTCTCATGTAATGATTGTTAGTATATCCACTCATGTGTGACATTATATTACATTCAAACTTGAAATACGGTACCTTGTTTCATTACTGACATGAAAAGAAAGTATACCAACTCGGGTGTTTACCAGGGTTGTTAATTCTCATGTAATGATTGTTAGTATATCCACTCATGTGTGACATTATATATACATTCAAACTTGAATACGGAACCTTGTTTCATTACTTACGTGAAAAGAAAGTATACCAACTCGGGTGTTTACCAGGGTTGTTAATTCTCATGTAATGATTGTTAGTATATCCACTCATGTGTGACATTATATTACATTCAAACTTGAAATACGGTACCTTGTTTCATTACTTACATGAAAAGAAAGTATACCAACTCGGGTGTTTACCAGGGTTGTTAATTCTCATGTAATGATTGTTAGTATATCCACTCATGTGTGACATTATATTACATTCAAACTTGAATACGGTACCTTGTTTCATTACTTACATGTGCTATTGAAGTTTTCTCTTTCGATGTTAAATTCACATAGTAGTTTATTACCGGTACTATAGTCAATTCCCATTTCAAATAAGAAATATAATTACGTCATCAAGAAAGTTTGGGACTGTAGGAGGGGAGGCTGGGGGGGGAGGGGGAGGGTAGAGGTGGGTTTGGTGTTGGGGAATAACCTTCGTGGGTCCTGTGATAAGACATAATGACGAAGAAAAGGTATAGGGTTCATGTTGTATATGTCTTTAAGTGTGCAGACAAAAGGTTAACATTGCTTTCATTAATACTGTATGGAGCTCATTCCTGAATTTTTCTATCTAGCGCTTACAACAAACTGACAGTAAATGCTTAGTACCGAACAACTGTACAATAGCACAATACAATGGCATCTGGATGGGGAGGGAGGGAGAGAGAGGCAAAGTTATCACAAACTTTTTGGTCTTTAGATATATTTTACAATTTTACATGTTACAATGTAGGATTCATTTTAGCAAAGGTGACTTATCATTTGGTCATGTTTTGTCTCGAATCCAAAAAATGTAATGAGATGTCAAGCTAGCTTAACTTGGTATCTCGCCAAAAATCAAAATTTTGTCGAGATGACGAGTTAGGTGTAACATGGCAACTCATCGTTTCAACAAATTTTACGGAGATTTCAAGTTAGCGTAACTTGGTATCTCAACCAAGGTTCAATATTTTGTCAAGATGTTGTGTTATATTAACATGGTAACTCTAAATCTTCCACATCACCTTATGACTAGATAAGTTGTCAGTTAAATATTTTCCAGAATATTGTTCAATTGCTCAGTTGGCATGAATTGAAGAATATACATTTTGCAGAAGAATAGTAAATTGTGGAGTGAAAGCAACTGAGCAATCCAACATTTTTCTCATATTTGATAAGATATCATCTTGAGATCTAAACAATTTACTGAAAAGGTTTACTTATGGGGCAAAGCTTTTCTTATTTTAATGGCACTTTTAAGCTCCCGTAGGGGTTTTACCTCAGGTATACAAAATAGTCACCTTAGTTTGGGTTTAAGAGTAATCATATCTATTAAATTAGTAATTAGAGCATGATAATTAAAACAGACATCATAAAAGTTATCAACACATGATTTGTGTGTGTTTGTGTGTTAGGAAGGGGGGGGGGTCGGGAATGGGGTTCGTTTAGATTTTACATCTTTGGGTGACAATCGCTTTGATGTCATCACTTTGTAACATTTTACAGAGTACTAGAGTAGTTAACAAAGTTACAATCTCATTAGTAGTTGGACTTGTTAGAGTATGAAGTGTGTGAATTGTATATTAAATATACAATCCTAAAAAGTAATCAAAGAGGATAAAAATAATGATATATTATAATGAATAAGTAAAGTACAAATCCAGATGGTTCAATGTGCATGCTACCATACTGACTGTGCATTGCATATCTGGAATTTAAATATTGAATTTATATGGTAAATCTATATATATATGCTGAATATATTTTATAGTGAATATTCAATTTATGAAGTAAATCCTCCAGGATGAAATTCCCCAAAAAATACCTTAGTGTTTCTTTTTGCAGTTGAAGGGAATTTGGGGAAGCTGAAAGTGTATTAGTAAAAAAATCAATTGCCGAACCACCCCACTTCTGGAGTAACTTCATTATCGGCTACAGAATTCAGTATAAACTACTTCTTCTCACCTTTTGTGCTCATCATCTGGAACAGCCTGTGTACCTGTCACAACTTCTCTTGCCATATTTTCCAACTCTCACACTTCTTTCCTCCAACAAACTGTATTTAACTGTTCCAAAACCATGATTGAAGAACTATGGTTACAGATGCTTCTAATACTCTGGGTCTTATCTCTGGGGCAAGTTACCAGATCACATTCGAACATTGGAACATGCTATAAACTTTCTACTTTCAAAAGTCTACTTAAGACCCATTCTTTCACTTGTTCTCTGTAAAGCGCTTTGAGCATTGACTTTTGTTTACTGATTTGGCGCTGTATAAGTCTCATTTATTATTATTATTATTATTATTCCAAAATGCCTGTTTATTTTCATACTTCTGATATGACTGGCCATAAGTGATGGAAGGATACCACATTGACATTCTTCATAGTCTTGTGACAGAGAGTATAGATATTGAGCAAAGCTGCATGATTTGCAATTTGCACTTAATAGGGAAACCCTGCTTGTTTTTGCTCTTTTGGATGAGGGGTTCCGGGAGGGCAGTGGAAGGAGAGTCTGTATAGTCAGAGGTTCAATATTGACAATCACTAGTCATGCCTCTATGTAAAGGTTATATACAGGGCTTTGCATTCATATTAGAGAGAGCTAGCAGGGTACACATAAATGTTCAAATGAATACTGCAGAGCTATACCCTTACATATATTGGATAATTAAAAGATATATAACTTACCCATCAGTTATGTGCTCATTTCCTGCAAAATGCGATGAGTCCTCATACCTTGCATGACACTGGGATCAGAAAAGGGAGAATTAACTCTCTTTAAATTCCATAATTATGAAGATTTAAAAAAAATAGAATAAGGATGAGGGTAATTGTAAACTTATGGATTAAGTTGTAATCTACACTGGAAATAAAATGCAAGGTTACCTTAATTACTTTCAATCTTAGACTGCCAATGTTGATAATGAATTTAAGCACAATCACAGTAGCATTCAGCTTAATTAAGTTTTGCAAAATAAGAAAATACAGGTAATATCTACAGCATGTAAGCATTATTTTGGGCCTTGAAAAAGTAAAATAAAAATTCACTTTAAAACTAAATGTCATTGGAAATGCTGAGAGCTGGCACACCCTATATGCTACTTTAACAGGGAATGATATCAAACTGTAAACATTGCTTGACCACCTCAAGTATTCTCATAATCCAAAAAGATGGGGAATCCTAGTCAACATTACCCCAGTGAACAATGGCAACTTAGTATGGTAGTGAAGGCATGCAGTTACCATCCTATTGACACAATTTGGTAACAATATGGACTTTCTTAAATGTGACGAACTCTGAGTTCTGTGGTTTTAAGCCAATTGATCAGATTGTTTTGCTACTTTAAAAGTTATTATCAAGCTTTAAAGGCTATTCTAGTAAAGGATATTCATAACATAGGAGTGACTTTCACCTAATAACTTCATGTGTATTTGTAAGTTAAGGTAACTTACCAGTCAGCTTCACATGGAACGGCTAAGTTTTCTCAATGTTGATGACCAGCCGCAGATTATTCAGAAATCAGCTTGCCCAACAGCATCATTTCACACATGCGAAGTTATTCACAAAGTTTATATAATGGCACTTGTATACTTAGCATACTGAAATACTAAATTATAGATCTTCAGCTCCTGCATAAACTGACACCTACTCACCCACAAACATTTGTTACTAGATAAAAGGAATAGTTAAATGAGTGAGATATTATGGTGCATTCAATATAATACCATTCATAAATGTACTTTCTCACCCTAGCTGTCATTATTTCTCAACTGCACCACTTATAATTGATATGTAACAATGTTTTAATCCTTGATCATGTTGACATCTTATTGCGCTTGCCTGCCAGCTTTAAAGCAAGGTACCTGTAATTTCTTAATGGAACTTTCTGTCAGTCTCTGGTAAATACCAATTATATCCTTGTGGGAATATATATATATATATATATATATATATTATAATAACATATATAAATAAATATATATGTAATATATATATTTTTTCATCATATGCTTATGTAGTTATGTAAAATTCATGCCCCATATACCTCAGTCTAAGGATACATTTGAAGGATACAGGAGTGCTTAAATCACCCCATGTTCTCTTATCTCAAATGCTTGACAAAGTTCAGTGGTGTCCCAATCTGTTTCTAACATGGGTTGGATCATGTGGGCATGGGGAAAGTGCAATCTGGTTCATGCTGGATATGACATGGCACTGAATTTCTCAGTGGTTATGGCAAGCTCCTTCCTCCTGTCTTGGTATCAAGGGGAAAGTCATCACCAAGAATGGTGGGAGCACATTTGGTGGAATGAAATAATGCTTTTCATGGCTTAATCCAGTGCAGGACATTTCACTAAAATACTTATAACTAGAATGGTGGGTATGGATAGAGTCTTGTTTACTTAAACGGGGCTTCAATCCCCAATATCTATAGCGAAGCCAGTATTGGACAGTGCAGTGGTTGCAGTGCAGTCGAGATGCACAATGACCACAGTTTCCTGCAGTTGGAAAGGTACTAAAATGATCAAATAAAACTTAACCTTCACCTGACCATTTTTGTAGTTTGAGTGCCACAGCGTCGGTACACACAAGGTCACCCACCAGCACCCTTTGTCAACCCAAAAAAACTGTACAAATTACCAGTAAATCTGAATACCCACCCTCAACTGCAACATATATTGAAGAGGGCGCCATTCCTTAATGTTATACACCAATATTAGTGTGTATTGTGTTTCAGAAAACACAAAACACACTGTTTGAATACACACCTCAATTAGAGGACTGCCTTAATTAATTAATTAAATGACCCTTTATTGCTCCCTAGGGCTTTTAAGACAAACATTAATTGGGGGACACCTAGGTGTCCCCCAATTAAAAAATTTGTCCCCCCCTTCTAGGTGTGTATTCAAACACAAGTCCCCAGATTGATGTGTCCGTTCAAGCATACATACATACATACATACATACATACATACATACATACATACATACATACATACATACATACATACATACATACATACATACATACATACATACATACATACATACATACATACTTCATTTCGTTAATATGTGTATCTCCCCTTGACCTGCACGTAAAGTGTCACGTAGTTGAAAATTCACATCTTGAAGTTCCCTAAAGGTTTGAATTGAATGTTTTACCCACAATTCCTTATTATTAGGAGTTTTAGCTCAGTGGTTAACGCAGGTGCCTTCCAATCATAAGGTCCACAGTTCGAGTCACTCAAAGATTAATGTATGTCGTCCAGTTGCAGAGTTGTTGACAATTGACTATTCATAATTATGGACGTTAAATATGAATGTAAGAGACTGATTCGGTCAGCTTGCGGCTTTGATAAGCAAATGAGGCTTCTTCGCGAGTTCCTGCTTGCAGGCCGATCTCAAATACATACAATACAAACATACATTAGTAGCGCCATCTATTACTATTCTTTAACAGATTGATTTGCGGGTTGTATAGGTATCTTTTTGTACGTAAAATCATACCGCGTCTGATACATAGACAATATTAATGCCTTTATGTCACCAGTCCTTAATGAATGTAATGAATTATCATTTTGAATTTGAAGCTGACCTGTGAAAACCCCATAGTCATTACTTACACATCACACAAGATGTTAAATGTCTTTATAGCAACAGCTTTTTAGCTATATCGAGCATGGTTACGCGCCATGGTGGAGGTAACTCAACATTAACATTAATGAGGTACGATTCGAAGTTTCCTTACCTTTTTCATTATTTCAACCTCAATAATAAGTCTAATACAGTCTAAGGCTGAGGTTTAAGCGAAATACAGAAATCTCCACAAGCTCATACACCCGTCAAACTATCCGATAACATAAATGCAAACGTTTCTGGGCATAGGACACGAGAGTAAAAAACATAAATATTATATAATGGACACCGAACAGCAAGGAGATGGAAGCACCATTTCCATGCAATGAAAAATCGCTGTTACCATAGGAATAGCGCCCTGGACCATCCCGAACCCTCTTTGACCAAAAGTTATGTTTCTAGTAATGTTTGCTATCTCTTAACTGTAAGGATCGGTAATTTGACCGGTTGTTGCTTGGTATCGATGTATGTACGCATTAAAGCATTATTTTATTTGTTGTTGCTTGGTATCGATGTATGTACGCATTAAAGCATTATTATATTTGATATGATCTCAAGTGTACTTACTCTTTCTCCATTCTTGACGTTTCTCTTGCCAGCATCGAACGCTCTCGATCCTCCCCGGCGTGGACCGTAGCCGACTCCGCGATTTCCTCGGTAACCTGGAGAGGGCTTCTGCCAATGCTACCGGTGATACACCCATAAAGTTCTCAGCTTTCTCCTCCGACATGTTTGGTGGCTCAGACACAGCTTCCTCTTGCTGTGATTGAGATGGTTCAGGGGCGTTTTTATCCAGTGTTTTAATCTTTGCCGAGTGTTCTTCGGAATCCTGATGATGATTATGCTCGTCTTTTCTTGTATTTTCCTCAATAACCTTTATTTGTTCTATATTTGGAGATGTCTTGTCTTCCGTTTCTTGATTTATATTTTGATGAATTTGTTCTGTTCTGTGTGTAGGAGCATCGAGTGGTTTGTCCACTGGTTGGTTGTTGATACGGGAGGGTTCTACGGGGTATGGTGACGAACTGCATACGACAGCACCCATTAGATACCACAGAACTGATGTCTATATAGGTGACTGGAAACAGGTCTGTATGAGGATAAAATGAACACACATAAGACCCTCTGTTACTTTATACATACAGATAATTTCGTGGTAAATTTTCATTTCTTTTAGTTTTGTTAAGGGCGAGTTAGAACTGCGAACTTGTTCCATTATTTTATTAGTGAGTTCCTATACAAAGCCAAACAAGGAAAAAGAAAAAAGGGGGATTAAAGAATACTCGCAAGTGACAATGCTTACATCGTAACATAAACAATTCCAATCTAAGATGATAATTTTGGAGAATTTAAAAGCCCTAGTGAGACGCTCCTTGACAAAGTCGTAAATTTTCTAATTTAACCGACCATACCGTTTTCGTGATAAATCTAATTCTCAAAGCCGAAACGAAATGAATATGCGATGAAATGCACGCTTTAGATGTATGGAGCAAAAGAAGTCTGTATAGAGCAATGGGTGTCTGTATAGAGTAATGGACGTCTTTTAGAGCAATAGACATCTGTGTAGAATAATAGACGTATGTATTGAGTAATATACGTCTGTATAGAGTAATAGACGTCTGTATAGAACAATAGACGTCAGCATAGAGTGATAGACATCTGTATGGAGCAATAGACGTCTGTATAGAGCATTATTATAGACGTCTGTGTAGAGTGATAGACGTCTGTATATATTATTGGACGTCTGTATAGAGCAATATACGTCTGTTTAGAGCAATATACTTCTGTATAGAGCAGTAGGCGTCTGTATATAGCAAAAGGCGTCTGTATAGAGCAAAAGGCGTCTGTATATAGCAATATACGTCTGTATGGAGCAACAAACGTCTGTATAGAGCAAAAAAATGTCTGTATAGAGTATAGACGTCTGTATAGGGTAATTGGCGTCTGTATAGAACAATAGGCGTTTGTATAGAGCAATAGACGTCTGTATAGAGTAACAGACGTCTGTTTAGAGTAATAGACGTCTGAATATAGAGCAATAGACGTCAGGACTGCACGAAGGTAACATTTCTATTGCTTTACGCGACGGTCTTAATATGTAGCTTGGTGAAGAGATATCACGGGGTACAACATAGATATAGGCACATACATAGTGGCATTATTAATATTCTCGCAACCGTTAAAAAAAATATGAAATAATTTACCAAGAATTTTGATCGATGATTGAAGCCTGTACGCGTTAAAACGTTAAAGCAGTTTTGTTATCGAGTAGTCGTCAATTTCTGGGCACAGACGTCAATTTCCGGTAATCTTACCAAATGTGCCGGGTATTACATTAAACGTAATATCCAAACTATTAGACTCTCTCTGTGATTTCTTAGTGATTCTGTTTAGCTGAACATAGTTCGTCTTCCACACTGAAACACCAAAAGGAAATGTGCAAAACTTTCCGTGACTCTTTACATCATTGGGATTGACACCTAATGTACAAATGAACTGCATCGTTATTGGGTGTTAATGAAAAACATCCTTGAAAATATGTCAAAGTAAATTTTAAAACACTCTGAAATGATGATTTCGTTTAAATTTGTACCATAAGTAAATCCTTTTCCCTTCTGCTCTTGTAAAACCTTCATCTTTCCCTCATCTTTTTGTTTTTTACTGAATTAAAGAATTTTATTAATGAATCTTGAAATAGAATATGAAGCAACATTCATTGATGTGAGGGCGGGCTCGGGGTATATATATATTTCAATCACTAATGTTACGTAACAAAATCAAACACACTGTGGATGATACTGACTCTATCACATGACAATGATTCCACATGACAATTTTCCCTTCTAATATTAGAGACTCAACAACCGTGACGTGAAACAAGATAGTCAAACCTAAGCACAATATTAGTTAGGTTGTCTCTTCGTGTTCCTGCTCGATAATACTTGTGTGAAGCCTTTCTCACTCATAAAATTAAAAATTAAAATTAAAAATATAATTAAAAAACCTGCAAACTCAATCAGACAAGTAACTCATTTTCACTACAGAAAGCCACATCAGTAGATTTACTGATATTATCGGCTCGAGGAATCTTGATGGTGTAAGAATGCTTGATCAAGTCATACCATTTGTTCATTTTAGTATCCTGAAGTTTTGTAGCTATTTTCTGTGTTCCCTGATCTCTGTTTTCCGCAACAGTAAACTTTATAATACTTTATGGTGCCAGTCAGTACTCTTTGCTCTTTTTGTGTGAAATCTGTTATTATCATCCTTATTTATTGTTGATATATTAAGAGAAAACCTGAATAAACTTGTTTTGCGTCTAAAAAGTTGTAAGAAACATACATTATTTTTTTGTATTCTAGGCAGCTGCATCTCATGTAAAGAGTATGTTCACCGGAGCTGTTTGCTTGGTAGCAGTGCACGCGATTTATTTCCGATAGATAAATATATTGCCAGAAGAGCGATGATTTCCTCTACCAAATACTGAATAAGGTTTGAAATCAGAAATCGGAAATACCATTCCTGACGAGAACATCGGAATTACATTTAACTCGCATAGTAAATATTTCAATTCAATTAAAACCGAAAAGGATGGCGCTATTACTCTTTTCATTTCAGAGCAGATGTCTCTATCCGCGGCTCCGATTCGTTCACATGCGTTCTAAAGCGCCATACCTTTTTCTTTTATTATATTAATACATTGAAAAATTTGCTAGACAATGAATTCAAATTGGCTTAGTGTTTTGAAAAGATTTCTTAGCACAGTCAGACCAACTCGAAAGAAATAAAGCAACCGCAAACAAATGTCACAGGTCCGCGATTATGTCGAACAATCGATATTTTTGCAAAACAGCATGCAAGTACGAAATGGTTTATCATTCATATCATGAATATGCGAGCTGCACGCGATGGATTGGTTTGGCTCAGTGGTTGCTGATGTTTAACGTAGCTGGGAATACGATGATATAACACATTAAATGTAATATACGTGCCGTGGTCTTAATGTATTGTATCACAGTTGGAAATTTGCAAGCAAGTTTTGAAACTGTTTTGTCAGCTTTTCCTTTCCTTTCTCATAATACCATTGTTCGAGTATATATTAATTCAAGGCTTGATTGGTTAAAACCAACATAAAGGTCCTCTCTTGTTAACTTTATTAAGTATTATTGGTACAACTTGCCTAAAGTGACTTATATCGTATAGTTTTATCACGAACAGAGGCAAACACTAACATTCCCTAATTTCTGTCATTAACTGTTTAACTGTTCCGAGCGATATAAATCATGATCAAATAAAATAAAATTTTAAGCCTAAATTAGTTAACTTACACAGATATTTTTTACGAATTACCTGTTTACATTACGAAAAGCAATATAGTCTGTTTCTGTGGTTAAAAGCTTAAGTACACAAACCAAAAAAAAATCAAGTCTGAATCATCCAGCCCAAGTTGATCCAGCGCGACAAACATGGTCCAATGTTAAAGAAAACACCTCACACCTTATCGAACCATCCGAAGCTTAGAAGCTATAATCCTAACCATCCTAACCGGCCTGGGCCATTTAATACTAGATTGAACCACCTTTAAAACCAGAAGAATAAGAAATAAGGTTATTCGAAACCACTACCCTATAGACAAACCTTACAGTATAGAAACGAAAATCATACCAGCCAAATCTACTATACAACAGTCAAAAGAGCTTGCATCGTCAAAGAACAGAACCAGCTCATAAGTCAATATATAATATTCAAGAGAAACTCCCAGTAAGATGTCAGCTATTTCTTACTCTAGTTCCATACTGACAGACCCAAACTAGAACGGATATATATATATATATATATATATATATATATATATATATATATATGTATAGATAGATATAGGCTACAAGTATTCATTGCTCGCCCCCTTCCTTTCTCCCACCAACAATAGGCGTCTGTATAGAGCAAAAGACGTCTGTATAAAGCAATAGGCGTCTTTATAGAGTGATATACGTCTTTATAGAGTAATATACATCTGTATAGAGTACAGCCGTCTGTGTAGAGCAATATACGTCTGTATAGAGTACAAGCCGTCTTTATAGAGCAATAAAGCACAACCATATTTACTACTAGTCAATATAGCTTCTTAATATAGTGTTTCGGGATAAAGTTTAACTTTGTTGCTGAGTGGGGGGGGGGGGGGCATATCTTTACACAAAATGTTCCAACATTTGCAGAAACAGAGATGAGGTTAATTTAGGCACCTGCAAACTGGGCAACTATACAGTGTCAGAGTGTTAGTAATTAAATTATACC
Source organism: Apostichopus japonicus (assembly GCF_037975245.1). Taxonomy (NCBI): domain Eukaryota; kingdom Metazoa; phylum Echinodermata; class Holothuroidea; order Aspidochirotida; family Stichopodidae; genus Apostichopus; species Apostichopus japonicus. Next base: position 6,591,084 of record NC_092583.1, read on the forward strand.
TGAAACAATCCCTTTGAATTTGAATTTCATTTTAATTAGGATCGTTCATGAAAGGCAACTGCGTTTAGGGGAATAGTTCTTGAGAAACATATGGTCTCCCTATCATTCATGCGCTATTGTTTCCGTTTAAACGCTCATGGCGCGGCGAACTCTCAGAATGTGTATGCAGAAATGTAAAAAAACACATGGCCTGGAACGTTAACTCGTAACATTATAATGGCAGATTATCATAATCGTGAAAGCAATATTTTGTATTCAATTGTAATGATCTCCATGCAGGAATATGAGCTAATCAAATATTAATAACTTTAAATCTAATATTTCTGAATTGCTTGGGAAAAGAACCTTATACAACATAATACAAGATGCAGTCAATAGCGATGATTATAAATATATTAGCTTTTTTCGCGAGATAACTTTCAAAAATGTGAGGCATAACGCTGAATGAATCATACTTTAGTTCGTCTCAGTTTGTCTACGGATCGATTTATTTCAGGAAAACGTTTGAAGGCACATTGAGCGTTGGTATAGTTACAAAATATCAATATATATAAATATTCCTTTCCAATACAGAACAGTATAATTTGCATGTTCACTTTGAGGACGTTAAGATCTTCCAATACATGTACTGCAGAGTGCATTAAATTGTTGCTAACCATTTAAATTTTGAAAAGTCAGTACCCGAGTGCATTCTATATTTGCTTCAGTTTCTATCCTGTTAAAGAAATCAGTAATTATAACCACATACCACATATAAAACAATAACTAATTGTAACCGAGGTCCAGTTAAAAATTGCGCCGATGTATCCCGAAGTCTCAACGCTCCACAATAGTTAGTCTTCTGCATTTCTCCAGCACCCCTCCACAAATTAATGAAAGTACAATAGCGCAATCCATTCAGCCACGTTAGCGCTAAATTAACTTCCTTTCGTACAGGTTTCATTTTCAATCAAATGTTTTCCTTTGTAGGTACAATACATACATAAATGAGACGCTCATATTTCTGGAATCCCTAAAAATAAGATACAGATAATTAGGCCGTCTGGAATTAGAAATTATTAAAGGGATAACAAAGGCTGAGACTTAAAATTGTATAATATTGTATAAAAATCAAGGAGTGTTAGCTCAGTGATTAACGCCTGTGCCATTCAATCATAAGTCCACGGTTCGCGTCACTCCGAGATTAATGTATGTCGTCCAGTTACAGAGTTGTTGACAATTGACAATTCATAATCATGAACGTTAAATATGAATCTAAGAGACTGCTAATGAGGCATTTTCGCGAGTTCCTGTTTACAGGAGGTTCTAAAATACATACAAATACATATATAATACAGTGCTGGTAAAACGAGTAACACGTCAAGCATTCAAGTGAACAGAAATGCAGGTATGTTTGGCTAAATACGAAAGCTCATTTGGGCCATGCTAAATAAAAAGTTAAAACCGTGTTGAAATATTTCTTTCGCACATAATTCATCGCGACGAATTATTAACTCGTTGATAAGAATTATTAATTGAAAATATTGGCTTTCCTTTATCTTTTAATCGAGTGGTAGTTACATAATTCACGTTTACCCCAGTGTTAAATCATAACTTTCATTCATTTAGTTTCTCTCTTATGAAGTCTATTTGATATTTAATTTTCTTCTCTTAATGTTCCATAGGTTTCACTATAGACGTAATCATCAGGATACAAAAACAAGAACTGTATATGGCTGAAGTTCAAGTGTCGTCAAATATTGTAACATCTTTCAACATAAACTTGACTGATAATGGATGATAAATGAAGTGCCAATATCAAATAAATGTAGCCGTGGAAGGTAAACGATTGAAGATTCAGATGTTTGCTTTTCAACCAATATGAGAGAAGGAAAACTGTGGCAGCATTATGCCAGTTTTACACCTGGAATTATAAAAAAAATACCAACCAGTTTACAAAGTAATTGGTAATTTGGAAACAGGTGAAAAATATTAAAAGCGGTTTTATTTATGAATATTGATACAATCTTCTCTGGTTAAGGGTTTTACGACAATGTGTGTGATTTGTTAGCATGATTAACAATTATAAAATGCATTGAGTGTGTTTGTTTTGTATTGGTGTGTTTATTTACTGAGATGCACATGCAGTGACCCACATTTTGTTATATAGCTGCTATACTTTCCCATTGGAAATATTCAATGTTCAGCATCTTTATAGTTAATTAAAAAATCTCAATGCTTGGCTAGATTCCAGGTTTCCTCTGTTGGACGACTAGCGATGTGCATTTTTGATATTTCCTTTGAAAGGGTGTGGGTCTGGTCACTATAGACAAGCACTGTCTTTCAGCGTTAGTCAGGGTCTGGTCACTAGACAAGCACTGTCTTTCAGCGTTAATCAACTTTTATATAAACAAACAATATACCTGACATACGAGTGCACATCCCGGCCTCCTTCCCACAGACTTAAATGTGGCATTTGTTGTATAAATTAATATTTGTAGGAGGAGCTGAAAGCAGAATATAGATGATAATTAACAATGAATGGTATAATAATTTCACTCTATACGATAAGATCTAGGCTGCTACTGTACATAGACTGACGTTAAGTCGAATATTCATCGTATTTTAAATTTAAATTAACATAACCTTTCACGATTAACGTTAGTGTGATTTCCAACAGAGGATAATTTATATTAAATATGGGGGTTTTGGCAAGCGACATGCAGGAGCGCAAAGTTTTGGTATTTTATGGTTTAAATGTACAAAAATCATAGTCTTGCCTTTGTGAAATAATGCGTTACAATACTATTAATCAATTTATCAGTTTCACGCGCTTCAGCTGTTGAAAAGTTCCTGCATACTGAATAGGTCCATACTACATTAATTATGCTTAAATTTGTTTATTTCTGTGCAGAGGGTTATACAATATACACATCCGTAACTTTCCGGGCAACTGACATTCAGTTTTTCCAAAGGATATATCATTATGCATATGAAGTGTGTCAATTGACTATAGTTTATTTGGTATAAAGACTCAGTCTGCGATTGACTTCCCCGAGTTCTTTAGAAGAAAATAAAACAATTACTGAAAGCGATAACAAAAGTACACACAACTTTGCTTAACTGACAGTCCACGCACTGCACGTATAGTTTTATTGTCGTCATGTAAACAAGTTTATTTTAAGGTTAATAAGAAATGGCTGAACCGTTAGAGATAACAAGAGCCATGTGTAATTAAATCACCAAACCACAGGCGAAATGTTAAAGGCTGTGATAAGTCAATTAGCCTACATACTACTCTCAATAGACTGTCTCCATGACAAATTCACTTCCAAATTGTCATGCAGTTTTTATACGTTTGCACTTAATGAACACTTTAAGCGAACCTTTTATTTCTTTAAAAGGGGGTGTGAATGGATGAAAACTTATATTCAGAGAGAAATGTGTTTAACTGTTGTTTCTATGGCAACATAAACCTTATAAAATATATTTCGATGTTACCAACGCCACGATTTGCCAAAAGGCAATTTCACTGGCATTATATTGGAAGTCTATCACAATTGAGTGAAGACGTCGTGTTGTAATTATTCACAACACACAAGAGTACAGGTAACCAGCATTAATCGCAGAAAAGTACACGGTTTGCACTATATCAAACAAGTGTGCTCGTATTTCAGATTTCATGGGATTTTTTTTTTTATATATTCTGCTCTATGTGAAAGTAAAACTGACTGAGACCTATACTGACATGAACCATATAGTGATTCAACGTCAACACATTAAAGTTAGGCCTATTTCATTTTTGGGCAGTTTGATATTATCAATTAAATAAAGTAACGGTTTTCGCGTTCGATTGATTACATGATGGAACAAATATGTTCTTGTTGAATTACTTGGCATTACAATGTACTGATATGGACTGTTAACGTGCAAACCTTCAGCAGCGCACAACCAAAATGTAACATTACAAGCACAGGAAGCCAGTGAAATGAAGGCAAAATGATCCGTGGTCCGGGTTTTCTATTCCTGCGGAGGTTTTTGTCTTTCAAATTCAAGTAAAAAAACATGCACGATGTGTGCTTTAAGAGAGTGTATATATATACGGCATACACTTGCGTTAGGATGTTTAAAAAAACAGATGTGAAAATACAGATGTGGAAATATTCGGTCTGTACATCCGTAAGTGGATTTCGTATAATGTGGCCCTCCAGAGCAATTTCGTGTCCACCCAGGCTTAAAATGCTAACTTAGAACGTTGGTGTTGATACTCCAATAAATAGGAAACTTTAAGTGGCAGTATATATGTCTGCTTATAGATGCTTTCTCCTGATGTGTCAGTATCCCTGTAACATTGTGCTAATTGTAATAGTGTGCCAACTATATGTAGAAACGCTCCTTTAAGGCTAAATGGATGTACGCGACCGTTTAAGGTCTAATTGCTAACTTAGCCCTGAGGATTGTCAGTCATGGGGGCTGGCTTAATTTTTTTTATCATGAACCCGCCTAGTTGTGTCTTTGAAAGGTTTATGTGGATTTTATATTTATATCGTAAATAGCAGCCTCATGATAGCAATGTAACGACCGATAATTTTATTCAAGATATAGCAGCCTTCCTAGCAACAGGGAGACAACATTGATAAACTGAATATTCATTCTATGTAAATTAATCGTATTTACAATTCGTGTTTTAAATTATATCTGGACGCAGAATGAGGTAACCATGCATGTAACTACATTGCCCGATCTGTAAACATTAGAGAAGGTTGAATTCTATATGAAGTCTAAGTCTGGACGTATGAAAATGCTATTTAGCTGTTATTTATATCTAAACATTTTTGATGAACTATTTATACGTTCCCTTTACCCGCATGAGTTGAGCCTTATACACAAGGTTGTGACTTTCATATGGCCATAAACCCATCAAATTACAGATACTAATATAACCATAATTTAACTGTACACATTATTCAAGTTATATAGCGCAAAACGCATTTCGTTCTCTAGAGCTTAGCATATGTCAATTAAACTCTGTTATCTCACAATCACATTTTCGTTCTGTATAATTTGGACATCGTACAATGCAAATCTCTCAAGACATAACAGCTACCGACAATCAACAAGTTTTTCTTCTTCTTCTTCTGTGATAAAGATCTTTGACTTGTCTAGATCATAGCACCTATACGTAAGCTCCGATTTCACGTTTCCCTCAAAGGTCTAAGAGTTTTATAAACCATTTCTTGCTGAGACACGAACACCTGATCAGAATTAAGAAGGGTGAATTATTTAAACACCTTGCCATATGGTAGAACTATATCGAGCGCCAACACGGCCAAAAAAATCACCGTTTCTGCATTAGAACCCAAACGGACTATATAGCATCGCAGGATTAAAAATAATCGTAATAATAAAACATTCGTCGTATTCAATGCAGCACAGGATCATAGCCTTGAATAATACGAGAAAATCATAGCATCAAACTCATTAACAGCATCAAAAACAATCAGCATAAGAAATTATCGCAGTATTAATAACATTATCAGCAGAAACTCAATTGCAAAAAAAAAACCACAAAAAAAAAAACACAACTAGTATATGAACCATTTGTCGCATTAAAAATCAAATCAAACACAGCATCAAAACGATAAGGTGCATCAAAATAGCGATCACAACAGTCAAAAGGGTTAATTATACACAATCCTATGTGTATTTTCAAACTATCACTGATACTTAATATTTGTCAGCTAAAATGAATGCAGCAGTTGGTTTCAAGAGTTAAGCTTAAATTTAAAGAATTGTGTCTCAACAATTAGAAGGAACGTAACTTAAAATGAAAGCCTATTTTTTCTGTAACCTACCTATACATACATTTGATGTGGATCAGTGACTACAATATAAAACCCAGTGCAATTATCCCATTGTATATCGCTTAATAGATTTCACTATGAGAGCATAGTCAATCCTTATTCGTGTAAGTCTCTTGAATTGTATCCTTATTATTCACATTTCAATGTTCATATCATGAGGCATATGTATAGAGCTTACTACACATTCATATATCACTGTAAATAGCGACTCGATCGTCTAATAAATATTCATAGAGTCACTATCAGCTATCCATGATTCATTATAAAATACACTCTCAAAGGTAAAATCTTGATTTCAGTTTAGTATACTGATGCATGCACTTGCTGTGCCTCTCACCTTTCATCGCGATGTGGATATAACAGTTGCATTTGGTCTCTACTAAGTTTAAAGGAGCTATTTTCTCGTGTATTATGAACGTGACAAATCTTTAATCAAAACTCTCTTCATTTTTGTTTTAAATGTAAACACCCCAGGACGTTTTAACATCCGATCGTATTGACACGAACGAGAAAACCTTCATCAATCTAACGGTAAGATGTAAAACCGCAAGTTTAAACCGGTGCTGGGAAAACTAGGAAAGGCGGTAATTAAGAAAGGGAAAACAATGATAAACTTGACGGGATTTATCCCTTTATTTCTTCATGGTTTAATACGCCCAATCATTCATACATCGTGTAGGATTATAACAGACGAATAACGTAGGAAGAATATCTTATCAATCACGTGTTTCACGTATTAAAAGAGTAAACAAACAATTTACAAGCCCTTGTCCATTTCAGCAATGTATAGTTTATGTTGTTTTAGCACCATAGGCGTAGGAGGCGGGGGGCTTGGGGCCTGCGCCCCCCCCAACCAAATATTTTTGTGAAAATTCGGGCAAAATGCTGAGAATTTTTCGGGCACCTACAATAAATTGTGATGATGTAGCAAAAGGAAATCAATAGAATAAAAAAATATTCCTTTGTAATTAAAATAAAGTTTTAAGCTTGCCCGACTAATTCGCCATTACTAGTGTAAAAGCCAATATGATATGAACATTAACGTGCCAAATCGCGTCAATTGGGCCCCTACGCCTATATGTTTAGCACACAAAGTCTTACAGAACAGAATATTATGTAACAAGCCAAGATTGTTTGTAGAATCTTCATCATCGGAAGAACGTTATTTATTCAACACAGGACACTGAACTAATTATGACGTAGGCAAACGTCACACTCACCACAGTGGTCGTATTATAGGGAGAAATGAGGGGAAAGAAATGTTGAGTTTCGCGATCGCTATTCTGTTGTTATTTCATTTAGGTTCTCTTTTTTCCTGTTTTGCTCTGTTCCTGGATTTCAATTTCGTATGTATTTCGCGAATTCACTTCGTTATAATATGTGGCATCGAATCTGTATTTTGCATATGGCTGTAACATTACTTCAGCTTTACTTATAACCATATATTTCTCACACATAAATTGAAACATCTCAATCAATATAACAGTTGGGTTTTATAACTGTTGGGCGCCAACCTTTGACTGCTCCTAGTCATAAACAAACTTAGGTCAACACAGAAAATTCTATAAGTCACACTAAATTTAGCGTAACCATTCATTATAGTGGCATATTATCTATTAAAACACTTATGCCTAACATGTGCATGCTTTAACGGTCGACCAAATTGTCAAACGGTGTAATTATGTACAGCTATGTGTTTCTGCACCCTGCAAAATATTACCATAACAGATTCAATATACTTGATGGAGATATGTTTCTGATAAACACCTCCATTAAACTGGCAGCTTTCTTGGTGTTACACTGGTATGCATATCGTTGTGGAAAATCATGTTTTATTGTTCCTAAACTTAGTGTAATTGAGCATAACAGGGTCATTAATAGCCTATTTCGAATGCGAATGTTAAAATAAAATAAAAAAGAAATACTGACACAGTTTTCAGATCATGTTATAATGCTTATTTACTAATACGGAAATAAAATTATGGGAAACCAGGAGACTGGATATTCTAGTGTTAATATGACAAAGGACATTCTTTTCATATGACTTAAAATCATGGAGTCAAACATTTTGTCGAGGGAAGGGCGGTGGGGGGGGGGGGGTGGGGAGAAGTCAACATATATTTCAAACATCATAGCCTAAGTGATATGAAAAGGAACACACACTATATAAAAACAACCTTTTTAAGACATCTAACATCGACAGTCCAATTAAAACCGTCTTTCCGACAATGTATAATCTTACTGTTTGATAATTTAGCTATCTTTTAGTTTCCCCTGACGTGTAAATCATATAAGATTACAATTATAGGGTATGTCTCTTATCATGTTATAATTAATCTGTTCGGACGATGGTTCGCATACATTTAGTCTAAAGATGATCAAATTGTAATCATCTTCGTTTATTTTGTTTTGTCATATATGATTGATCAATCACTTACATCATGTTTTTAATTATTAAAACTCAAACGTGAAGAAATAACAAGCGCTATCACTCTTGCAGCCAACAGCATTACTAAGAAACAACATCAAGAAAAGAGAAGAAGGCACGAATATATCCTGAGAGTAAAACATGGCAACAAAATGCAGCAAATAATGTCATTGGTCAGAGCATAGATAATACACATTACGGTAATCACGACAGCTGTGACGGATGTGAACCAAACTGAATACAATCATAATAATAAGACCCCTTGAGAATCATTAATGCTAACGACACTTAAAGACTCCTCACATGGCTCTCGTCCAGGAGTCAAGTAGATTAGACTCAAAAATTCACGTCCAGCTAATGCAGTCATGCTGACAGGCGATTCACTGAGATCAATTTTATTCATATTTAATGCACTATTAAAGGCCTAATAGTTATATTCATGACAGAGACATATATCCTCGTTCGCCTATCATTTCATTACTCAACTAAGGCAAATCTCATATATAGACTGTACACAGGCAGTTATAGTAAATATAACCATTTCAAGGACAGAGCTATAAAGGGAAGATTTGCTAATCTTTTGATTTAAATGAACTTTACAATATTATTTTGGGGAGGGGGAATACTTTTATAATGAGTTCATTCTGATGCTTGAATCTCTGTATGAAACAATATTGTACATTGGTAAAGGTAATAACTTCAAAAAATAGTATCAAATAATGTTGAAGAATATTACACTTACACAAGATGAATATAACGACGATTTTAAACACAGACTCATTGATGTACGAGAAGGATAGAAAAATACGAATTATTTGGCAAACAAAACCATGCTTAAATTTTTGTAATTTTTCTATCACAATCGACAGTATGACTATAAATATTTTGAAAGGAACTGACCTGTTTACGCCAGTCATTAATGCAGTTGGTACCTTTGTGTGCAGAGACCACCTTTTTGTTGAGTGTCAAAGCAGATGACATTGCTTAAAATCTTGTCAACAGTTTTTGTTTTTCATTACAAACTGAAACAACACTATTTAACGTAGACCAACCACACTTTCATAACAGACGTACCTATAGCCTATACTACTCTTCACATAAGAATGTAGTGTATTGTCCTTATTGCCATTGACTGTCGAAGCAAACTGTGCGCTAATAATTGTGCCATTTGGGCGAAACAAATATGTCATAGAACATTCTAAATTAATTGAGTGGTTTGAAGTGGAATATGGCTCCTGACGTTAAAATGACTAGCGTAAGGATTGACCAGTACTTCGAATTAGTGAAGACATTCAATATGTTAATCTCCACCTTTAACATTTGGCAATCATTCCTAGTATTAGTTTAATTTAACTTTCAGAGAGAACTTCGCCCTTGGGGGGGGGGGGGGGGCGGACACTTTATATAGAACAAGTGTTTGATTACAAGTTACTTTCTCCATATCTATAAAATTAGTCAAAATATGCAGGTATGAGCGTCTTAAGTGCACTCTTCTTGCTACTAAAAGAAGGGGGGGGGGGTCCTTTGAGAATGGAATAATTGATCTGAATTGTCTATGATCCGCATGTGACTATCTGAGCATGATTGAACATGACAATTCCTGATGTTGTTATCTACGTTTTCCTACACTCTAAAAACAGGTTGTGTAGAAATTGTACACAACACCTATGTAAGTCCTTACCTACAAAGCATTGTATTACAGGATGACAACAAAGTATGTAAGCTCGGGCGTCCCAAGATTAGAAAGCAAGTACCTTGTTGAAAGATTATTTTATTTATAACATAAATAGATATAAAAAAAAATTAAATTAAAAATACATTTTAAAGTCTAGTTTAATTAAGCGACGGGACGATTTTGATAAATTTGCAGAAAATATAATTACTTATTCTGACGTTTTCAGCGGGACCGCCAAACTCTACCCACAATATTTACGTACAACGTATGTAAAGGTTAAAATACTAGTACAGTAGTAGGTCCTCGGCTTTTGACTAAGATGTGTAACATTATATTCCTCTTCTAGGGGAGTTGTGAAACACTCCTGACGATGATCACATAATCACAGTCTATATACAAGGGGCCTGGGGTTAAGAGCGGATCAGTCTTCTTTGCTTTTTCGTGTCTTGGTTCATTCCTGGGTGAATTTTGTTAAAAAGAAGTATATTTGTAGTACGATAGGCCTACACATAGCATACAGACATACGACGACTATCTGACGTTGCTTCAACTAAAACAGCCTAATTTCAACACGACCTTTTAACAATAAAGTTTCTTTACATATATTTACCATGAAATATAATGACTTCGTCAGCAGCAAATTAGAATGGGTCTTGCTTTGCCTCATGAAATGTTTGAAGGTATGCAAATCGTAATTAGGTTAGTTAGGGCCTAGCCTAGTACTAATATTATACTTAAGTGAAAAGACCCCTACCGACTAAGCCTTTTCGACACTTGACTCTAAAAGGGGTAGGCTATAATACGTGTGAAATTGATCACCGATCAGCCGTTTTGAATTTTGTATTTTTTCTGCGAATTATAGACCTTATTTCTGTTCATGCTACGTGGAATTGGTACACATAAGTTAAAGTAGCCTACTGTAGGCTAGGCCTAACGTTGGGCATAAGTTGAGTATAACAGTGTATGTCTCGGCTTGCTTATATTATAGTTTAAAGCATTAGGCTAGCCTTAAAATCCTTATTGAATCTGATTTTTTTGTAAAGGATGAGCCTAACATTAGCTTCAACAATTTTAATACAATATGTGTTAGGACACGAAGAAAACACTTCAATCTTTATTTAAAAATGACTTGTTTAAGTTGATTGATGTTTGTGGCAGGGGGTGGGGGGTGTCACACATCGTCCATGGTACGGTACGGATATGCTTGAAGCCTATACAACCAATATCAATTTATTTCACAATATTATAATTATAATTGGGAGCGAAATTGTCTACTCTTGCACCCGGGCGCCAAAACCTCTAGCTACGCCACTGGATGTGTGTTACCGCCATCACTTTCCACCGTGTGGCAGGAACTTTCTGAAGAAAATTACAATAGCAATAGAAACATGTCTGCACAGATTTAACGTTCCACTGACAAAACCATATTATCCTGGGACAAGAACCAGAATAACTTGAGGCTTTCATGGAATATGTCTAGACTGCTTTGTTTGATTCTGTTTACTTAATGAACTTGTGACATAAAGTGTTCTTGTAACTTGTGTCATTCCTTGGCATGTTTTAAACAGCAATCATTGTACCTATTCCATCTGCTAATTAGGCTACTCACAAATTCTTACAATGTGTGGTAAGAGACATTGATTGCTTACAATACAGAAGGCTATAGAATGAAGTATAGGCATAGCTGAGAAACTGTGTGAAGCTTCTGAAACAACGATTGTGGCTTTTATTATAAAAAGTTAGCAATTGTCAACAACGCGGAAACCCTTTATGAATATTCATAGGAAAAGAAGCACAATAAGAACACATTAGTTTCTGAACTGATTAATTCAAAGAGGTCCGCTAGACAGGTTGTGTGTAACTATGAGTTTGTTAACACGATACGGATACGGTATTACCTGAACTACATGTTAGATTGATATCATACTTGGTATTCATGTTTTGTCATATTTAGTACATGATTCCTATTGTTATTGGGTGCATATCCCATTCATATTGACATATCACATATAGCATCGCACAACTATGCAAATTTACATTACGGTTTTAATATTGTACAATCTTACAATGGAAATGTATGCTACTGATGTCAACATGTTTTCACATGCATCGAACGATAACTTGTGTACTTCTGGAAAAGTCAAAGAACATTCCAGTAATGTCCATGTCAACCCGTGAGGTCCACATTGTGAAACACAAATTACATAACCATAAACTGCTGTTGGGTTCCATGTCATAATGCATCTGAAAAACAAATTTTAGCAAAATTAATGTTTGTTTTTTTATTCCTATTCTACGTAATAGACGAAGCAAACTTGGTTGCATCTTTTGTGTTGCCCTACGTCTTGCCAATGGGAATGTCATCCTCAAGTGAGAAAATGAGCAGATGTACCAAATCTGATGCAGCCCGATCCTTCATTGACATCTAAACAGTAAATATGATAAAACTAAAACATTTTGAGGTTAAGTAGCCATATATCAGGGCTAATCACTTGGCAGTAAACCATGTTTGGTATTGATCAATTGATCAATCCAAACTATCCAGATATAATTCTATATTATACAGAAAACAACTCAATACCTCGGGCAAGATGGCAGATATGTTGATAGAAGTCATGTCTAAAGACCATTTGCTATAGTGTACAGTTTTTTATTGTTCATATGCCGATGGCAATATGAGAACCTTGCCAGTCAAGTTGACATGTGTGTGTGTGTGTGCATGTGTGTAACACCAAGGTTGGACACATATCAATAATGACAAGTTAGATTGATGTCATACTTGGTATATATCTCAGCCATACTGAGCACATGGATTTTATTGGTTTCGGTATGCATATTAATGAGTAGGAGGTGCTAAAATATTAATAACTTGGCAGCAAAATGACATCTTTGTACATATGATATGATCAGTCGGTGGTAGAAGCATGCTCACATAATCAATAAATTTAATCTCATTAATATTAACTCCACAGAGTTTACACATCAGCTTCGTTATGGTTCTTAAAACAAATATGATGTGGCATGATTTCCTAAGACGTCGTTAAGCAATGCTATACATTTGATATAACTTTGTGTTTTCATTAGACAGGCAATAGCAATTTGACACAACTGTTGTGTCATTCTTACACAGGCATTTATGCAGGCATTTACACAGGTATTTACACAGGCATTTGCACAGGCATTTACACAGGCATTTGCACAGGCATGTACACAGGCATTTACATAGGTATTTACAAGGTATTTACACAGGCATTTACACAGGCATTTACACAGGTATTTACAAGGTATTTACACAGGCATTTACACAGGCATTTACACAGGCATTTGCACAGGCATGTGCACAGACATTTACACGGGCATTTACACAGGCATTTACACAGGCATGTGCACAGACATTTACACGGGCATTTACACAGGCATTTACACAGGTATTTACACAGGCATTTACACAGGCATTTACTGTGTAAGAAAATATTATAGAGTGGGAACGAGGAATATGCGAGTGACCATTTGTGACTGATTGTGACTTAGAAAAGCAGCGATAAGGCAAAGTTATATCGAAAGAAATGTCAGACGGGTCTCATATATGTTTTGAACTGAACTAGGTCAAAGCAAGAAGACAACATTGTACTTTCATGCAGTTTCTGGACGTAATGTTGGCTAGAAAGCACTATACAGAGGCAGCTATAAGATCCAATTAAGAATACACTTGAAAATGTATAAATGGTACAGAATTACTAAAAGTACCGCAATTTATGGAGAAAATATATGAGTATATATAAACTAAAACATGATACGATTTTCTATGTGTACGTTTATATCTATACAATAGAAAGAAAGCTTGCCACAACGGAAAGGAGTTTAAAGAGACCTTTAAATTTAATTTACTTGGTACCTGAATTGATGCCATGGATACGTACGACATTGTTTTTATGTAAGTATAAATTGTAAGTACACATATACACGCACACACGGGGATTTTCTTGTGTGTTGATCATTAATAACTGTAGATATTAAAGGTAAACTTATGAATAATCATTGACTAAAAACCTTCGTAATATCGCTCTTAGGCTATAGATATAACGTTGATTGAAAATTCTGCCTGCCATCTATAAAACTGGTGTTAAATTACATTGTTTCTGAAACAAAAACTTGTCTTCAGCATAGCCTCTTCCATAGACTGGCAGCTTAGAGTTGTCAGTGTTGTCATGACAACATGAATCTGAAATCGCTCTTAGCGATGCTGTGCAGTATTCACAAAGGCTATGACCATGCAGATCGTAAAGGCGCAATGGTTCATTAAGTCAATGAAGTGATAGCATGTAAATTGCGAAAATCAAGAATCAGTCGTGGACAAGCAGATATCAAATACTTTACTCCATACTATAATTTATACTATATTCTTAAAATTGATTTTAAGGTATATTTAAACTACATTTCATATACCAAAGATTATATTTGACTTGGTCTGCATGCCAGGTCTAACACATAAAGTATTAACTGTCGATCTACAAACCTGCTTGGGCATTTCGGCCCTCGCGTCTGTCTCTAATTATACTACATCATACATATACATATATATCATACTACATTAAAATGGATATGTAGCTGCTAACACAATGGTATTCTTATTCACAGTTACAAATATATAGCATTATGTAACACAGTCATCTGCAGCTAAGAAATGAACTAAGATGAATGGTCCACAATATCGCAGATCATGCTAGAATCCAGTCACATCTTCAAATCATGTTAGTCGTAACGTACTTATTTACGTAGTTTGTTTGTGTTTTTCTTTTATTGGGGGGGGGGGCCTTATTTTCTTAGCGGGAGAGGGTTAAATGCCAAGTGTATAGAGCCCGGAGGCTGTCACTTAGTCGAATATATCATGCCACATGTATCACAATGAACGAGCTAACACCCTAATTTTTGTTTCTCTGTTCTACGTTTTATAGTTTAAAATATCGCTGTCAGTGTAATCAGTGATTGCCAGCTAAAGTTAACGTCTTTAATATTTAATTAACATGGTTACAGGCGGTTTAATTTATTCTAAGACTCTTTAATGTTGCATATAAGGCCAGTAGGCCTACTTAACTGTAAACAACAGTTTCTCTCGCGTTAGCTTATAAAATGAATGAGTTGAGGTCTTCTTCTCAAATTTAAAAAAAAAACGAAAAGGTATGGTAGCCTGACGTAGAAGCTTATAATGACGAAATAATTGAATGTGAAAGAGCTGCATGTCAAACGTTTTAAACCCTTTCGTTCTCGCATGCAGTTATTACTTTTAACGGTTTATATCATATAAATTACTAACGTTAATCATGTTAGCGCATGTAATACTATAATTCAAAATGCTTATAGGGCACTGTTGTAAAACAAAATTAGAGATTTCATTTTGTAATTTTTCAATTTTTCTTATAGAACTCTACACTCGAAGTGTATAATTCTTCCATCAAAGCCAGGCTCATATGGATATGTCTGCGGCATGTGAAAGAGAATAGGAAGATGATTGTAAAATTAGTTTATTTGGAATAATCGCTATGTTAAAATCACTCGAAGTCAACTTGAAATGATGAATTCTCATCACATTTGCAAATGCGGCGATCTCTACCGATGGTGCAGGTAGTTTGAACGTTACAGCTGAGGATAGGGCGTATCTGCAAAGAACGGATTATTGTGCCCAAGGGTAGCGTTTGGTGTGTCTGTAAGAGATATAGACCATAATGTACCAGCAAATGAAATGTAGAAAGTAATAATGCACTGACATGAAAGCAAGATGTAAGCCTCATGCGAACATAACATGTAGGACTCACAAATCACATGGCGCCCTTGTTATTGTACTATTTCTGGAAGAGGGATGGTTACGATGAATGGAATGGATAAATATACTCAATCAATGCAAACACAACTATTATTGACGAATGTTGACCTTATCATTGTACTTTTGAAACCTGGATGAGGTAGGATAAGGTTTCAGTTTGACAATGTTTTTCTTTTCTTTGCATGATACTTCGTGCATGAGCTTACATCGAAAGTACGTATATACAACAACTGATCAATGTGCTGCGTTTCCCAGTGGCGGCGGAACCGGGGGGGGGGGGGGGCTTGGGGGGCTCAGCCCCCAATGAAAAAGTTGAGGGGGCAAATGCATGATAAGCCCCCCCAATATTAACCAAGGCTCCGAAACGTGCATCTGCCCATTTTTAAATGCATACTTGTCGATCTGTCCGATGCACACGTATACTATATAGGTGTAATAAAGAAATATGATATAATTGATTGTCTGTATCATGCCTCATCGAATATTAGTGTTTTAAATAAGCCTTGAGGGTAATAAGCTAAACGCTACACTCATCAACATTTGCGTTTACACTACGAGTACACGCAAGGCGTGGAACATGGCTTTATGTTTAAACGCAATCAATTATTAAACGAACAAAAACACAATATTAGTATTTCACCTGTACTGTATAGGGTACATGCATTCATGACATGATGACAGTGCTAGGTCATAGAAATTTATTGGCAACTGCACATGATTTGGAATTACCCATTTGTTGACATTAA
This sequence comes from Apostichopus japonicus, assembly GCF_037975245.1. Lineage (NCBI taxonomy): Eukaryota > Metazoa > Echinodermata > Holothuroidea > Aspidochirotida > Stichopodidae > Apostichopus > Apostichopus japonicus. Next base: position 6,607,597 of record NC_092583.1, read on the forward strand.
GAAATGCTTTCTGTTTTTTCTTATGACATTTATTTAATTTAGGGGCGTCGGAGCCGGTACGGGCAGGTCGGGCGAACGCCGGACCAATATTCACGACGCAAAAAAAGAAAAGAAAAGTAGGACTAAAAAATGGAAAAAAAAAAATCTCGGAGGTATATGTTTCAATAATTTTCAATAATGATGATGGCAAGTAGGCTAAATGTGACTACTCTGGAATGGCAGGGGTCTTGTTTTCCAGCTCGGGAAGTGCCATTTCCTGCAATCGGGGAGGCATATTTTCAAAATTTTCTCCATTACGCTACGCGCCAGCCATGGTGGCGCGTAACGTAGTTTGACCTACCAAACGTCCCCCCGATAGTTATGATAGTTTGCCACACTCTGAACCGCCAAGTAGTAATTTACTACACTCAAAAACGTCTTTGCGAGTACACGTCGAGTAATAGCTACTCTCTTAAAACACCATCGAATATACAAATTACAATGTTTTTACAGATTTTTACGTGCAATCTGAGAAATTGCAGGCTTAGGGCTAGGTATTCGCAGCATAAAACACTCGGGAAGTGCCGTTTCCGGCCATCTGGGGGATTTGAAAAACCAAAAATTTTCTTGTACGCTCCGCCCCAACTGATGGTGGCGCTCCGCTTAGATAGTCTCCACATATTAGCCCCCCCCCCCCAATAATTTTTCCGTTCCGCCGCGCCTGGCGTTTCCAGTGCATACATATTGTACCTGATGGAGAATTTTAATCACTTGTATGTAGGTTAAACTTGGAACGTCGTTTCCTGATGTGAGAGCTCATCAGATTCAGATTTTCCTACATGTATTACCGATTACTCATTTGTAGAGGGAAACAAAATCTGTTGGAGCCGTCAAAGCAAGACCAAAATTATCTTCAAGAGAACCATGCAGCAAATGAATTAACTATAAGTAAAGGTATATCAAATATTCATATATTTTTTGTATTTCTTGGCATAGGGTGGCTATGGCATTACACATATACGGATAAGAAACCTCGGAGTTACAGAAAAGAAAGTGTAATAGGTAGCCAATGAACAGTTTCCCCATATAAATATTGAACAGTTAAGTAAGACATCACTCTACAAGAAATATTCGAATCCCGCTGAGCCAAAAGATTTAGAACGTCATTGATATCTATCCATCCATCCATCTATGATATTATTAATAATACAATATTATGCACGAACTGTATAGTGTTATACGTATTTTTGTAATTTTGACGCTGAATTTGATCTTGTCACGTCTTCAACAGTCCTGGTGAAGGAATAACACCCTACGGTAAGCTGTGTTGTTAAATGCGACCATGGGCAATATTAAAGGTGAAAGTCCTGCCCTCTGGAGAAATATATTTTGCTCTTACACTGTAGCCTGCAGCACATTACATACAATAATACATTTTCACTTTTCGAGGGTGACGTACACACACTTTAGATTAATAACTGAAGGAACATAATTCGATTTATTGCTCCCATGGGAAAGATTGACGGAGAACGTTATTCGCTCCATAGTTATGCCTTTAAAATTGATCTGTATTTACGGCTGGACCATATACTTTACGCCTACACAAAAAGAAGTAAAACACCAATACATGTTTGAACGTTGTTATCTCATCGCTCCTATGGGGAGGATGAGGTATTGTAGTTCCTTTGCCAGTTGGGCAATATACAGCTATGTCAGTTGCCATAGCAACGATCGCCATGGTAATGGTTAATTTTCCTGAGTAGCTATTTTCGGGATCACCCATTGTGGGGTACGCCAGGGTGACCGGAAATCCATGACTGTGGGAGGGGTCAAAATGTGTCCGTGGGTGTGCGCGTGAGGGTGTTTCTGTCGGTGGGTGATGTGTCATTGTGTGTGTGTCCAATTTGTGTCAAAAACTCCTCCTAGCGGCTGAGCCGAATTTCTTAAAAGTTGGTGAGCAGGTACAGTGAACCCTTATGTCTCGTAGACCCCAATAACCAAGATCAGTGGTCAAAGGTTGAATTTAGGGCATGAAACTGTCACACGTATCATGAAAATATCAGGTACTATCAAAATATGTGGTTGCCATGGGAACGGAGGTCACAGGTCACGTGGTTAAAGATCAAACGTTTATTTTTAGCACAGATTGGTATTAAAAAAATCCTCCTAAAACGGCTGGGCCGATTTTTTTCACACTCAGCAAGAATGTATGAGCCTATATATATATATATATATATATGAATATATAATGAATATACTAAATAATTGTGTACTGAAAATATAAGAACAAATGATAATAAATATCAACCAAGAGTATTCCGTTCATCACCACTCCGTTTTAATGATAACAAGCACGAATTAATTGATAATACGTGAAAAGCATACTTTTGATGTTTCCCCCACGATTTCCTTACATTATAGCATGCTGGGAATAATTCGATACATTATGGCGTTCCTTTGAGTGTCTACTAACCCTGTGGCGTTGAACAGCCATATTTACTTTGAAAATAGACCTAATGATTTCTAGAGGGTCTAATGACATGACACTATTCGTCTTCGGCATTAGTTTTAACTACAGTACGGCATGGATTCATTATACGAATTATCTTGTTCACGTAAATTGAAATCTTGGGAGCTGATTACATGCAGGAGGGGTGAACGATAATGAAATATGTATAATCTTCAAGTATGGCTTGAAACAGTAATCGTAGGTACATTCATACATTTTGATTTCCTAAATCCTTTCAATACTGAAACGAATCAAATCCCCCCCCCCGCCCCTCATTACCACACCACGCTCTTAAAGAGACAAAAAGTACCACACCTCACTGATACTACCCTTTGAACATGACTGGACTTAATATACGGTTACGGATACCAGAAGAACTCACGACTTGCCTGAGTTTGTTTCAAGTGTCCTTTCAGCAAGAAGCTCTGCTAAGGTACATTCAACTGCTTGATATGGGTTAATCGCATGGTGAAATCCCTCGACTTGTACTTTATTCAGAAAATGTTCTGAAAAGGATCGCCTTCCTAAGATATATCATATACAGAGAAGACAACTGGGAAATGGTAAATTACGTGCACGTGACTGGTGTCCATTGTGTGAATGAGTATAGGGAACTATTCAATCCCTCGAGATTCACACAACTGAGAAAAGGAACAACGGATGCCGTCAGAGCATATATACGTGCATGAATGACTCAATGTAAAGATGTATTTATGGTCACCATGCAGTCATATCAATCATGATATATGCGTCGACTAGAGATCTGGAATCGCAAACATTAAAATGTGGCATATCATATGATAAATATGGATATCAAGAGTGTTAATAAGAAATATGCTCTGTTACAATCGACGCAGTTGATTGATTGTGAAAGGCACAGTATGTATAACTGCTAGTGCGTAACAAAAAAGGCTCCAAGTCACTGATCACCACGACGACCTCTCGTAAATAAAACCTTCGCCGTCATGTTATCATGAAACGAGAAGGAAACAAAAACTCCCTGCAAAGTACCATAATAAACCAGCCATGTCATTAAATACTGAATACCATATTATGGCAACTTCTACCAGCATTTAAGAGACCACTTAAGCGACGTTTTACTGTGTCAGTATTCAATAAATGGTATATACTTAACGTTGAGTGGCATTAATAGCACATCTATACTCGTGTATTTATCGACTCCCGTCATAATTGTCTCACCATAACAGATATTGCCTCTTAGCTAAATGTATATTTAATCACTGCGTTGTATAACTGAGATAACTTTTTTTTATGGAAATGTGTTATCTATCCAATTGGATCACTTCTCAGTAATATACACAAATACTAATATACTTTTTAATACATTTGCTGATTGCCCTTCGGTTTTGTTCTTTTTCGACAGTTATTGCCGTGTGAACACGACTGACCCACGAAGCAGCATGCATGCCGGTGTGCGGTCCATTTATCATTCAAACCTGTTCAAATTAAGAAACCTGGGTGGAAATATTTAAATCAGGTAAAGATTCAAGCATATTCTTACTACTGGTGACCATCTCCTAATAAACCCCTTTCCCCATTAACACGTGACGTAATCACCCGAAATCAATGTGTTTCTGATATTCGAATAGTGTGGTATCTCATTATATGCGCATGCAGTTAATACATGTAACTATCTTCACATACAACAGTAAACGGCTTGATCTATATGATGATCACTTGATTGCAATATTAGCAGTGACTTTGTTATGTTGTACATTCATGACAGAGGAAACATCCACAAAAAAGTAACATCTATGAACTTTTACTTAAAAATAAGGTTTTGCGTTCGTCAATAATCCTATACGAAACCTAATGATTATTTAAAAATTCAGATTGACATAAGACATAAGACACAGTCCCATAATTCTGTACTTTTAAATATATGAAGGTATAAGGGGGAGAGGTAATAATTTGATTCCAAATAAATATTTTGTTACCCAGACAACTTAACATGGTAGGATCTAGCATTGATTCCATAAAACAGGTATATTGACACACCGCAAATTTTCAAGTTTTATACCGGTATCATGCTTTGAAACCATATATTATCATAATAGTCAAGCTAATGAGATGCATTGTTCTGAGATTTAGTGTGGAATAGCATATATATCTTTATTTTCTTTTTTGTTTTGTCACATTTTCGTTGTAAGCAAAAGTCATACGAGACGTCTGTGGCATTTCACCACTTCCTAACGAATTGGCTCAATGTCACGAATAACGGTAAATTTATTGATGACATATCATCGAGACTACAGTGTTACATTTGTCAACTTACATAGACATAGTTCCATCAATCACATATCGTGATAATTCAGATGCAATAATTGGGAAGTCATTGACAATTCTTATTACAAAGACATCCAACTGTCCCTTTTGTTTTTGTTAAAACATGACAAGTTACATATATCATGCATAATTAATACTTCACACTCGACAGCACAAGGACATGCGTGTACAGTGTAGCTTACTTGTGTTTGCTTGTTGCGTTCAAGACGAATTTACAATACGGTTCATATATACATAGTTTCAAATATTTGCCTTCTCATGAAATAGTGGAATGTTAGTGAGTACACTTTGCACTATATATAGTACCAATTGTGTGTAGTATCTGTTGCCTTTCGAGGGAAATGGTGATGTACACCCGACGATGATCACACAGTCACAGTCCCGATGCAAGGGGACTGGGGCTGAGAGCGGATCAGTCGTTCGGTAGTTTGGTTTTCGTGCCCAGGTTCTTTCCTGGGCGACTTTTTCTTAAAAAGTATATAGTACCAATTGCACGAAATTCACATGCTTAATTCGCACAACAGTACTGATGATAATTCCAATGGAAGCAAACAATCGTGGGCTTTTCAGAGAAAAAATCAGCTCAATATGTGTTTATGCAATGATCCACGGTCTTAGCTTGTGAATGTTATAATTAGGGGCGATTAACTGTGTAAGAAGGCCTTCATATCAAGAGTTCGATGTAGGAGTATATAAGGCAAAATTCGTTCACGATTCTCTAAGATTTGAAGACAACCAAAACCTTATGATCACAATGACTCATTATGTCCTGTGAGTAGATAGCCTTTATAGCTGGGCCCTCTATATGGTATGTGATATACAGCAACGAAACTTCCATTTCAAGAAATCTAACACAAGATTGTTCCATTAGTACCTTTCTTGAGCATAAATATCAGTGCAGTTAAATCAATATTTTGCCCAATATCTTACAAAATCCTGACATTTCAACAAACGCATACAGTGACAAAGAAATAAAAACAATCTCTCAGAGAATTACTAGAGGTTTTAACAGCAACTTTTTGAAGGAATGTAGTTTACTACAGAATAAAAGCAAAAGTAAACATTTGTATGCATAAACAAACATGTATAGCAATTAACCTATGAGACAAGTGTCCAATAAATGCTTGAATACCCGGCGTTCTCATAGCAACCACTATGAACGTTTGGCAGCATTTGGCTGTGTTTGCAATTACTTATGCCTGTAGCAACCGGGATGGGTTATATTATGGAAATTGATATACGAAAGCTCGGAAGTGATTCCAATCTTGTAAAGGGGGCAGTAGAACATGTAAATTTGGTTTAAGGGATATAAATGGTTCCACAAATTTACCTCAAAACTTTCCAAAATGAATCCTCTGTCGTTTCCGTAAAGCACATTATTTACACAGTATATATTTCGGAATGTTTCTCAACAAAACCGCATTAATTTTCAACAAATGCTCAGGTTTTAATACCATTTTTCTTAAAAGAGAACTTTTAAGTAACAAAAATGTACTCTTATTACATATTGCAAAACGGTTATCCCTGTCCCAACCATGGCTCCCTTGACGCCGTCGCCCTTGTGAAAGTTGTAATTTTCATTTATAGCAGCAAATTGCACCTTTTCGGAAAAGAGATAAATGACACCCATGTAGTGTAAACGAAAGAATCTCGCAAAACAATGTTATGTTATAGAATGCAGTCATTTCATAGTAACTTTGCATTCACAAAGCATGCTAATTAAGTAAGTTTACAATTTGGCTATTTTTTAAAATAACTAAAGCAAGTTTTCACTATGCATCATTTATAATCACTTAACGTTAGATAGATTCAAATAGGTTTGAGGTATTTTGTCTTCGTTTTGGGTGAGATTTTAGACTAAAGTACGGTATATGACAGACATATTAATGCATTATAGTGTGTTAATTTCAAGCCCTAGGCAATAACTTGCTTACTGGTACATAAGAAAATTGCACTTATATCCTTCATATCATTTAATTTGGCGATGATTGTAAATTCATAATCACGTAAAGTGAGATTTCATATAATAAATCAAGCCTAAGTGCAGATATTGGTCTCGGGAAAATCCATTTGAGGCTTTACAGGTGACTGCTTGCTCTTCAAGGCTAAACCACTCAGGTTTGAACTTAGTATTGTTGGTAATCGTTATTGAACACGTCTTATATTATGTTAAAGGAGATTTGAAGTATTCTCAAGTACGGTAGCGAAATGCAGTATAGTAAAAGTATATATGGATAATAATTCTAACACGCTATAACTGTATCAGGTTTTATGTTTCTAAATGCAAAGTCTCTAATTTCTCGTCAGAATTATACCTTAATTCTAGGTGAAAACTGTTTCAAGCGGAACATGTCTGGCTTGTTACAGACTATCTTAGAGAATCAATGCCAATCACTTCTCCCATCTTAAGTTATATAAAACTCGCGACAAAAGTTTTTTTGCTGGCAGATTATAATATAAGATTATGATTTAATATTCTTCACCATATGTGAGTTGTTATTTTGTCCATGAGTATATGTCATGTAGCATCACAAGGAAATGAAAAATCTTCCTGTCTTTGCTTCCACCACCTTCTTAAAGAACATAAAGTTGTACAACAAAACACAGTCTATATCTGTTATACCAATTTTACATTTTCTCGTGTACTTAAAGTACATTTTGTTAGTGAATTGACTACAGTATGCAGCACATTCCATCGCTAAAGAATGAATCCTTAATCAATAATCAGTCGGTTAATCAGTTGTTTATTTTGTTAAATTATCCTTAAAACTTATCCTTAAAACTAGTCTGCTATTTTAGTCTATCAAAATTGGGCATAAACATCAAATAAAAAGGAAAATATTATATTCAATTTGTGGGACACAAAATTGTCAACATTGGTCTAAATGGTTAACAAGTCGAAATTACGGAGCAGCCACAGGATGTAACCACAAAGATCTATTGTTTACATGGGAGGGTTTCGTGCATATTACATATATAGCTACGATATAACCGGTTGTAACAACGCAAATATTTATCGGTTAGATGGGAGGGTATTCGACTATTCGTAAATTATTAATATGTACGGTATCACATGTTAAAACCACATAGATCTAGCCTATTGTTTAGATGGAAGGGTATCCGACTATTCGTGAATATTACATGGCTTAAGGGCGACGACTATGACACAGATACTTGTAGCACCGTAGCAAGTGCATTTGCAACCTTTAGTTTTTACACCGAACCACGAAAAAATTAATGGTGATTTATTAAACCATATGATCACACTTTTTGACCGTTTAATGTAGCCTATAAGCAATAAAAGTGTCAAAAAGTCTTCCAAAACAATTTCAAATCGTCACCAGTATTCTAAGAATCAAGAAGAACACACTTATCAGTTATGGTTTTTCTGAATGTAGAGCTTAAAGAAAATAACAACAATAAAAATCCACAAAAATAATCACAGAAATTAAGAAATGTCATCAAAAGACTTAGCTATTAGATACGTTTTACTTATTATAAGAATAACTGATACTTGGTACCAGTCTGATTTCATTCGGTCATTTATTCCAAATGCGTAGAGCAGTAACAACCAAATATCCCCCCGAACCCCCCCCCCCCCCCCACACACACACGTTGTTTTGACCGATTTCAAGAGCGACAAGTTACAGGATCTAAGATTACCAAGTACAGGATGATACTTGTAAACGACATCAGCAATGTAACTTGGAGCACAATTGTTTAGAGATTTATATACAAGTAGCATTAGCTAATATATAGATAATTCTGTAACAGGAACCATAAGATTTTGGTCCTACCTCCAGTGATAAAGAATGTTATACTAACAAGAAGACCAAACATACAACTGTTAGCAACACGAAAGGCTAATGAAAGTCGAATAAATGTAATGAAATGCCGCTCTTCTTCAGCTATCCTGAGTTGGAGAGGCACTAACAACTTAAGCAGGTCACAATATTGGTGTCCTGTAATTTTCGAATTTTGTGTAAACTTTACGGTGACTCGATGGGCCAAACTATATTTTTTAGTTCCATATATATCATATACTTACAGCAGTGGTTCCTAGCCTGGGGTAATGAGCCACTTTTGGAAAGAGCGGGGGGGGGGGGGGGGTCAGAGGAGAACGAATTTGTTGCTCAAAAAATAAGACTTTTTGTAGAAACTCACAGAGCAAGACTTCTTCGTCATAGGAATGAACACTAAGTCACGACTGATTCGGCTGGAGGCATCAATTATTGTGATGCAATAATCGCTGTCGGTTGCTCGAAACTGCGCATCGAATGTATGGCGAGCGAATTACAAGCACAATCGTGCCCTGGATTTGATTTCTTATACTGACACATTTGATTCTACTAAATACCATCGTCCAGACTCTTTCATATTGCATATAACTGATATCAAACAGCAAATCGGAAAGTTCAGGAGTTGTTAAATTGTCTTCACTATTTTCAGAGGAACATGCCTTGCTAACCTAAATAATTTTTGGAACTTGATAGAAAATTGGTCAATATTAAGGCAATGAACTGTTTGAAGTCTACAATAATAGACTTTAACACCTGGGTAATATTTTTCATCTTTAACAATACATGCTTTATTAACGTTTAAACCTTTGCCAATGTATCGTTAACATCTTTTTGTCAATTTCATTTAAGAATCGGTTAGTAAAACGTAGGATCGTCACAATTCGGCCAAGTAGATTCAAATAAAAAAAGCCGAAAGCATGTAACAAGCTTGATGAATAAAATTATACATTACACATTAGGTATTAGAAATGATAGCTAGCACTCCTGTAAACTTAAACATAACAAATTTAAGTATTAGAAATGATAGCTAGCACTCCTGTAAACTTAAACATTACAAATTTAAGTATTAGAAATGATAGCTAGCACTCCTGTAAACTTAAACATTACAAATTTAAGTATTAGAAATTATAGCTAGCACTCTGTAAACTATACATTACAAATTTAAGTATTAGAAATTATAGCTAGCACTCTTTTAGTATTAAATGCTAGCTAGCACTCCTTTAAAATTATACATTACAAATATAAGTATTCGAAATGCTAGCTGGCACTCCTGTGAATTTAAACATTACAAATTTAAGCATTCGAAATGCTAGCTGGCACTCCTGTTAACTTATACATTACAAATTTAAGCATTCGAAATGCTAGCTGGCACTCCTACCGTATACATTACAAATTAAAGTATTCGAATTGATAGCTATAGCACTGCTGTAAAATTACACATTACAACTCGTTCATCGTCTAAATTTACACTCTGAACACGAAATGATATTTTGAGACTTTTATGTCCTTACAGACCAGAAAACTCTCGATAGGTTATTCCAATTTGGCTTCTTATTGCTTTAAATACGTCATTAATATATTTTTTTCAGGAAATGGCCAGAGAAGGGGTAATCAATCCATCAAATAGCCATCTATTTGGAGGTTGCAAATACCCTTAAAGCTATAAAAATTCTTGATAGGAGTGCCTTTAGAAGCTTCTTGACTTAAAAAAAATTAGTTAAAAGTTCTGATGTATTTAGGTATACAAAAGTACCGAAGCACTTTATTAGTGTATATTGAAGAAACCGCAATAAGAATAAAAATGCTAACTTCAGTGCATTCAAAGAGATTTTTAAGCCGTCACTATTCGACAGTGGTCCTATATAGGTAGTTTTAGGTCACAGGTAAGCAAAAACAGATCTGTCCATTTAACGAATAGAATGGACCTTCCTTCATGAATAATATGAGAACAAACCATTGCTCTGTAATTCAAGCTGCTTCTGCATTCGGATTTTGTAAACCCTTCTTTTTCTATTGAGATACAATATACTGCATGATAGGTCTATTTACAGATTTTTGCTTTGAAAAGACTTTGAGGTCACTATTCAGCGGTATGAGAACCTTCTATAGGACAGTTTCTTAAGTGTTGACAACAAGTGGCCCTTCTTTCACCTATAAGTACTCAATAAAACAATACAAACTATAGAAGGAGTATGAATATCAGCTTCAACTGCCAACTGAATTTAATACTCACAAACACCTCTCCTGCAGCTACTTAATCGGTAATTTAACCTCTTAGCAGATATTTTACTCCAGAGTCCTTTGTTTTGGACTTAGTCATGTTTGTCATAGAATTTGGTTAATTGACATTTACATTGTTACTTTGATTAGAAATGACGACAGAGTAAGCAAGTTTCTAACAAGTTACTAAGATCCGTCGAAAAAAATAGAAAAAATCCGCCGTAAAAAATAATTAAAAAGTATGACCATATCTATGATTTCATTTCCAATGTCCCTTCTGGACCAAAATACGAGCCCAATAGCCTTTTAACCAGGGACTTCTGTCTTTTATATGTTTCTTCAGTTAGCAAAGATTTGCATAAGCTTTTCCAAATCTTCACTCAGGTTTCCGTTCTTGTTAGCCTTGTGACTAAACTGTGTATCTACATGTATTCTCGTGTATGCTATGTTTTTTTAAAAAAATTTATTATGATATGAAGGAATCTGTGATATATACCAGGCTATAGTTCTTATCATGTTATGTGTACCGCGCCACTGATTAATGAAATGAATGAATTGAATTCTAGCACGAATAAATATATTTCCTTTGTTTTACTTCTCAAAGATATTTCAAACATTTTGAGCTATAGGCTATTTGAATTTTACACTTGATCGTCTGATTAGCTATCGCACGTTTTCTAATTTAAAGGAGTCATCCGGATATATGATCCAGCTAGACCGTAGAGCAAGGTTTCCCTAACCGGGGTGCATGAACCCCCAGGGGGTGCGTGAATCCATCCCAGGGGGTTCGTGAGACGTTTCTGAAAGTCAAAACTAGAGCACTTTTTGTTGAACTAAAATCTGATATATCATATAATTTTGTAATGTACAAAAGTCGTACCTATCGACAAACTCTACAATATTACACTATGAACTTGATCTTTTACGAAGCACTGTTATACGTACTGTATTACTATAATAATGACTCAGATCGTGTCTCGAAAAGTTGGGGGTTTGTGGGCAACTCTGACATCCACAGGGGGTTCGTGGGGGGGGGGCGTAAAGTTAGGGAAACCCTGCCATAGAGTGTCATCCTTGTTAGTGAGTGGGAGGAACAGAAACATGTGTTCCTGTTAACACTTTCAACGGCTTTCCCATTCCCCTATCCTCCATCCCTACCCCGGGGCCCTCGATGTTTGATGTTGCTAATCGAATGAGGTCTCTGACATGGCAAATGGGTTGGATATTCATGTAGTAAGTTTATAAGAACCCTTGAAATTTGTTCTTTGAATATCAGCATCAACATTCATTCCGGCTGTGAGGTTGTTTCCGTTGCTTCCTTTACAAGATTTGTAATCTCCTTAGCAGGTAAGCAACATTACCAATTATATCGCTCGTAAAACAACACATTGTACAAGTATAAGTATATTCACGTCTCCGTTACAACAAAATGCAATATAAACAAGAAGCATTATTTCTAATATATTTAACCCAATAGATACAAGATGCATTTTAAAAACATTGGAACATGTACACAGAATGACAGGATCTTAAATGAGCTACGGGGGTTCTAATAAATGGTAAGTAATTATAAGTACAGCAGTTTCTTTAAAGGTTTTGTGGCGACACTTTAGCAAATCTCTTCTTTTTTTCTCTGATATCAGAAATGACCCTTATTATTCTCTGAAAATACATGCTAAAAGATTCATACTACAAAAATGACTTCGAAATCTTCCATGTACACATCTTCATTTAAATTTTTCATTCACTTGAAACTTCAAACGTTGATGCTAAAATGGTAATATAGGCATTAAAGAATTTGATTTAACACATCAAATGAGCCGCGCGGTTATTCATGCATTTTCCCCTCAATAACCCGTATTAATTAGAGTGCGTTGTTTGTTCTAAGCAAACACGAGTCAATACTCAATCACAAATAGAATGGTCTGCTGGAATCAAACATAGTACTATGTAAATGCTTGAATACGGAATATGTAGAACAAACAGTCCCTGTTGGAATCTCGAAGACAGAAAGGAACGATTAATAACGTTATTAAACCGGGGCTACAGAGGGTGATTTATTTCAGTAATTCTTCATGAACACGTGATATACTAAACAACTCTTAATGGATATACACATGGTTATGCAGAACGTATACAGACCTTGTCTATATCTATCATGTGAACTTACGTCACAAAATGACAATTTTTTTAATATTACGAATAGAATCCCAACACGGTAACCAAGCACCAACCGTCCTGGATGTCGCATGTGGAAATAGTTAGAGCAACATTTCTTGATTTACGTCCTAACGTCTTGAGATGTATACTCATTATACAGTGCAGGACTGACTATAGGATAAACTGCTCAATTATTGTTGTGCAATGAACGACTTTAATAACTGAAAACTCTTCTTAGAGCATGAAAGTGTGTATATATATAAGGTATCGTAAATAGTTCAGTATAAACCGTGCCTTTGCAACTTCATACAAGTTGGACGAGATGAAGCGATTAAAAAAAAAACGGCAATTTCTGCCGCATGTATAGTATAACCTGGAATGGTAAAAGTATACAGCAACATATACATGCATATAGTATATGAATAACTAAATATAAAATCAGTATATGCCTTTATGAAAGCTATAAGCGTAAACAAAAGGTAACTAATATTTGTATGTCATCCATATATAGCTAACAACCGCAGATTTTGCATCAGCCTAATCATAAGAACAGCATTACGATTCAACAGTTTTCTTGCTTATCTTTCAATATGGACTCAATTATCTCTACGGTCTGAATTGAAGTAGTTTGAAGAATGGTACCGATTCAAATTAAATCAAATGGCGCGTTTTAGTCATACCTTGGTGGCCTGTATATATCCTCTGGCATATTGATTAGTCAAGTATAGTCTCTTCTTTACGGTGACCTGACCGTCTGCGCACAATGGGAATGATCAATAATTGTGCGGGATTTGCAAGTCAAGGAACTCGGCATTGGTATAATAATATTATGTTTACCTGTGTATATTTAGGACATGATTAAAGCCTACCGTACATGGGCCTATACTGTTGTTAAATATCATGAATACATGAAGTCGAATGGCTGGTTCACATTATTCACCACTTGATCCTTTAATGACATATTGCTTTAATATTGTAGGTAAACACAAACTGCAATGCATGGACAGAGTCCTGAGAAGTCTTACAGAAACCCAATCGTCATGTATGCATGTATATTCTCAGGTACGTTATGACAAACCTGTTCATGTTTGGTACTTCAAGCTTTTAAGTTTTCAACGTATTGTATCTATAGCTACGCACGTGTCGGCAGAGCACTGTAGTATGATTCATTACTTTTTTTAATTGCTGTCGATAGCTGTGTATTATCAAAATTAATTGGTATCTACTTTGCATATATATGAATCGGGCTGCAGTTGTTATTAGCGCATAAAACAGAGATCAGTCAGGCAAACATTACATGTAAAAAATGCTAACAACTTTGTCGGTCCTGATTTAATTTGTCTTACTAAGACATCCGTCCCTTACGAAAACTATATAAAAAGCGACAGCAGTTTTAAAGGGCAATGCATGGATGCCTACGTAAAATGCGCATGGTATTGAAAAAGTTACGGTATGGTTTCTTGTTGTATGAACCGTGATGTATCCTGGATACTTCTGTGCTTGGTTATATTGACCCCAAAATGTGTTATACCAAGAAAATTTAGTCAAGATAGCCAAGGTGTATCAATGAATACGCCACAGTTTTACCTGTTTGTTCAACATAGGCCATTCTAATTTATCTACATGCAAGGGTCCAATCACGCACTCACATTTAACCTTTACCATTACAGTGATTCTGGGATGCAATGAGCGTCTCAGTAGCTACCTCAGAAACATGCAGAAACATTGAAGTCTTCTCAATTACCACAAGGTAAAACATTTGGTTGTAAAGGCATATAGCTTTACATTGTGGGAAAATACCCTAATTCCATGGGCACCTTCGGTTTGATAGTCTCGTTACTCGTTACACGCTGCATATGGCTATTCCTTGACCATATGTCATAAGTAATGACCTCGTGTTTTCTGATTGGTGTTTTGTCACCCCCCCCCCCCTCCCTCACTCATTGATGCAATTCCCAAGCCGCTTATCACGCTCATACATGAAAGGCTAGCGGGAGGAGCAGTTGATGCATGTACGGTTAATAAATACCGAATTGTGTGCTCTGTGGTGTTGCCATGCTATGTTGACCTATACTACGTCATAGCGCTAACTATGTACTCGTTTTTAAACCAATCTGATTACGTCAGATTCATTATAGAGTTATCATACTGAGCGGACACATTACGTATTGTCGAATATAATGGATCCAAATCCGTGCTGCCAAGACCACGAAATGTAAAAAAAACCCACCGATTTATCATACCCCGAAGAAAGTTCTCCAAATTAGCTCAAGAAATTCACCTTTAGGCTAGTTTCAGTTGAACGTCGGTGCCGTATATTTTCGCCCTAAATTAATTTCTACATGCTATCGGCTACAGTACTAGTTGAGGTCTATCGTTGCGTGAGCCTAGTTCATATACAGCAATGAATCCTGGCTTGCACTATAGTCCATGCAACGGATCGTTGAGTCATTATGTTTTTAGTGAATACCTCTTTAAGACTGCTTTCAGCTATGGACATTGAACCAAATATCACCTAGGCCTACATGAACATCATTAGCCTATAAGCATGATCACAACAATAAATCACTATAACTATGTGCACTTTATTAATGACTCAGTCATAAGTTTTTATAGTGATACTCTTCGACAAATAAGAGTAATAGCGATATAGTTTTGAAGTATAAGATCATATACTCTTACCATTACATAGTTTATCCAAGGTAACGTTGCCCCCTCCTGAAGATAGCAGGCCAAGACACACAGCGAAGATCAGTTGTAAAAGAACCAGATAAAGCAAATAGAGAAGCGGATAATTAGCAGGTGAATTCCACAAGAAGATAACCTCTCACAAATAAAGGACTTACAAGTCCATGTAGATAAACAAATCAACACAACGACTTTGAAAGCATCCTGTTGCTAATGTGTATACACACATAGTAGAGAACACAGTCCACGTTCTTCAAGCACAACTCGAAGCGAGCGGCAAAATTTCTACGTAAACGCAATAATACACCACTCGTACATAGAATCACTCTTTACATATATGTATATATATCGGTGCAATACGTAAACCACGCGTGTTCCCGATTTCAGTGAATCGGTAATCAGTAAGCAGCATAAAATTCAATTTTGCATGAATCGCACGATAGATGTAAGCGTTGGGCAGCAATCTAGACTATTAATTTGGTATTGTGCAGGACTTCAGAAAAAATGAAATGACAAATACAATAAATGGCTTTTGGATATATCCCGAGACAATTGATTAATATAGAGGCTGTTTGAACTGCAAATAGAAGAATATTCAAAATCACAATACGAATTCTGCAGACGTACAGGTATATATGACGGCTTAACGTGTATAGCTTTGGGGGAGTAGAAATAATAAAAGTTCCAAATGGATGGAAAACCGGTCAAGTGGTTTTGTGTAATGAACAGACGGATAAATTGAAAACTGGTGAATGTCAAGTTGATAAATTAGTACAATTGTATTGGTATAAGGCCTATGCACTCTTCGAGAATTTTTGACATTTCATAGGCCTATTTAACAAAAAAATCGATACATAAACTACGGATGACTCGATGAAATCCGCTATCTGAAAAAGTTTGTCCTGGTAAAGGCGAGAAGCGATTGATGAAAACAAAAATTCTCCGTGTGTGATTGTTAAATTGGTATTCAAGTTTAGTGACGTCAAATTGTGTACCGTTTTATGGGCATGCTCATAAGTTTAACTGAGCTTCATGCATGAGAAGCGTATAAGGAGTTTCGTGTATAATCTGGTCTGCTGTAACGACTGCCGGTAAAATGTGATTTTTATGTCAGAAAAGAGGATGAATGGAGCAAGAAGCACCACCTCAGTTAGTTCACTGGGATCCAGTTATTTAGGTTCATCGAAAATGAATTGTGTATAGAAGAATTCATAACATTCAATAAGCCAAAGTTTTATTTGTACGAACCTTTCTATCATCATTGCAACTTACCAGATTACATCGTTAGAGGTTGAACTGTCACAGATTGAACTTTAAAATGATCTAAACATAAATGTCTTACAGTCGGTCGATGGCATTTTGGCTAGTCAGCTCCGTGCATATTAAATCAAGATGTAGTTAATTCTTCATTTATCTTATGATCCTGCACACTGATTTGTTAGCATAGCCAGTAGGATATTTCGTATTCTTGAACTTTCACAACATAGAAAGTTGTGTTATGATCTTTGCAATATAACACTTCAATTCAAAACTATATATGTTTAAAATTGAACAATCGATAAACGCCAATTTATTTCAGGAAATAAAGTTAAAACTGCCGTTATCTCGGCATTTACACCAGTCATCAACTTTGCAAACATCCTGATTCCTAGCTTGAAATACTGTGACATATTGAAACTCATTGCAAACACGTTCAGCGGTGTAATAATAAATAAATGGGAGATATGGGATGTTGTTCACCAATCTTATGGCAGAAAATCACTGGCCTACTGAAGCCATAGAACGGCTAACCATGTAAATCACTGAAAAGTAAGTGGGTTGGATCATTGTATCATATGTTGTATTGTTCCTAAGTCCGTCCCACATACGGTAGTTGTTCAATATAGTTATAATTTTATAAGGCCATGCATGCTTTATGTACGAAGTCGATGTACACTGATAGTTTTCACATTTGAGAATTATTGCACGTATGGAGAAAGTGGTGACCGGAAGGGGATATACAAGTTTGGGTTATGATTAAAATACTTTAGTGCAACTAATAAAGCATCATTGTTCAACACCCAACGTACTCCTTACATACATGATAAAAGTGAAAGGGAGAATGAAAGGAAAATATTTGCCAAAAATAAACATTAAGTGACCTGTTCTGGAAGGAGTTCTGGTATATATTCATTTGCCCTTGTCGTTTACCTCCATTGCATTAACATAAAGTCTGTTCCAAGTATCTCTTTCGAGATCCGGCTTTAGGAATCACAAATGATTTTCGAGTTGGTTAGCATCACGTTTGATCTCTAGAGTAAGGCAAAATATGTCACCAAAAACAGGACTAGTATTGTTCGATACA
Organism: Apostichopus japonicus; assembly: GCF_037975245.1. NCBI lineage: Eukaryota > Metazoa > Echinodermata > Holothuroidea > Aspidochirotida > Stichopodidae > Apostichopus > Apostichopus japonicus. Next base: position 6,625,604 of record NC_092583.1, read on the forward strand.
GGTGACAAACGCCAACAGTGGAATTACGACCTTCCTTACCGGTTTCGAACCTCTGGACATACAATCAGCGTCCATAGCCTAATGGTTTTCACTGTTCTTGCTTTTCCAACTCATTACGATTTTCATTTATATATATATATATATTGTAGTGGGTTGGAAAATCCAGTGAGAAAACTTCCAGCCTTCACCGGGATTCGAACCCAGGCCTCCTGCTTTATATGCGAACACCCTAACCACTAGGACGCTGATTGTACGGCCAGATGGAAATGAACGACTAAGGCAAATGAATATATATATAATTGAAAATGTAGTGAGTTGGATAATCCAGAACAGACGAAAGTCATTAATACATGCCAAGCCAAGGGTGTAAAAGAGTGTTTCCTCCCTTCACTTACAGATCATATGTCAACACGTTATATATAGCCTACAGCCTAAGTCCAAATCACATTTTATTGTGGTATACGTACGGCCTTCCCTTTCGGCGTTCCTTGTATTCTGTGAGACTTTATATATCCCACAATTGCAGTTTGTACAGTTTGTTTGTCGTTGCTAAGCTTATGCAGAACTTCACAAACGATATTAATATTATATTTTTGAAATATAAAAATGTGAATCCATTGCTTGATTTTAAGGTGAGGCTTTTCTTGACTCGCAGCAACCACACTTGTGCTTCCTTCTTTTAATTTTCATCGCTTTTCCCTTACACCACATTTTTACAAGAATATATTGGCTGCACGATATCTGTGCGTAGCCTTTGCTAGCCTAACCTTTTAACACGTAGACTGAGTGGGACCTACAGTAGTCATAAAGTCTAGGCCTCAAACTAAGAATCACATGGTATACTTGGGCGAAAGTATTTGTAGGCGCTATTTAACAGATGGCCAGATATGATTGTAAGTTACGTAAGCACTAGGCTTAAATCGGTAGGCTGCAAACCTTTCTCAGCACACTGCTAGCACTCTGCAGAAGCTTATTTTTTTTGCAGTTGCTGTGGGAAAACATTTATTAGATAGGCCTAACCTAGGATAGGCCTTGGCTATTTATGCTACATTGCTAGGCAGTAGACTACAGTAACCAGCAGAATAACGGTACTCAGGCCTAGGTAACGCAAAATGTAGCTGTCAGTCTATTTTTGGGTCAATTCACAGAAAATCAGGAATAAACATAGCCTACTTATCCTTACCACCAAACAAAGTAAGTGGTATAGCTATAGGCAGGGCTTAAATTTAACAGTCATCCGAGACGACCAAAAATCATATCAGACAACCTGAAACCCTGCTTAGGTTGTCCGATGGATGACTAGCTTATTTGCCGTAGCCTAAGTGTCTTTAAAATGAAAATCTGCTCTCCAAAAATTACTTAGCTTGTTGGTATTGCCCTCCATTCATTTATAGAAACAAGGTAGGAAATAAATCACATTTTGGTATGTTCCGTAATGAGGGGAACATCCTACACTTTAGTTGTAAGTGCGTACTGTACAAATGTACAGTACCATATACTTCGTACACTGCAGAGTACGGACCACTGATCTCAGTGGCACAGACCCTAGTGAGTAGTGGCTGGTACCATGCTTGTTTTCTACCTCTCGGCTGCCCGCATGTATTACAAGCTAGCTGGAGTACAATGTGTATGCAGTACTTTAGTGTGCATGTGGGCATACCGCATGCTCATTTATGTTGCTGCAATGTATGTGCTGTATACCCTGGGCTTACCCTCTGTCTATGGAAATGATCGAAAGTGATTACAGAAATCATTTTTCACTACCAGAGAATTCCTGCAACACAACATGGTTAATCATGAACAGTGTTATACACCACGTAATTGTCTATAACCCTATACTAAAGTTCTAGCCAAGATTTGTCGATTTCTGTAAGACTAGTCACTGAGAGTAAGACTTCAGCCTCAGGCTGATAGACTAGGCCTGCATAGCCTAACGTTACCGTACTCACCCACAAGGACAAATTGATAAGTTTTAGTATTACTTACGTACGGCTCTGGGGCAGGGGGTGCCATTTTAAAAGTCCAAGTGCTTCATTTGGAACAACCAAAAACCTTCAGACAACCATATTTGAAGGCAAGTTTGTCCAAAGGGCAACCTTAAAATTTTCTTAAAATGAGCCCTGTTAGGCATTGGCCTGTACCACTTCCTGTAATTTTGATCAGATTTTATCCAGAGGAAAACCAAAAACAAATTGATCAAAGATTTTTTGAGGTACAAGAAGTTGCAAAAGCTGCTGACTAAAACATTTCACAAAATATTCAATGTCACATGTAAACTGACACTAATTTTTTTTAGACTGAAATAATGTATGGAACTTCAAATTCAAACACCATTGATCAATATTGGACAAAATGACTGGAAATAGGTGATATATTGTGATTCAATCAGACAATAACTGTTCCAGTGGCAGTAATGCAACGTCTTTATATAAATAACCTTTCTAAGTTGCAGTCTTCAGAACTCTGCAGCTAGAACTGAGACTGGTATTACTTGTAGAAATAATCCAGATTCTCTCTCTAATCTATACTCTCTACACTGGCTGCCAGTCAAGTATAGAATCCTTTTTAAGATATCTGTATTGGTCCACAATTGTTTGTCCGGGAACTCCCCCGTGTACCTGAGTAAATGCATTGTTCGCTATGCCCCTACTCGACTACTACGCTCTAACGCTGCTAACTTGCTTCGTATCCCTAGGTGTAAAACTGAAATGGGTTAAAGGCACTTTGAATATTGCGGCCCCTATATTTGGAACTCGCTTCCCTTAGACACTTGTGGTATCACATATCTAGCTAATTTTAAATCTAGCCTAAAGACTGTCTATTTTAACTTAGCTTTTGTTGAGTACTTGTAATGTCTTTGTACAGTGCAGTTGAGGTTTTTTTATTACTGGCACTTTATAAGTTGTCTACTATACTATAATTTATCACTGTTAGAATACCATGAATTTTGTGCGGTAATTTGTATCTGCACATTTTGTTACACACCCTGTGATTTCATCATCAAAAGTTAATTGTAAAAAATTTCAGTTCCAAAGATAAAAATACTTTTATGGCTAGGACAAAATCTAACTCTTTATTCCTGGGCAATACAAAGTATTCCAAAGAAATCGCAGCAATGAACTTTGCCACTAATTTGTTGTGTTACTCTGCCCTTGTCATTCTTAGTGAGTTCATTCTAAATCAGTCTTTTACTGGTAACAAGATAACTTTCAGATATATATCACAAACCATGCTTAAAATTCTGGCTAAGCACAGGATTAATTCCAATCGGCATTGAGCATCAGCAATTTTTTTGTCAATTTTTGATTTGTTATACACATCCTGCAAATAGTAGTGTAGTCCTGGGTCCTATGGGGCCTTACAGGTTTGCCAGGCCTCCGGAACTGGTACTACAAATGCTGTGATTAATTCATACTGCTCCTAATGTTAAACTTAAGGTCAAGGACACAGGTTTTCTGGGATCATGGGAAACAACACCAATAATAATTATTTAAGCATTGAGGATGTTGTAGACCAGCTTTCTGCCAAGGTTAGGCATCGTTGGTAGTTTTCGTAATTACGTTTATAGATAAATGGTACAATTTTATTTTATAAATTTTCATTTTCTCTGACTTTGCCTACTGAAATATAATCCAACTTTCCTCTTGTTTTGCTTCCCTCTGAAGGAAGTTCTCAACTAAGGAAAAATTGCAAGGATGATGGAAATTGGGACTACTTGCCAGATAAGACACGAAATCATACTAATATAATTGAGGCATACTTTAATAGTATCATTGATGAATTTGATTGTGTTTCCCGACTATACACAGCAATATTATGTGTACATTGTAACCAAATGTAAGCATATAGTTGACCTTCAAAGCATTTCTGGCATTAAAATGTTATAGTGAACAGAGTTGGGACCTTCCATGCTGTAATGTTAAGAGGTTGAAAAACAATGGAGCAGATGTTACTTTGGATTCAACAGTGATCTATAGGCTGAATAAGGGCCTATTTAATCCTTGGCTCCTGGACCCTAAAGTTAATTGTTGGCCCACTGTGGGGATGGAGAAGAGGAGGGGTGCATAAATCAATCATTCTCACCTTTGACTTGCATATATTGCAGATTTCAAGTCTGTGCAGTAGTGAAAAGGTTGTTAGTGTGTGAATTTTTTTCGTGATTGCACTGTCATACTACTGCCGTGAAAGAATTCATAGCCTGGGAATTAAATGCTTTCACCCAGTGATGCAGAAAATTTACATTGAAGATTCTCCTGTAGTTTATATACCTGTTTGATGACCTTGGATGCTAAGCTGATTAGAAATTGACCAGATTACTGCAGTTACCGTTCCCTACGAAGGACATTTTATCAAGATAAAAATAGACAATCTTGTGCTCGATCTGTACTTGTATATTCATGAACATCATCAAGTGGCAATTTATGCAAAAATTTACGGCAGGCACAAAGTAGGGTATTGCTGTTTCTGCGATAAGATCATGAACACTACTGAACATTATATTGTATAAAATGAATGCTAAACTTCTCTGTAGAACAGATACTATACAGTATAGATACTGTACTGTTCAATTACATATGTTGAAAAGTAATTGATACAGTAATTACATGGTTTTGAAGTAGACCATTTGACCAAAACATGTGTCAATCTCACTTAAAGTTTAGTTTTAATAAATAATTTAGTTTAGTTAAATAGTAATTATCAAGGGTTAAGCCAAAAGTTGTGCATTTGAAACCTATCTTTGTGTTGATTGTGGATGAACACTGACTTATTCCAGGCATTCTCTTAACAATGAGTGTAAAAGATTACAAGGCAGGAGTGTAATTGTTACACCCGTTCCTACTCCTGCCAGTTAAGGTCACCTTCTGATGTACGAGAATGTGTACTTCAGCCTTTGACACTTTTTCATTGCTGAGAGAGGTGAAGGCCCCTCATTCATCCTCACTGCAGTGTAACCATGATGAATGAAGTTGTTTCCAAACCTTTGAAAGGACAGATCCAAACCCCAGGTCACAGTTTGCAAACCAGAACTAGTAAATCCAATACTCTTGTCTACAACACTGCAAAGTGCAGATTAGGAATAGGTCAAGAGAATCTGGTGCCTGGTGAGGATTTGAACCTGGAACTTAATGATTGTGTTGTGGACACCATAACTGCTACACCACACCTTCTCCTATGCAAGGATGACTTTATGCCGAAGTTCAGCGTTTGGTATGTCATAGACCTCAGAAAAAAAGACAATTTGAGTTTTAATATTGTTTCTAAAGCAAATCTAGTTTCACAGATGGCAAAATTTTTACCAATTGCTCATCCCAATCATGATGCTTGCACCTCTAGTTTTCTTCTCCTCAGTTGGCTGAACATATAACAAAACTGAAATACTCTCTCTTACATCCAAGATTTGGGTAATATTAGGCTAACAAAATGCTACCACTGCCTCCCCCAAAGGGGCTTTGAAATACTGTACATACACAGTGAAACTAAATTCCGCTCTTGGAATGTATTTCTGTGTTTAAGTTAAAATAGCTACAAGAGAAATGTCTGAAAGCAAAGCAGCTTTAGGTCTTGTAATACCTACAGAAATTAAATTCCTCTTTCAGTGTTTTTGTGCTTAACAGTTGCTAAGGGAGAACAAGAGATATCTCATAATCCTATAATTTCTGGGGCTCTTCCCCCTAGAGTCCTAGACCCCCATCAGGGCTTTGAAATAAATTCCAGAGAAATGTGTCATTCATCTTTCATGTATTATTGTGATCCAAACATATTCCTCTTGCACCCTCACTCTGCCCAGGTGTCGTGCACTTTATGCACATGCATTTTTGCACTTGTAAAATATCTGCCCCAACCTGTTTGCTTGCCTCCCACTTCCCCTACCCTACCCTTCCCTCCCCCCCTTCACAACTCTGGACCTTCTGGTGCTACCTCTGGCTATGTCTTAGACTAAATTGTTCAGTCATTTTAATTGATGAAGCTCAGCTACTTGTTATTTCTCAAACTAGCAAAAATAAAATATAGCCTAAACTGATAGCAGTGTTTTTTAATGGTTCTCCAACATGTCAAAGCTAATGTGTGCAAAAGTCATCAATTCACTACAGTCCGGAATGATTTAGAAATGATACAAACATTAGCTTACAGCAGATTAATGCTATTACATAAACACATGTATTCTATAATGAATTGATTGTTATTGGAATATCCTAGAATGGTTGGTTGGTTCTTTGACTTTTCTTCATTCATTTTATTTTCTTGTAGCAGCAGCACAAATGTAATATAAATAGTTGAATGAGAAAAAGTCAGATTGTTATGAGAAGGATGTCTGCTAAAAGCATTTCATGAGCATGGAAAGTCTCCTAGTGGAGAGAATTCAAGGGCAAATAGTGATGGAAAGTAGAGGGAATTTGAGGGAAAATAGTGGTGGAATAAATGAACTGTCTAACTTAGCATTAGTTAGACAATACCTGTACAGCAATCAGTATATTTGTCAGTTAATTTTTAACAAGTGTTATCTTTTCAAAGCAATGGCACACAGTAGATGAATACAAACATTACTAAACAGATGTGAAGTTTTTCCCCTTTTGTGTGTGCAGTACATTGACTTGTCCCACAAACAATGAATTTGTAAATTAACTTGCATGTAATTACTATTTTGACAAATTTGAGTGATCGCAGAGATGCAGTATGGTACATCCTCTTCTGCTTACAGTAGACTGCTTGTTTAGTATCTTTAAAGCAATTTGGTGAACAGTCCTGTTTTATTAATAAAATATACTTCTTCATACCATCTTTTTAAGCCTATATTGACTTCTGTAAACAATAATGGCTGCATGTTAGATTACTATTTGAGTTAGCAAATAGTCTGCATTAGCCGAGAATGGTAATCTCTCTGCATAAGTAAGTATCAGTGATCACATTTCTTTGAAGTACTGTATATTGGAATACTAATTATTACATTCCATCAAACTTCCACTTCACATTTCATACAGTAAGTGACAGATTTGCACTGATTTTAATTGGATTGAAGTAGAATGTGAAGTAGAATGTGATGTTGAATTTAATATTTCAACATGTAGAATGAGATGTTGAGTGCTTGGAACAGGGGTTTAATACTGTCATACTAAATATAAATTTACCATTTGAATTCCTGAACCACTTTTAGACTTACCTCATGCTCTGTGAAAAAATACAAATAACTATATATGTATGTATAATTCAAATTGTAGTTATTTGGAAAATCCAGAACAGTGGAAACGAACACGGGCCTACCCTCATTTCATTAACATAAAGTACGTTCAGAGTCTGGCTTTCGAGATCCGGCTTTTAAAAGAATCACAACTGATTTCGAGTTGGTTAGCATCATGTTTGATCTCTAGAGTAAGGCAAAATATGTCACCAACACAGAACCAGTATTGGTGACAAATGCCTACGGTGGAATTACGACCTTCCTTACCGGTTTCGAAGCTCTGGACATACAATCCGCATATAAAGCGGGAGGCCCGGATTCGAACCCCGGTGGAGGCTGGAAGTTTTTTCACTATTATTGATTTTCCAACTCATTACGATTTCAATTACATTTATATATATATATACATATATATATCTATATATATATATATATATATATATATATATAATTGAAATTGTAGTGGGTATTCAGTGGGTATGTGTAAAGAGCGTGGTGGACAATTGGCGAAGGCATCAGACTCTTGATCCCAGGATTACTGGTTCGATTCCTGCCTATAGTTCATTACGTTGTGTCTTTGGGCAAGATGCTTTATCTCAATTGTCTCTCTCCACCCAGTGGTTAAATGGGTACCTGTGAGGTAACTTGTCATTGGGCGCAGTATGTAACTGCAGCCGTCTGGAGGGATTGTCTCTGGAACAAGTTATCATTGACCAGGGGTAATATAACTTCTGTAAAGCGCTTTGAGACCTATTGATGGTATAAAACACTATATAATATATAGATACATTGAATCCAAAATGGTTTAGGTGAAACCTTCACTGGAGATAATGCTCAACCAAAGGAAGCACTTAATAAATCAAAACTATGAAGTAAACTTTAGAAGTACATTTATTATTACAAACTTGTTCAGACAATTTGCATATTGGCAACATTATGCCAACCATATATTGTTTCATTTTTCATTCGCGCAGTGCATTTCCAACATTTTCACATGCACAAATTTTGTGTTATGGTATGATAGTCTTGATCATTGTACAGTTTGAGACTGACGAGTGTGCTTGGACTTGTCCATCTATACAAAAAATAATTGTATTAATAAATGTGCTTCTAAAGTTTACGTATAATATATTGTTTGGTTTCATTTCCTGTGCATGTGGAATCTATTAATCTAATACAAGAAGTAACCTCAAGTAAGCCAAGGATATGGGTGGCTTTGTTATGGTTATATATTATGAAGATAAAGAGGCATGTCCCTGTGCCAGTGCAAACTATGTCCAGTAAAATGCCTGAAATGATTTTCAAATAGATAACATTCAGCTGTATACTTGTGCTGTATACTAGTGAAATATACGGAGCAATATATACTGACTTTCTCAAAAAAAATTTCACTGTGGCAAGGTTGTCTCTAAAGCTTTACAATAAACATGACCTTCATAAAGCTGCCTCTCAACTGATAAAGATAGATTTAAAGTAGCAGTAAGGCTTTACTACTGAAGTCAGAGCACTTGCTAATCTTTTTGGGCCCCATGATAGTTTGATATGGCCTTGTGATTATAGCTTGTAAGAAATGTACCATTATGTTAAAGGTACTGTAACTTGAAAAAGTATGCAAAGTGGTTATTTTGCATCACAAATATTACAAGACATGGATGCATTTGCCACTTACATGTCACATACATCAAGCTATATCTTAATAGTAATCACCTTGCAGGGATTATGCTACCATGTCTGTCAAGAAGCTTTTGAAGTGACTGCGCTATTAAAGTTAAGTATCAGTTTACAGGTGATCTTGTCAATAAGAGAGGCCCTCAGATGATTTGTCATTGACTTAAAGAATATTTAACCAATACCAAAAGAAAGGATTAAAGGAAAGAAATGAATAAAAAACAAGATAAAAAAAGAGGGAGAAGACAAAATGGGAATGTAATATTTCTTAGAAAGTGCTTGGCATATTGTGAAAGAAATTTTTCTCAGAGAAAGTAATCGATTTCCTGAATATTTTACTTGTATCGTTGGATTTAATTCTCAGTGCCTGTTACTTGTAAACATTTGTGGATTTATCTGCAAACCTTTCACCAACAACATTTGCTGTTTTATTATCACTGTACATACTGTAGTTAAATTCAGTCTGTTAGTTTATCTTTTATGTAAACTGAATTAATTCTTTATGAAGCTCTGCAAGCTTGGATGATTGCATTTATTCCATTCAACTAATGATGTTGTCTGCTATTTAATTAGCTAATAGTACTGAAACATGAGGCTCTTTCTAAGAGAGGATTTTATTGGGGTTGCTCCATGGAGATAAAGTATCCATGGATTTAGCTTTTTGTTTAAATGTGACACAGATCTGGTACATGGTGAAAATAAACCACATCAACAGGTTTTTGCTTAATCTGGATATAAAGCAACTTTACAGCTTGTTTAAAATGAGTGAAAGATCAACGTGCACATGTCACTCTTATTGTGAACAGAAACTTGTTGAATAAAATCTGGTTTAGTTGGAAAATGATGTTTTGAAAAAGAAATCTTAATGTTTCCTGTTGTGAGCAAGACAATTTGAAAGTTTTGTTTAAAATTACAAATTTTCCACATGCTTGATCACCCGTTGCTGTATTTCTCTGTTTTCAGTGATTGAAAATTGCTAATCACATAAGATTGTTGTGGCAAACATGAAAATTCACCCTTTTCTTTCTAATACCTTCAAGCAACAATATTGCTCAACTTTATTTTGATGACATGTCCCTGCTTTTAAAATAATGGGGCACATAAAGATATTTTATATTTGATTTTGCAAAGATTTATTTTGAAAATTAATATATATATTTCAAAATCATAAGCATAATATACTTTAAGCCCACATAAACATAACAAATTGAAGCTTTTGTGGTGGTCTATATTCATTCAGTTTATCCCTGTAGTGGGATGGTAACAATTCTGTATGTCAAATAATGAAAAGTATATATAACAGTTTCTTCACCGTACATTTCTAATTTCTAATCGCTTGTTTCCAGGAATACTGATGAACTCTGACAGGCTATATCTCAGACGTTACCTTTGAATCCTCCCCTCCCCTCCCCTCCCCTCCCCTCCCCTCCCCTCCCCTCCCCTCCCCTCCCCTCCCCTCCCCTCCCCTCCCCTCCCCTCCCCTCCCCTCCCCTCCCCTCCCCTCCCCTCCCCTCCCCTCCCCTCCCCTCCCCTCCCCTCCCCTCCCCTCCCCTCCTCCCCCTGCCCACCCATTCCCACCCCCTCAACATTTCATACATAGAAGCTACTGAGACAGTATTGTGAAATACACCTCAGTTAGACACCTCAAGAATACAAATTCTAATCTCTTAAATGAATCCAAAAATTTGCTCAGAAAAAGTAATCTTTTTTCGTGCAAAACTTTTGCTTGTCGATGAGAAATCGCTTAATTGCGAAAGAGAGAGAATGACAAGTGAAGTGTTGGACTATTTTAATGTCCTTAAGATGTTAAATTGGTCTGTGACCTTGCAAACCATTGCAATAACCTGTCATTTGGGCATTAACTTGTCAATTCTGACAACATCGACTGTTGAATTAACTGTCATATTTGAGAATTGTTACTTGTAAGATATATTTGATTCATCTAATTGAGATGAGTAGATGAATTAAGAGATCTGTCTCCAGGCAGAAAATGCTGTTAATGTTGGCATTGTTAACATTGCTTTAGAGAAAGTAGTCTCCATTGATCTGTTTTTTTCTATACTCTGTACTACATACAGTATAATTGTCGCATTGTTGAGCCTGCAAATGAATTCTACAGTACAGTATGTTTTTCAGTCTCTCTCTAATTGTGTCTGTTGTAATTCTCTACAGTTGCTTGTGTGTGGTCTAGCAATGTTTGTCTACTTCTAGACAAGTAATACTCTTCTGTTGTTCTCTTATGAAATTCAACTTTTTTAGTAAGCTGTATGTATAAATATTGGAGGGTCTGACAATTTGATCTGCTAGGCCTAAAACATCAGTCCCTCTAACTTTTCATATTTACCTACACAGGTTTTTGTTGTAGATAAACAATTTGCTCTCTCATTTTTGAGTGAGATTAAATTAAGGGTAGGCAGTACTTTCATCTGACATTACTGATACTGCTGTTCAGGTGAACCGCTAGTCAGTTTGAAGTAAATTCCTACAAATAAATATGATTTTATGTGAAATAGTGTATCTAGGCTGGATCAATAGACATTGCAGAGTTTCAAATATATATATTGGTAATGACACAAAGCTTAACACTAGCAATCAATTAACCTATAAAAACATCACCAGAGATTCACTGTTCTGCATTGGCAGTCTGGAAGCTGACAAAAATGAAATAAGACTTCTGGATGGTTGTATATTTCAATATATTGCTATTAAAGATAGAACTTTGTGAATTTTATTCTGGAACCTATACTAGAATATGTAGCAAAGAATTGATTGTAATTAGAACACGTTTCCCCTCTTGTGAAGTAGTACTAGTGTTTCTTTTTGTATAAAGCAGGTCTAATGTACAAAGTATTTTCAGAGTTCTTATTTGTACTTTATGAAAGTTTTCCATTTCGCTACATAAATGATCTGAAATTTACTGAATCTTTAACATACAGTGTTCTGTATAGTTTGTTTACTTGCACTGCAAATCTCTTGTTTCTTTACAGATCTTGTCAAATATGGAAAACAATGGAAGAACACCAACACAGCTTGCTATCATAAGTTGAGGCTCTGTAAGGTGAAACTGGCAGTCAAATCCTGAGAGGTTGTCAAGATGAGTAATTTTAATGTGACAACTCCAAATGCTGCTTCAGGCTCTGCCATCTCCCTGGGTGGAGAATGGACTGGTCGAGACCAAATGGAAGCTAACAAATACAAGAGCACTATATTTCAGCAGATGAGACTTAGACAGAAGGGAAAACAAAGGAAATCAAAGAATTATGATAATGGCCGCCCAAAGTGAGACATTTTTCATTAACATTTTTGGTTGCCCATGCCAAAGGCAGGTATTGTAACCTATGCATTCAAGTCTGTGTGTATGTGTGTGTGTGTGTGTGGATGTTCCGTGTGTCTGTGTTACTCCTGTAGCTTGTAATAGCTAAATATAATGAGAGAACAGATTGCTGTCTTACTTGACACACAGTTGCTCCATAGTGAGTAAATAAACCCTACCATTGTGGGTGTGGTCAAAGGTCTTTTAGGGTCGACAGAGGACAAAGTCTGTAAACCATGGAAACATGTTAACTCCAAAAAAACATGGACAAGCTTCTAATGTTATATATTGATCTGCTGCAGGGAGTAGGGCAGACTGTAGCTAAAGAGGCAGGTCAAAGGTCATTTAGGTTCAGCAGAGATCAAAATCTGTAAACCATGCAAATGCAGTATGATAACTCCAAAATCCTTGGACAAGCTTGTAATGTAATACAACATTGTAATCTACAACAGAGAGTAGGAACAGACTAGAGCTATAGAAGGTCAAAGGTCATTTAGGTTTAGCAGAGATCAAAATCTGTAAACCATGCAAATACAGTATGATAATTCCAAAAATGAATGGACAAGCCATAGGAACTCAATTTTCATGAATAACAAAACTTTAATCTCAACATCTACAGTATTTTTTCAGCATGTGCCTCAATTAAAATCTCTTTTGTGAGTTTACAGTCATTATAAACCTTGAGCTACTGTATACTTTATGAAGAATTAGGGGCAATTAGAGTTCACCTCCATAGAGATTTATTTTGCATAAGCACAGGGCAGTAAGTATCTTATAATGAGGTTTTCTCCCCGGCTTACGCTGAACATTAAAGTAATCTATGGTAATTTATAAGTTTCTTTAAAAACAGCATTGCTTTTTATAATCAGCTCATGTTTTTAATGGTGATATCCCACAGTACTACTGTACTTGTTGGTTGTATGAGTGAGCAAAGAAAACAGCCCATTAGGATCTTCCTCCTGCACTAGAAACTAGTAACGATGGTAGCATCATGTCTCCATTCAGGAGAGTCATTTCACAAGAATCATTTTTTTAATATGCTAGCCAATGTTTGGAATGAAAAAATCTCATGCTTAGCAGTGGTGTTAATCTTTAATGATAAACAAGTTGTAATATTGTTCATTAACTGTAAACATTACAGTTGTGTGTTTTGTCCTGCAAGTATGTATAATCTACATACAGTAGTTTTACTCAGAGTGAGTTTGCAAACAAATTGGGTTTTTTGAATTAGAATTTGTTAGTGATCAGCTGGTATTGACTGCTCACTATCCTGGTAAAGAAGTGTCATGATGTTATTTCAGTGACATTTTTCTGTGTCTACACATTAAACCAACCTAACTATGATAAAACAATTAAGGGGTGAGGGGGCAAGGGGGTGGGCAAGGGGTTGGGGCAAGGGGGTGGGCAAGGGGGTGGGCAAAGGGGTGGCTAATGGGGAGAGTCAGACCTGTAGGTGCTTGCATCCTGTAACCTCTTGGAAGCATGTGAAGAATGCATACTGTTGATTTTGCGGCATTAGTGCTTGCAACAGTTCAAGTTACATGCCTTGTAAATGGGGACAAAACAATTTTACCTTACTTTTACCAAATTTCCTCCTGCATGGGAGAACATCCTTTTCCAAAAACAAAATCTCTAAAATTAATTGATATGCTTACAGCAAAGCCTACTTGTTACTTGTTATTTTGGGCAAATACTGTAACTTTAGGCAGTTGATAATCCACAATATATGAATGCATCTTATATGAGATACATTGTGTGTTTCATATTTTTTGCATTCTCGCTTCTCTGCGGGTTCATACAGAGCAGTACAATATATGTACAAAGTACACATTACTATGAAACTGCCATTAAGGCCAAGGATAATTCATCATATATCAATTGACAAACAGGTTGTCCAGATCACTGGAGCATCTCCATGGCAACATTCCTAACAAGAATGTCATTGTGAGCATACAATCTTGATCCTTCTATGCCTGTAATCAAACCACCAGTATATATATCTTGATCACGTCATGTATGTATTCACATGGATAATTTGATCACGTCATGTATGTATTCACATGGACAATTTGATTACATTCTCATTGTAAGCTCACAATCCCAGTCAGGGGTTTAGTGTATGTTTTTCATCACTTCCACTTGGCATCTTGGATATTGATAAGCAATGTCTAAATTAGTAACAAACAGCAAGATGAAATAACAGTTTGTGATAGAGTAATTGTTGAACATGACAGGTGTATGGTACTGTTGCTGCATGTTATGTAGAACTTCCTGTTGTTTGAACTCATGTCACAGGTCAACACCAGAGACATCACAACTCTACTCTGAAGGTGAATCAATGTCACGCACCCCTCCACCTAAGAGTGCACCACCAGGATCTAAACCAAGGTGTGACAGGCACTACGAAGTAGAAAGGAAGGCAGGAAGAAAAGTCCTGGAGCCACACCTGAAAATTAAGAGATCTCCTAGAGTAAAGCCTGATGATATTCATGAAGTAAGAGTGACCTCATTTTAAGTTGATTATTAAAGTATTAAATTAAAGTTTTTAAACCTAAAGGCCCTGAGTGTAAATTACACTTGGTGGTGTTTGACCATGTGGAGCAATTAGATACAAATATGAAATAACTCCACATGAATGTGTTCTTGTTCTGGGTCAGCACTAAAACAATCAACTTTATAAACTGGTCTGGTTTGGTAATGTCACATCAGCTTATAGCTCCCTTGTTTCTTGTATTTATGGAACTTACACTTGGTTGTGTTTGTCCATGTGGAACAATTATACAAATATGAAATAACTCCACATGAATGTGTTCTTGTTTTGGTTCAGGGTTTGGTTTGGTAAATGTCACATCAGCTTCTAGACCCATTGATTCTTGTATTTATGGAACTTTTGTTTATTGGAAATATTTATTTAATAAATGGCCAAAAATAAAAGGCAACTACAAAAGTAAATGATAGAATCGCTTTATATGTTTAAAAATTTTTTGCAGCAAAGTAAATTTGTGAAACATTTTAACTCAAACTATAATTTGATGGACAAGGTTTATATCAAACAAGACACTTGTAAGTGAGCTCTTCAGAAGAAACTTACTGTACCCTACATGAAAGCATTTACAGCTTGAAAGTAGGGCAGAATACCTTTCCATAACAGAGCTGCTCAAGTCACCAGATGCTGGTCTTTTGGTGCCCCATTGTTGGATGGCAAAATCGACATTAGTGAAAGAGTTGTTACGATGTAGAAATGGTAATTTAATGATGACTGCATAAAACCCGAGAAGAGAAACTGACCTTCATCAAGACCTTCAATCTTGTCATCATGTACATTACACACACTTTGAATTTGAAGAATAATAATAACTTGACCTGCACTCAAAAAAATTATATTTAATTTAAGTGTAAATTTGGTTACCACAAATGCTGAAAAAGTTAAAAGTTTTATCCTGAATAATTATGAATTTCTCATATGCTGTCTGACGTAAGGAGAGCACCTGGATTACTGTGAGAACAAAAGAGTGTTATGTGTGAAGGACAGCAGATGACCAGAAAAATAGCAGAATTGTTTAATAATGCTAGTAATGTTAGAAAGAAATCCCATACATACTGTACTTAATACAGCTATACTGTCAATACAGCTATGTCTGTTTGATAAACTACACTACTGTACTTGAAGCAATATCTTAGCATATGCTCAACATACATATATCAGTATCTTTTTAGTTTTGTGGAAAATGTGGAAATGTTTTTCTTATTGATTAGCAGTATCAAAATAATTCTGCTTTTGTAAATTCTACTCTGCACCTGCCAAGCTCATTTATACTGTAGGTTCTAAGATTGCAACTTCCTGTCAAATCGATCAACAATTTTGCAGGTTTGGCCATAGCACTTTGACATTTGGTATATATGCCTAGAGGTCATTTAGGACAGTAAGAATATGTTAGAAAGTGCATTGAGTCACAACTAGCGAGCATACAGGTTGTCTTGCACTCATTACAGCACTTAAGTTGTCAACAGAACCTATAGAGCAACAAGCGACCCAATAAAATTGTCCATCTGTACTTGGAAGTAGTAGTAAATCCTTGGTATATGGATAAAAGTTATCAAACATTTCCCCAGCTACTTATCAGGATTAATTTCTATAGAAAGCCTTTCACATCAAGAAAATATCTTGCAGTTGAGGGAAAACCAACAAGACAACAGTGTATATTACATTACAAGCAACTTTGCTCTTTGTATCATATATCTAGCTAAAACTAACATTCAATATATACAGTATTAATCTCAATACATCTGTATGGAAATGTTGTATTCAGGATTTGGAAATAAACTGATATGAATTTATACCATTCCTTCATCTTAACTTTCTTCTCTCCATGTATGCACTCCAATTTGCTTGTCTTGACATTATGGCTTTTCAAAATTTGATGACATTTTTTAATATTACAGTACAGTATGTCCTGGTATGTTTACATTCCAAATTACTCAATTTGACAGAATTTCTGGTAGTGGACTTGAACACCAAGTTACTATAAAGTACCAAAGTCTATTATACTGTATAGTTCATATTTATTTACTGCGTAACAGTTAAAATGGACGTAATTTGAACAAATAAGCTGGTTTCAATGCCAGATAGTACTAAACGACCAAAAGCACACAGCTTTAAAAATTACAGTAAGCTGGATGATTGATACAATTAAGCTGTAGGTGACATACTGTACTGTACTGTATCGTTATGCGGTTAGTGCACGTACACTGTAGCATGTAAATAATTAACCTTGTATCCAACTCCTGTCTTTACAACTACACAGAGAGCATCACAGATTAAATTCATTGTACCATTAGAGACACATTTTGCTAATGAAGCTATCGCAACATTGATTGCTAAAGGAATTCACAGATCCTTTCTGACTATAACCTCTCTTTTCAAATTATTGTAGACTGAAAAATTGCTGATATCTTCTGTAAGATTCTGCTGAGCTCTTAATTAAATGTAATTGTGGTCAGTACTAGATCTCATTATAGATACTACGGTATTTTAATGAAAGCCTAAGCTTTACTGTATATTGTACACTGAGAAATATCTTCAAATTTTCTAATTTGGCTGCGAGTACTCACGGTTTGCATTTACTCCTGTAAGCTCACCTTGGCCTTGGTTTTCAGTGCCTATAGATTCTTGAGAGGAGGATTATATGCATAGAATTCAGTGGGTACTTTAGCTAATCCAAGTTAAGGGTTTTATCTTTAGTATTGTGTTATATCATACATTATTGTCTTAAAAATCTCAGATTCATTCAGAGAATGTCGTTGCCATAGCATCAGGAATTAAATGGATTGTTGAGTATTTATGTATACACATCTGAAGTGATCAGAAAGTTCACTTGGATCAATGGAAAGGTGTTTCATTCACTATTGTACGCAATAGTTACACAGATCAATGGATAACACCCACACATTGCAGTACAACACTTTGAAAGAGAGATGTTGTTAAAGAGCTTGAACAAGAAATAATCAACTTTTAATGCCTGTCTCTCTCTCTCTCTTACAGGTGATTCGGGAGTATCCTCTTGGGTCGGGGATGACCATGACAAAGAGTAAGAGCAAGGTAGCGGTCAAGATAAATACAGGGCTTCCACTGGACCCGCCACCCGCCCCCAGAATAGAACGAGTTGAAGAGTAAGTTGAGCATTATCAGACAAACTTATTAAATGAAGAAAGCTGTTTGGAAGACCATACAAAATTAATAAAATGAAACTGACCACAATTACCCCTCTCATTCATCTCCGTTCCATTTTCCCCTCCCACTTTAACAAATGGCAGCAATATCCCAACAGCAATAAAATATATGACTAGAATCCAATCAGCCCTTCATACAGGTTAGAAATGATGTTATATGGTGCAAGAAAACCATGTCATGGCTAGTGAACTGTACTTAACTTTATAATGACCAGATCATATCATTTTAAATACTTAAAACTTGTACAAAAATTTCACCTGTATGTCATTTAGAATTAAGGTGGTATTATATCATAATTTACATTTAGAAGCAATTTACTTGATAGTGAACACACTTTAAATCTTTGTATCTGATTAAAAAGCAAATGGATTCAAACCACAGTTTTGACTGTGATTATAGTGTTTGTTGATCTTTGGGCAATTAATGTATACACTATTCTAATTTGTAAAAGATGCAAGTCGTAAATGTTTATCTTATTTAATCCAGATTCCTGCAATTTCCTTTAGAGGCTTATCTTGCATGATCAGACTAAAATAATTTGTGATCAATGTAGATTTATACCATGTGTAAAAGCAAAGACAACTCCAAAACTGTAGTTAACAACACACTTAAAGGTTTTTTCAAATTGAATATCTAAAAAACAAATTAGTTTTGACAGAATTGGCATGCATTATGGTAATTTTCTTTTAGAAAGTTAACTTGATTAATTCAGTAGCCCCTTTGAATGTATATTGAAGCATAGTTTGAAAGTAAAATTCAGACGGTTGGAATACAGATCGTTGCTATTAATATCAATAGCTATGTAAAGTTATTGAGGAAAAGACAAATTATCCAGCTTTAGATGCGAGAGCTACATCAACATGTTTCTGTTCTCAGGGTCATAGCCTGGGGGTGGGGTGGGGGGGGGGCATCTGCCTCCCCTGAGATTTTCAATTCCTAAATGAAAGTAGGCCTACGATAGTGTGAATGCCTGGACAGTATGCACTGTTTCAGTTAGTTTCAGCAAAATGTTCATATCATTTCTTCTGATTTCATTAGTCAGTAGTGTGCAACGTCAAGATTCTAGACAAGTATCGTTACTATCGTAGGGATGGTGTTAAAAAAATACAGGTTTAAAGTATTTTAACTGCTCATCACGTATATATGCACAATCACAGATGTAGTGACCGTGCGTTTGTTTAGGTGTTTCAAGTTTTTTTTAAATAACAATAAACTTAGAGAGCTCCTAAGATTTAGATTTGTATGAACAGTGTAGCATTCTAACATGAAAGCGTTGCTGCTGTATACTGATTACAGGTGATGTTGCCCCGACAACACAATACACAGTAAACACCTGAAGTCAATGTTCTTTAGGTTTTAAGCTCTTTAGTCTCGTAACTAATGCACACCAATGGTGTGTAACAGTGATACAACAGCTGAACCATCGACCAAAAACAATCGTTGATGAGATTCTCAAAGGCTACACCCCTGTAGTACTAACTTCGATATTGACAGTTCAGCATCCAATTCCAAAGTATCAGTTAATCATCATTTCACAAATTTGAGGATCTTTAAGAAGAGCTACAATATTTGCATCTAGACATTGGCTCATGTTATAATTTTGATACTGAAATCGCATAACAATTTTCACCTAAAAAGCCATTCTAGCAACAATAACATTATAAAGAAACTCTAGGGAGTAAACTGGTTCCTGTAGAGCAAGTGGGTCACTGATAATGATCTTGTTGACAGTTTTGTGTTTATAAACCTTCATTGCAGAATTCAGTGCAGAATTTTCGAAGAGTTAGTTCCCAAGTAGCAGTTCCTTGATTTAGCATTCTGCAAAACATTAGAATATACTTGAATAAGTAATAAACTATTTGAAGCTTGCTCTGCATATACTGTCAAGGCAAGTAACCACTAAGAGGGTCTACACCCTGGTTTGTAAAAGGAAACATCTTTCATGTGATATTAAGCCAGCGGGTAATATTATAATCAGTATTACATTTAAACTCACCGCAATGAAACGTACATAATATCATGTGTTGTAAATATTCCCCTTGATTCATTTAACTAGTCACGTACTGTATAATTATGAATTTTGCTTTGTATTGCGTTTCACTACAGTCTGTCCGTCATTATGTCAGTTTGTCTACTGTATAATTATAGCTTCAAATATATGAAGATTTCACTTTCTGAATTGTCTGGTAAATTCTCCTATCTTAATATTTTTCTAAGCAGGCAGCTTCCAGCTGATGATGGCCATGAGAGGTAAGGTCCTTGAAATTCTTTCCAATCACTTAATATAATTAAAATTATCTCGAGGCACCTGAAAACTGGTTACCAAATGTATCAAATTTTCACAGGGGACACGATGTGATGAACGAGTATTTATATAATTTACAGTACTAGTCGTATTCATTTGTGAGTTTCTGAAAGTGTGTATGTATGCATAGCTCTGCAATACATGCAAACGTGCTTGCATACATAATATTAAATAGAAATTAGTAAAAAATCAAAAATATTAGTTTTGATATGAAGTAGATCAAACATACTATCAGTGAAGGTCATATTTCAGTCTTTGTTCATTTTCAATATATTTTGACTATTTTAGTCTATATAATATATCAAATGACTGAAAATGGTGAGTTGATGTTAACGTGGGATACTACTGTATGTACGGGACTAATAGCCACAGCATTGTTAACACATTGTATCTCAAATCAAGCCATTTTCCTAAGCTTCATATTATCAAGGTTAATAAGGTTGTAAAGACAATTTTCTTGATAACTTTGTAACAGATTGTAGATATATCTCATTATAAACCACAACAGGATTATAGGGAAATGTGGTGGCTTTTAAGTTGATGGCTTTAAAAAGATGCTGGAAAATGCCCAGTCTCTTTAGGTTAAAACCACATCCGCATAATATTTTGTATCATAGCGAATGTGTGAAGTTTTCAAATTTTGTGGTATTTTCCGAATGGATAGCGCAACAGTTGTGTGAATGATGTCATCGCAGCAGCTCAGCTGGAAATGTTTCTTTTTGTCTTTATCTATTTCTACAAAAAAAGTTACATTTTGGTGATATTCTAAATACAGAGATTCTTGACAGCTACATGTAGGCAAACATTCCAGATGTTTCAGTTTTCTTGGATAATTAAATCAACAAGAAGATTATAAAAGGAATGTAGAGCTTTTGAAGAACAATTTTGCTGCATCTAGTGATCAACTCCAGACAAGAATAAATTAGGGTTTACCCAGCCAAAAAAAGTTTCATTCAATCAACCTTTATCTTGAGTGAGGGACAAGATACAGTATTGAGACTTAGTTTGCAACTATCACTGCAGAATATTTTTCTTTTCCACAAAAGTTTCACATTTTCTGCCACCAGAATATCCCTTAAGTTTGCCCTTTTTGAGTTTTGTGTTCTGAAGATCTGATTTCATTATACCTTGATGGATACTTTTCCACAAATTAAAAATGTCATCTTCTCAAAGAGTGATTGTTAATACCAATCTGTGACATAACAAGCTTTCTTGCTTTTCATGAACTCAAATAAGTGGCACAGTTTATGATGTTATAATTGGCCCTACTAAATTGACTTGGAAAATTAATTTCTGGTCAGTGTTATGTAAGAGTCATAAAAGTATTGAAAAAGTGTTTGGTGGTTAAAATTGCACAATAGATGGTAAGTGTTTAGTTTTTATTTATTGGTATTACTGATCTGGACTGTGGCTTAGCAGATGTCTAACAAATTTGTTGCTTTGATATATGCCAGCTAACACAGGAAACATCCACTGAATCATATAAATATGTAGAAATCTCACTGTACTGTTAGTAAGGTAGTATCCTTTACTTCACCTGATGTTACTAACATTGATCTCATTCATATGCTAATTTTCTTCACCATGTCATACTCACACCGTACTTTCTTGCCTCTCCAACACATCTGATGTGTTCCATATGACAACCTCTTTCTTTTAAATTACACGTCACCATCTAAGTAAATTCAATATTAAGAGCAAACTGTCATTTAATGTATGAAATTTTTTAAATTGCTGAAAAGCCTAGTGATTTTAAGTGGAATCTAGCCATTGGTATCAAAGTTCTGGTATTCTGTATTACGTTCTTAGAATATCTTAATTTTCAATGTCATTATTCACATAGAGAACACCAGAATATATATGGAGTTACTAACTTAGAATATTAAATTTGTTCCTCCCGAACCTTTGTCCTGTACATACTCCAATCTACCTAGCTTACAACCGTTGGTAACATGTTTTGACTAGCGTAAACATTAAACCAGATTATTTCAGCAGATCATCACCCATTGATGATTCTAATTAGTTTTAGAGTACTTCAAGACTCACCTACTGCCTGCAATCTTCTCGTCCGTATCTATACTCAATCCTGATAAGGCCTGTTCCTTGAAAGCTTATAAGTCAGTTTTGTCAGGTTAGAGCTCTATAAGATAAATAACGGGTATGTTTGTCTTCTGTTTTGCTATCATTTGCCAGTCTTTGTATCTTGCTTGATAAGCTGTCATGATCTGATATTTATTCAAGTTGTTGTCTGCTTCAGAGAATCTTAATCTAATGCTGCAATCTGTGAGATTTAAAGAGATATATAAAAGACATCATAAACTGAGCATATTCATCATTGTGTTTGCAGCTCTGCATCTGTGAAGCTGAATATATTAACTCTGTTTGTTTGAAATGAATGTTTCCAGCAATATTGAAACATGAAATATGGATTACATAGCTAGGTATAACTGAGACATAAATAGACATATTGCAAGGCGGTGGGGGGGGGGGGCAAGGTGGGGGAAGAGGTTAGTCATCAGCTTGAATCAAAATGAATTCAGCTCTCCTCTCTCCTGCAGTGGTTGCCTCAGATTTCCCTGGACAAAATCACAAAGTGACTTTAAGTTTTCTTTCTCAAGTTAGAAGTTAATAGGAAATTATTTGAACAAAATATTGTCAACTAAATGAACCATACTTTATCCATACTTCATCCATCACGGTATCTTATGCAAACAGACTTAGAAACTCTTTGCTAAACACTTCTTACATATTTTAGAAGCCGTAAATAGTGGATGTGGTTTTGTAAAGAAGTACGAGTAGGTTCATCTTGAATGGTCAGTTAGTACTGAAGTTATAATTGTAGAATACTACTTCCATCTAAATCATGCTTGAAGCTTAATCATTACCTTAATTAGTTTTCATGTTAAACGTCTCATCTTTTCTTCATTTGCCTCCTAGCTGAAACTCTCTGTAGTATTCACCAATCACATCATCAATACTCACTACTGGATCATATCAGTCAACTTTCCTCAAGGAATCCTTTTAACTGCCCTAGCTCTCAGACCATTATTCTCATCACAAAAAATAAATATATATAAATACTCTTAAAACACTTCAAGTCATGTTTTTCGGACTACAAAAAAGCAAATAACTTTTGGAAGTTTTGTAAAAGAATCAGTTCAAGAAATCAGAAACTGTGTTAAATTTGACTCACATTTAGTAAAGTAACCATCTCAAGGTAGAATGTTTTCCGTTTATATGTTATTGCTACATATACATGGTACGCTCACAGTAGATGTACAGTACATATCATGACAAGGCCTTTTGTTGATTCCATTATGATTCCATATTCCTTTATCCTGTTAATTTTTGGGTATTTTGTAACTCATTAAGGCCTCGTTATGCATTCAACCTTGAGAGGCTAAATGTTATTTCTTTCATAACATTGTGTAGTAATACTAAAAAAACACAAACGTGACAATGTATTGTTTGGCCAGAAGTTTGGCCCATTTGAAGAGTTGAAGAGAATTAAATATTCACACAAAAACTAGTGTGGGTTTTTAGACATTGGTTTGTTCTTGTAATATCGTTAATAACAGAATACGTAATGAGGCTTTAAATGAATTATTTCAACTTCTCATATTTTTTTTATCAACTGTCCTTAATCTTAATATTTGATTTATTCCTGTTTCTATTTTCTGCTATTATTCTCCTTTTTCCAGTTTCCATTTTGTTAATGTTAAGTGCTTATTTGTTACAGTCTTGCTCTTGCCACAATGTTGTAAAAAAAAAAATACTCTCTGGTGCTAAAATTTTATAAATATTAAGAGGAAATAAATAAACCAATTAGGATAATTCAGGGTTTTCTCAATTAGCAAGTCACTTATCCTTTCATAGTGGCAATTTTTCCTTGATTTCTAGCTATGTACATCAGCTATTTCCCCCTGCATTCCATTCATTTTCTGCCAGCCAATTTCCTTGTTGTATATATTTTTTTTTACATAAACTAATTATTAAAACAAACAAATGGATTGAGGAATACTACTTGTTGAAAGAATAGTTAGTATTATAATTTGTCAAAAATTTGTTGTACAGATCAGCACATGTGTTTCCATTAGTCTTGTTAGTGCTATTGATTTCCCTTGTGTGCTGTGTTTACAGTCCATGGCACATGTAGCTAACATGATTAGTGTAATATAATTTAGTATGTTATGAAAATTGTCATTTATTAGTTTAAGCAATATTATATTAGAAGCATGCATTTTCTTGTCTGGGTGGAGTATCCCCTGAGGGTATAGAAACTACTGTGGCATCGTTCAGATTGATTTTAGTATAGCTAGATACTTCATGTTACTTGGTTAGTATTAAATTTTGATTATGGTGGCATTGATGTTGTAGGTCAGTTTATATATGTGTTGTATGTTGTGTTGAAATTAACTTACACTGTAGTGTTAGAGTAAACCCTTCATTGTGCACACTATCACATGTGTGCTGAATTTTTTTTACAAGGAAAACTGAATGGACATTATAAATTTAAAATAAGAAATATATTCTTCTATAAATACATATTTCGTACAATACTTGAAATCCACTCTCTGCTACTTTCTGGGTCATATCGTAAAAAAATGGATATGAGCTCTGGTTACACTGTACAGTATGCAAGCATGGAACTTCATCATGCAAGGTATTGTGGCTTCTGACTAGCAATATCTAGCAGAAACTGGTTATATAGGGATCACCACCAACCAAGGACTAGCTCAGTTGGTAGATCACAGGACTTGCAATATGGACAGCATGACTTGCTTGCATTCTGTACGTAGCCAAAACTCTCTTGTATTTAGCTGTATTTCTATCCATGTGAATATTTATTCCCTGTACTTAAAGTCATTGATAATTTCTTATACACACTATATCTTGTGTTCATCATTAATGATTCTCATTTTCCACTCTCTTTGTTCTGTGTGGTGTTGCACTTAAAATCTATGTTTCAATACTCGATGCAATAATGTTTCTGTTGGCACACGTTTTTCCCAAATTTCTGAGTTCTTCCACATAATGCACTGAAATATCTCCCAACTCTAGCACAATGTAAATATTGCTCACCGAAGAAATTGTACCCGAGTGTATCAAAGACAAGAACACATTGTCCCATTTCCAAGTACAATATAAAACAAACAAGTAAACCCTAATTCTCCGTCGGTACCTCTAATTGTGTCCAAACTGTTCACTTACAATGTATGTATATATTAGATCCTCCTGCAAGCAGGAACTTGCGAAGAAGTCTCATTGGCTTATCAAACCCGCAAGCTGACCGAAGTCAGTCTCTTACATTCATATTAAACGCCCATGATTATGAATTGTTAACTGTCAACAACTCTGTAACTGGACGACATACAGTACATTAATCTGGGAGTGACTCGAACCTGGGACCTTATGATTGAAAGGCACCGGCGTTAACCACTGAGCTAACACTCCACGTGACTCAAAATATAGAAACAAATTCAGAAATTAAGAAGTTAATCATTTTGAAATAGTACCTAATGTAAAGCTGATTGTCCTTTTAGTCAATATATCAATCAAAACTTCATAATGGGAATATCTACATTCCTATTAATGCTACTGATTATTTCAAAACTATTATTAAAGCAGGCAACATGTCTGTACACTGTAGTACTAGTCCTTTTGTTGAAAGATACTCCATTATGATCTAACAGTAAGATGATATGGAGGAGTTCATCTCAGATGAGTGGCTTTAGTAGTGGAATGGGTTCTCTGTTGGGGGCATCATCATCGTCTTCACCACACAGTCATACAGGTAGCAGTCCAGATAGACCCTTCTCTTCCTCTGGTCGAGGCACTTCTCAGGAAAGTCCTGCTGTATTTCATAACTCACTCTCGTAAGTCTGTTCACTCTCTCACATAATTATCAATATACTAAGTATAGTGCATGTTTGGTCAAAAAAAATCATTGAAATGTTCAAAATGTGTCAAGAAATTGGTTATTCCAGTATAATTTAACAAGCCTGATCTTCACTTCTGCTTTATGCATAAAATTATGAAATGATTGATTGTCTCTGTGTTTTAATATGACACTGCACTTTGTGCTGTTTCTTCCTATTTTTGCATTATTTTCTGTTTGCCTGTGCACAGCCATACTGTATCAGTGTGATGCACACTATTCCTGAATTCTAATATAATAGCTAACAATGTTATGTATATACTGACCATAGGTTTGTTTCCCATGGTGTAAAGTAAGAAAGGGAGATTACAATGTGTATGACCCCATGTCAGCCACAGGATGTGATGGAGGGGGGGGGGGGAGAGGATTATATTTGAAATGTAATTGGATTGGCAATGTATTGTACTTTGTTGCTACCAATAAACTGTGACACTATATAATCACATCAGTTCCCGGGTATAAAAATACTCAAATTTTGATTATAGACAAAGATAATTACTAAAAGCCCTTTAAATTCTTGCCAGTAATGTCAGTATACATTTTGTCAGTAATGATTCTCTTCCACAGCGACAGTATTTAGCATGGTTAAATTTCAAGTATTGCTTTATTTCGATATATTTCATTACATGCTTGTATCGTATTATTATTATTTATTTTGTTTTTGGGTAACAGAGAAGCTTTGATCGTGCAATTACAGCAACAAGTATCAGATCTGAGTCTTTTCCTCGGAGAAGAAAGACTAAATCACAAAGCCACAAAGGAGAAGGTATTTACTGTAGTACTCTCAACCTCTTTAAGAAAAGATGCACAATGGTTTCATTGCTAATAATTTCCTCTTGATCTAGTTTTTCATTTTTTTTTTATAACATTTTTTCACAAAGAAGATTGAGAAGTTGTCATCAGTACTTTGGTTGTTAAATGTCTTTTCAAATAGTGCAATTAAGAGAGAGCTTATTAGAATTTGTTGTTCTTCAATCCTGCTGTTAATGAAGAAAAGAAAAGAAAGAGCACACACAAACATTTGGAGTGTCTCTCCTTTAAAGCACAGTCTGTTGCAACCTAATTTTATTATATTAGTTCTTAACTATTCTGGTGTTTTGCAAACATGTTTAGTGAAATTCTCTGAAAATATTCTCCTGGCTGGTTTCTCAGAAACATATTAATATCTAGTGTTCTAGAAAGTGAGAAGAATAGAGTCATTGTACAGTCATTAAGCTTCACTGTTTAATTTACAACAAGAGCTGAAAATTCACATTCATCCCTCTGCTCTCTTTGTATGCGTGTATGTGTGTGTGTGGGTGTGGGGGGGGGGTTTACAATGGAGGTGGGGAGGGAAGGGAAAAATTGTACCTTTGACATTTAACTGTTTAGTATTTTACACCAAACTGGCACTATAGCACATTAGCATGGATATATTGAGGGTGACAGGGCCCTCACCAGGCTGTTAATATTAGATATCTTTTCCACCAATCTTGTCGTATTTGTCCTTTCCTTTAGGCAGGCTGTAAATATCAGATTTTTTTTTTTTTAACCAATCTTGTCGTATTTGTCCTTTAGGCAGCAGCTGTCATGAACCAGAAACTACAGGAGCTTGATGAGAAGCATGTACAGAGGTTTCAAAAGATGCAAGAAGATTATGAAGACAAGATGGACGTGACGAGACAGGTCCACGAGAAAGAGAAGGAACACCAGAAAGCAGCAAGTGATATGCAGCTTGGTGAGTCATTGAATATTATATCAAGAGGTGTTTATTAAACCTCAGATTGTAACTGTATCGTATGTAACGTACTGCTGAGCTGGATGCATGAGAGAGAGAGAGATTGTGACACATCAGGTGTTACACAGGTAGATTAAAGCAATAGAACCTAGTTTTTAATCATAGCTGAATATAATTAGGTGGGTTTTCATCTAAGAGTAGTGTGCACTTTTCAGTGACGGCTGTTTGTTCCAAAATGTTTGCAAACGTGGGCAAAAAACAATTTGTGGTGGGTTGTGAGATTCTTCCTGATGTGGAAAAGTATATGAATAGTTTTTGGAGCTTGCCGACAGAGGTTGATGAACTCATTCTTTAGCATTTGGTCCGTAAATCCAAGCAAACTGTCATGTACTCTGAGCATTGATTCTGAGGTGTGGGGATCTGATGGGTCATGGCTCCGTCGTAATGGATGATCTTGGCTTGTGGGCATAAAAGTTTGTGGACTGCCAGTCTAAATGGTCAAAAAGATGTGTGATATACATTTAGTGAAATTACAAAACACACATTTCTAAAACAAATTGAAGGCATTTTATATCTTGGTGATGTATTTCCCTTCCCCCATCTCTATTGATAAAACTGACCAGCCTGTTTTGTTCACACAGTTCTATGATGTCACTTGAATCAGGTAATGATTCCTTCCATTGAAGCCATCAATATAGAAATGTGTGAGGCCTTATTGATTATAATGCTAAATATTTGTAAACAAAAATGTTTCTCCCAATATTTGCTATCAGTTGCAAAATTTGAATTAATGGATTATGAGAATCTAGTTGTGAATAGTACCTACGTAAATATGGTTTACAGTACATGTATGTTGCAAATACATAGAAATAAATGGGAAGAAGGAAATATATTTATATTAATTTTATGTACATGGTGTATGTGTTGATTATGATCAGTCTTGAGCACAGGAATCACTTCAATGGTAGTGTTAGAACATTCATCTAGAGGAAAACAGTTGACATAAAATTGCATCACAGTAGCAATGGCCAAAGCTAAGTAGTTGAGCACGCTAATGGATTAAACATTGTCGTAACCCTCACCCTTAGTTGCTACTTTCTCTAGGGAATAAATGAACTTTGCAAGATCCAGCAGCCTCCTATATTTTTGAAATTATTAAAAGGAAGTATTTTTTCCCAGTGAAATGAACTGGGTCAGTCTTTTATTGCTGTGCCTAATAGACTGCCTGTAATAAGTTAATTTAGAATCTTCATTTATGTATGCAATGTACCATTGCTGTATACCCTATGGTTTGTATTAAGATCTTCAATGCCAAGGCAAGGCCTATGCGTAGTCTTTCCATCTCTTCTCTTCCCGAGAGTTTTGGATATCTGTGGTTGTCACGCAATCTAGAGTATGCATTATAACCAGAAGATTCACATTACACAGTGAAGCTTACACGGCACTTCACAATGATATAATTTAATGTAATAAGTTACTTTAGATATTTATGTATGCAATGTACTACCTTTGCTGTATACCCTATGGTTTGTAGTAAGATCTTCAATGCCAAGGCAAGGCCTATGTGTAGTCTTTCCATCTCTTCTCTTCCCGAGAGTTTTGAATATCTGTGGTTGTCACGCAATTTAGAGTATGCATTATAACCAGAAGATTCACATTACACAGTGAAGCTTACATGGCACTTCACAATGATATAATTTAATGTAATAAGTTACTTTAGATATTTATGTATGCAATGTACTACCTTTGCTGTATACCCTATGGTTTGTATTAAGATCTTCAATGCCAAGGCAAGGCCTATGTGTAGTCTTTCCATCTCTTCTCGAGAGTTTTGGATATCTGTGGTTGTCACGCAATCTAGAGTATGCATTATAACCAGAAGATTCACATTACACAGTGAAGCTTACACGGCACTTCACAAAGATATTAAAGGAAAGTCACCAAAAGTCCAAAGTTTTGTCAGCTGTGATATAGAAACTTTATTACTGCCCTGCCCGCCGAGCACTAATCGCAAGCTAGATACTTTTATCACGTAAACGACGAGTGGTTAGAGGCATGTAATCCCATGTAAACAGTACACTTTAGATTGCTCACCAACGTATGACAGGATCATGTGAAGTGTCTATAGCCTTTCCAAGGGACACATAATACTATAAAACGTGTCGTGACATTGTTGTGATCATATGGTCACAGTTTAGATGTAAAGGTAATGTTGAAAGGAACTCAAGGTGATCGGTATTTGTGCCCAAGCTCTATGTCAGGTCAGTTTTCTTAACAAGTACTGTATTTATTATATATTGTTATAAAATAATAGCCATATGCTTACTTTAGTTTACAAATACCAGAGAAGACCATTAAAGATCCAGGTTTTTGGTCCCTATAGTGTTATTGGGTGTAGACCTGCAAGTACATCAACCTCTACAGTGTTTCCATAAAGAGAATCAATACTTTAATGGAGTCGTTGTTTATATAATCTGTACTGTAAAGAATGTGTTTAAATGCAGTAACATCGTCCAATCTTAAATTGTTGGAGAAACTCTTGGATGATTAGATCTGTTGGTACAGTGTATATATAGCAAACTGTACAGTACAGCTTAGCTGTGTTCATGGCTGCTGTAAAAATTATAAGTTGAATGTTATTAGGTTGATATCACACATTTGGATACAATTTTCCAAAGAGTGTCATCTTTTGGTGACAGATGTACAGTACAGATTCATTGAGATTCAAAGTGAAAAACAGTAATTTGTCTGCAATATCTGCTATGATGGTTGATATAGGTACAACTCCATCTTGGATTCTAGTCATGGTCATCAGTAAAACATACACATTATAAGAGAAAAAATATTTAATATTATCTCATCAAACTTGGATGAAAAGTGCACTTCTTGTTTCAGAGAAGAAAAACTAACATTGAATACCATGTCCCCACTATTATGGGTATAGTATGCAAATTAACATTGTTTATTCAGTTAGTACATTCATACAGTATATATATACAATAAACTGGCAACGTAAGGTCACTTAGTGCTGCTTTTCGATTCAAAGAAGAAGAAAAAACAGAATTAATGTGAACACTGCAACACTAAATTTGTGCATATATATGCATGTACAGAAAGCAGTTTTGATATTTTGTCCACACAATTTATAACATTCTCAGTCCATGAAGTTTGTGTTCATATTTTACAGTACTATTCATTATATATTCAACTTGTATTGCATGTAATAGCACGTTTTGCCTGATTTGCTAAGTTTAACTCAACATATGCACATCCATTGTGTATGTCTCACACGCAACCACTTAGCTACTATACAGGTTGCGTCTTACGTATGTCAATCATTAGAAGAGCTAATTGCTCTGTGGGATTGTTTCCATCCACTCAGACATATGAATATTCCTGATTGCTGAAGGATTTCGATAATCCATAGAGATTCTGCATGGTTATTAAAATTTGTGCGAGTGTGGTACTTATAAAAATATAAAGCATATATGAAAAGAGGTCACCTGCTTCCTTTACAGCTCGTATGAAAGGTGAACTAGAGTTCCTGCAGGGTGCCTTCGAAGCTTACAAGAAAACATTAGTTCAAGACATGGAAGAAAAATGGAAGAAGAAAGAGAGAGATATGAAGCATCAATTTCAAGAAGAAATGGATAATGCTCTTCATCAGCAGAGTAAGTATTTAATATTAACTTTGCTGCCTCTGAGCCGGTCATAGAGGGTGCGCAGTGTTCAAAGGTTTCCAGTTCATTCTAGGCACGGTAGAACGAGGGTGCTAAGCTTATGGGGAGACAGGTAAGCTCGTCACTCGTAAATATCCAAACCAGTAAGTTTTAGGCTTTTTTAGTAAGATCATCTAAAAGTAATACACTTTTGTGGACAGAATTGTTCATAATCATACTTAAAATGATTCTCCATACAATGATACAAGCAACTACTGAATTTCTAACCAAATTATTCAACTGAACACTGAGCTCTTATTTATATTTACAACCCTTTGCATGCAAGCCGCAGTGGATGAAAGTACAGTATCACTTGATCCAATGCACACATCTATAGGTGTTTTCTGAGACTTATTAGATAAAAATTTCCAAAGACTGGTAAAGTGCATCTCCAAAATTTAATCAAGTGTGTTACAAATACAGATTATGTGGATCACCAAGAATTAATCGAGTGAATGGTATGTCCAAAGAAACTATTCAAGTGTAAGCGACAGCCTGTTCTCATCAAGTGTGTTGAACTACAGTATGATAAAGTTCATGTAGATATGATTAGTTACACATTTAACCAATATAAATTCATCGTTGATTCTTTGTATTTTACGACAAGAAAGTATGTGTGCCTAGTCATGTGTTCCCAATAACTGGTCCAATTTTGCTATTCTTTTGTAATTTTTGGGATTTTGCCTATCATTTTCTGCAAGCACTCCAAACTTGATTAACAATAGCCATTTTAATAATAGCACAGCATAGCAACTGTTTGTGCAGTAACCAGACTTGTTTTTGCAGTTCTAAACCAGAAGTTTAGAAGGAAGCAATTGTTTTTGGTAGGAATAAGGAAAAAGTTGTAGAAATGACAAAAATTGTTTCCATATATATTAGTCTTCTGTACTATTCATGTTGTACATTGTGTTGAAAGTACTCAGCCCCTGACCTTTAACAATGTATGTGACCTTGTGCTAATAACTCAACAGTGTAATGATCAAGTCAATTTAACTGCATGTATTTGTACTGCATAGGTAGTTTTCAAAGTAGGATTTACTTTTGCACTTGAAATACTTGTGTAAAGACCTTGCTGAGATCAATATGATGGAAGAGAGTAACGTAGAACTAGAGAAATAATGAGATGCATTTTAAATCAAGGTAGGTATTCACAACGATCAATTCAGATGCAGATTTACTGCATTGTTAGGCACAATCAAAACAATGCAACGTTCTAATCTTGTTTACAGTAATAACAATATGTATTGTTAGGCACAATCAAAACAATGCAGCGTTTTAATCTTGTTTACAGTAATACATGAATCACAATATGTATTGTTAGGCACAATAAAAACAATGCAATGTTTTAATCTTGTTTACAGTAATTCATGAATCACAATATGTATTGTTAGGCACAATCAAAACAATGCAACGTTCTAATCTTGTTTACAGTAATACAGGAATCACAATATGTATTAATTAGGCACAATCAAAACAATGCAACGTTCTAATCTTGTTTACAGTAATACAGGAATCACAATATGTATTGTTAGGCACAATAAAAACAATGCAACATTCTAATCTTGTTTACAGTAATACAGGAATCACAATATGTATTGTTAGGCACAATAAAAACAATGCAACATTCTAATCTTGTTTACAGTAATACAGGAATCACAATATGTATTGTTAGGCACAATAAAAACAATGCAACATTCTAATCTTGTTTACAGTAATACAGGAATCACAATATGTATTGTTAGGCACAATAAAAACAATGCAACATTCTAATCTTGTTTACAGTAATACAGGAATCACAATAAAAACAATGCAACGTTCTAATCTTGTTTACAGTAATACATGAATCACAATAAAAACAATGCAACATTCTAATCTTGTTTACAGTAATACAGGAATCACAATATGTATTGTTAGGCACAATAAAAACAATGCAACATTCTAATCTTGTTTACAGTAATACAGGAATCACAATATGTATTGTTAGGCACAATAAAAACAATGCAACATTCTAATCTTGTTTACAGTAATACAGAAATCACAATAAAAACAATGCAACGTTCTAATCTTGTTTACAGTAAAACAGGAATCACAATATGTATTGTTAGGCACAATAAAAACAATGCAACATTCTAATCTTGTTTACAGTAATACAGGAATCACAATATGTATTGTTAGGCACAATAAAAACAATTCAACATTCTAATCTTGTTTACAGTAATACAGGAATCACAATATGTATTGTTAGGCACAATAAAAACAATGCAACATTCTAATCTTGTTTACAGTAATACAGGAATCACAATAAAAACAATGCAACGTTCTAATCTTGTTTACAGTAATACATGAATCACAATAAAAACAATGCAACGTTCTAATCTTGTTTACAGTAATACATGAATCACAATAAAAACAATGCAACGTTCTAATCTTGTTTACAGTAATACAGGAATCACAATAAAAACAATGCAACGTTCTAATCTTGTTTACAGTAATACAGGAATCACAATAAAAACAATGCAACGTTCTAATCTTGTTTACAGTAATACATGAATCACAATAAAAACAATGCAACGTTCTAATCTTGTTTACAGTAGTACATGAATCATAATATATGATAATGGCAAAAAGAATATATATCATATACTGTACATGGAAAGATTCAGTGCAGATGACAAAATGTAGATCATTAATGTTAACCTAAGGCTAGACAGGCTGAACAATACTTGAGATATTGATTACTGGATACTGATTACTGGATATGCACGGTTGCCAAGGTAATGATCAATTGCTGCAGGTCATCAAAGTAGTCTGTAGCGCTAATAACTAATCACAAATATCTCAGCTCGGGTCAAAAGGTCAAATACAGCATGGAGAATACAGTTCTGTATCATCAAGAAGTTAAGAATGGATGTTCGCTTAAAATAACAAGGATCAATAATAATATGATAATCATAATGTCACCTTATTTCTGGAGAATCATGGTATGTTAGCTTGATTGCATGCTAATTGATAGTAAATCCTACAGCAACATTATCATGTACACTACTAGTGTTGCTGTCACAGTTATACTCATTACTGATACATTAATTAACAAGTGTAATTTGTAAATCTACTTAATATAGTATCTGGCATGTGTTAGTACCAGACAACAGCTATTCCTCCTCATCAGAGACAAGGTGGCCATGGAGACCACCTAACTTATCAGGTTGTACTCCATACTGCTGTGCCTATTAGAGCCACAGTACCATGAAACCGAATGGTTTGTCATAGCGACTGGTTGTGTTTGCAGTCTAAAATACTCTAACACTGAAATACTCACTGTAAGTAAATGTTTATGTACAGTGCTGCATGAATGCGCTAACATTCAGACACTTTAAACCTTTCAGTTTCCAAATGAATGTATCACACTTACCTGAATAGCCCATGACGCCTGTAACACTTAGCCTATATATAGTCTAGCCAATGTGATTTGAAAATCATACGTGGGTGTTTTGTTATTGCCATTAACAATAATAATCTTCTCCAAAATGGAAACTTGGAAATGAAAATGATGAAAATTAATTGTTGAATGACAAATCAGATAAAAATATATAAAATGCATCAGCTTCACATGGACAATTTACAAGAAAAGCAATCTTTCTTTTTATGTATGTTTTTCAGTACCCCTTTAATAGTTTCGTACACAAAGTAGATCAAATCAATGTATGAGTGCTGCCTCTCTAAGACCTCTCTATAAAGAAAGATGTTTTTCTAGTTTATGAAATGAAGATTTTCTTGCAAAATTATGTTGTTGTATCTGTGTCTACTGAAGACTTATTCTACAGCATTTTAACCAGTCAATTACTATAATAGTTTAAAATTCAGGAGCTTGTGAAAATAGGGACATGTATGTTATTATGTGCTGTGACGAATGATGTAATCCAACCACTGTCTTGCAACCGTATGTCCATATGTTTGGTGATTTATCCAATGTAACCAGACTTTTATAATTTTTGCATCATGAATGCTAATTCTGACGTGAAAAGAAATAAACTCTCCCTTTAACCCTCAGAGGCAGGTGCAGTTTTTTTAATTATAAAACATCTTCACATTTCATCATGATGATAAACCTCTAAGGGCTTTTTCTCTCTGCTTTCACTGCCAAATGATAGCTTTTTATAGAAATTTAATATATAAATTCATAACAAATTGCCTCACAGTTGCCTCCTACAATTTTGTTTTGAAGCTTGAATAGGCACCGGTCAGCATTGATACTGTCTCGCGATTGTTTAGAAGTATATTGTCTAGTTTAGCGTTAAAGTTTAATAGTTGGAAAGAACGATTCACTAGCGTCTATGTGTGTGTGTGTGTGTCATGTTAAGAGTTTAGATCAAATTAGAGGAAAGGTGCTTTGCAGAATATTACAGTTTAAGGAAGAAATATAAACTTGTAATGTACTCCAAATTAATGGTGCTAAGCTTTATCAATCTTGATGATTTGTTGGCTTTAGGTTACAATCATCTCATATGATGCTTTAACCAAGATATTTTTTATTCCTTGCCTTAGGCAGAAGGAATCTATGTGATGGTGATGAGGTGGGTGCGTGTGTGCATGTGTGTATGTGATACTTGCTTGTAAACACAATAACTCACAAAGTTTATGGTGGATTAACTTCATACTTGGTTAGTGAGTCTGTCATATTGAGTACAAGTACCATATTCTTTTCTGTGAAGTTCAATGGTCATTTGAGGTCAACAGAGGTCAAAGTCTGAATACTTTGTAAACAGGATAACTCAAAAGGTACATCTACGTTGAACTTCATACGTGGTATACAGATGCAGCTTGGTGACTACAAAACCCTATTGAAATTGGTGTAGGTCAAAGGTCATTTGCAGTCAACATTTTAGTCAAAGTCTGAAAATCTTGTAAACATGGTAACTCAAGAAGTACATCTTTCCTGACCTTCATACTTAGTGTGTAGATCCAGCTTGGTGAGTTCTTTGCAAGAACCCTATGGAAACCCTATTCATATTAAACAGGTGTCAAAGTTTGAAAACCTTTTAACGTGATACAGTAACTCCCAAGTTAAAGCTGCAATTAATCTGTGAATTCCCCAATGCTATGATTTTATTTTGGTGAACATAGTTTGATCAAATTTTATAGTTCAGTTTAGCTTTTTGAAGGGGCTGTAAAGGTCTTCAGCAAAACATACAGTCATCCAGGAAATGAAATCTACTTCAAAGAGCTGTAAGTCTGCTTTGAACACACTCAAATGGCTCTTTACATCAGTTCTCACCCTCTGAGCTTCAAGGGGTCCATACAGTAGGTATCTCAAGTGGCACACAAATTGGCTCCAGGGGTCTACAGGTTATATCAAATGGTCTCAAACTTGACTGCATTCCCTGTGATTTTATACTAGATGACTTTGGCAGTAGGTTGTGAAAATGTTTCAAAGTGTATGAACAATGCCATGTAACTTGGTAGCAGAGCTGATTTGGTAGCTCAAAATTGGTAAAAGATGTTGTCCTTTTATTCATACATCTATGTGTCTTTATTTCACATAGGAAGACAGGTCTTTCTGAGTATTGAAACATTTTGGAAGAAAAATTCTATAAGTTTGCAAAATCCTTAACAGTAAATGAAATGGTTGATGCCCACAAGAGAGTGCTACAAAGAAGAGCTGGAAATCTCTGATCTTTTCTGGTTCTCACTTTATTCTTGGATGAATTTATCTCACTTCTCTAGATTAATTAGATAGTTATTATGAACTTTCAGCAAATTATATGGCAAAGAATCACAAAGCTAACTGGCTTTCTGGTTACAAAATATCTCACAAAACATTTTTCTGTTTGCTTTAAAATGTAAGTTCAATTCTCCATAAACTTAAAAGATATTTTCTTTGATTTCAATTTTTTCAAGGGACTGAACTGTTGGAACAGAAAAATGTAGAGAAAAAAGCCATGAGTAGAGAGTTTCAGAAACAGATGCAGGGTTTGGTGAAGGAACACAAGAAAGATATTGAGGTAAAGTAATATAAATGGATATATGTGCTCTGGTAATGTACTCTTTCATATGGAAAAGTTGTGTTTCATAATACTGAAAGTACTGCAATGAATAACAGTTGATTGAAGTCAATCTATAAATGTTGGTAAAGTTAAATATCTCTGCATTAAATTGGTACCTTCTGGTAAGTATTATCAATAT
This sequence comes from Apostichopus japonicus, assembly GCF_037975245.1. Taxonomy (NCBI): domain Eukaryota; kingdom Metazoa; phylum Echinodermata; class Holothuroidea; order Aspidochirotida; family Stichopodidae; genus Apostichopus; species Apostichopus japonicus. The sequence continues at coordinate 6,663,355 of NC_092583.1, forward strand.
CCAAGCAGTATGAATAATCAAGTTAAAAAAAAATAATAGAAAATATCGCATGAATAATGATAAATTTGATTGGAATTAAAGGATGTTGTATGACCTTTATTCCAAGTCAGCACTAAATGTACTGTATTTGTTAATTCTACAATTGTGCTGTTTCAAAGTGTTTAAATATTTTTATATTTAATGTTTCGATAGGAAGTCTGTCTGTTAGGGAAACGGACAGTAAATTTGATTGGTGATGATGGTAAAATCTTGAATAAGATTAAAAATCTATGACACTGAAGATGGAGGTACAGAGCGAAATGATTAGTTTTCTTGTTGTGTTGTTTGATGATCTGTGCTTACGTAGTACATCATATGTGAAACATCTATATTGTGAGAAAACAGAAGAGGAAATCAGGAGAGGCAGGTGGATGTCAGCAATAGGTTGCTAAACAGAAGGACACTAGGTCTGAATTCTTGTATTATAAAACAAGTGACCCTCAGCAACCAATCATTATCTGCACTCTGTAAGGTTATTGACGTTGACTCAATGCGTCATGTGAGGTACATGGGTTTCTCAAGGCTCTTGGATGTAGATGGTAAAGGTTTTTATGTTTTCCGTAGATGTGAGAAGATTTATTTTACATAAATGTTGAAGACTTCCAGGCTATTTCAACACCTGTTTAATGTGAAAAAAAGGAATGGACGGACATCTTAAGGATACTTTCAAAGATTATGTTGGGCAAGACGTAACACTTAACTTTTTCTATTAAAATCTGTGTCTTCATGTCAAAGAATAATGTCATCTATTTAGTTCTGGTTTTAATCATTGTCTTCCTAATATTAATCAAGTGTTAATATTCATTAACTAATGGGTACTGTGAGAGTCTACACAATATAACAAGATGTCATAAGTTTTAAGGAATGTTATGTGATGGGGAGGAGTTCTTTATTTAATAATGACAAATGAGTCAAGCTTTTATAATTTGGGTTGGAGGGGGAGGTGGGTAATATTGGCCTAGATGGCACATAAACACAATGCTAAGCAGGCACATGTATGTATAAATGTGAAGATATCTGAAAAGTTTGTAATTTACACTTCATATAGAGAGGTCATCCAGTTTACATGTTACTGTATGCCTATTTTGAGTGTTTAAGCATAAATTCAAAGACCAAAAGGGAAACAGTGGATCTCTGCTGGACAAAAAAATCTGACTTAAATATTTCAGCCAGGGTTTGAACTCATGACGTCCTAGATTTCATTCACTCATTGCTATAATTTCTATCTTTATACTTTTGTTAATTTTACAATTGACATGCAATAGACACATGTTTAAATAGTCTTACACATATAGAGATAAACCTTGAGGCTCAAAAGACATAATTTGTCTAAATTATGATCTTGGAAGTCTGTAGAATAATTTTGAAGTATCATTTTCTGTATGTAATGAATAAGTTAACAAAGTCCGGTTTTGTATTAAAGACCCAGTTAAGAATGATTTTAATTTCAGGTGTAATTGCCATCCCATATTTCCTTGTTAAATTAAGAGTTTATTTTGTATCTTTATGATTGTAGGTTGGAATCTGTCCTATAATATGTGTTAACTACATTGCTATTGTTCATAATAGTCCACTAAATGTCACTTGGAGATGTCTTTTCAATCTGTGTATATTTTATTCAGCGTTTCTATAACATATGCTTTTAAGAAATAAATCTTATGAAAATTGGCATGCAAATTTAGTTGGCATATGACTTCATTTGCATACTGTACAATGCACAAAGAATTTCTGCCAAACAACAAATGTTGAACTTCTGACCTAGCTACAGAATAATGGCCATGTCTACTGTTACAGTTACCACTGTAGCTTTGAAAGCCAAAGTTGACACCTGATTCATATGTTGTCATCCTCAGGCAATGGTGAAGAAGTTTTCCTCAGCTTCATCAGATGTCGAGAACCTTAGAAGGGCCTTAGATCAATTGAAAGCTGTAAGAGAGGAACTGGATCAGACCATTGAGAAGCTAGCTCTGACTGATGAGATTCTACAGGACACGAGACAACACTTACAGGAAGCTGTGAGTTGTGTAATATTTTATGACAGCATTTATACAGGCTTTTGCTTGCACTTGCTTGTTCACAAGAGGTTTTGAGAGTTACACAAGAGTTTTCATTCATGTAGATTTTAAAAAAATGGAAGCTTTTTCAATTAAAGTCATGACACATAGCTGATCCCTTTAATAGCAGAACAGTGATAAGACCAAATAGCAAGAAACACTTGGCAAGTTAAGAATTTAACGTTCCTTCCCGTAGATGAGTCTCGGTGTAAGAACAATGTTATTTTAACTGTGTTGGTAATATTTATTTATCAAGTAATGACTCAGCTCTCCTTGTTTCTTTTCTGTTCCCCATATGTCCTTAAAAAAATCCTAATAGAATAAACAGTAAACAAACAATAAACGAGTGGAAACTCTGAATGTCTACATAAAACATTTCTATTTCCTTCTGGTAGCCTCTAGAGTTATTTTCCTCAATCATAAATCAACTCTTGATATTGACATTGGGTAGCTACTTCAAACCCTTCTCTTGTCAGTGCAACATTAAGCTATTGTTTAACAAAAACTATAGTGTGACCTTTTTTTTGAATAATGTCCCTCCAAATTGAATTTTCCTTGAGAAAACAAAATTACCTCTTAGACAATCTGATATGAGCCTAGAGAACCAAAAGGCTTAGTTGTTCTTTGCAATGTTTCATAGCAGAACATCAAAAGGAACACTGCACTCAAGATTTCCAAGTTTTGACTGCAAATGACCTTTGATTTCTACTATAATAATAAAGTTCTGGTATTCATTACGATGAGTGTGCACACTAAGTATGAAGTATATTACAGCTCTACTTTGCAGTAAATTCTGTTTACAAGGTGTGTAGGATCCGTAGGCATAGCATGAACTTCATCCAACCTTTACTCTTTGATTTACCTTCTTTACTCAGTTGCAGACTTTGACCTCTGACTTCAAATGACCTTTGACCTTCTACATAAAACAATAGGATTATTGTACTAAGTTTGATTCATATGCCATGTATGAAATTTTGCCTTCAAAGTTTTCAAGATTCCATTGTTTTCAACATATGAATTCTGGTGATCTCAATTAACCTTTCACCTCTACCAAAGAAATTCATCACTATTGCTTCCAAACATACAAGTATAAATAGGTAATCAACTATAAAACTTTGTCACCTGTGATCTAACTACTATCACACTGTTATTGACATCCTCACAGCCTTTTCCTTCATGAAACAGTAACTTATCTGCCTCATTGTCTGAATATTTTGAGAGCTGGGTATAGTAAGGTACCTTGAAATGATTTACAAGATGCTTTTAGCATGCTAACATTGAGAGGCACTACTGATTTGACTTTCAAATTTCACTCAATCTCTCAATTTAAAATGCTTTGGCCTTTTGAATTTGAACATTGGTCAGAGTTAGAATAAATACTGACACATTCATCAGAGAAGTTTGTAGAGACTTATGTACAGTCCCTTTACATTATTTATCAGTTTTACTGCTTCAAGTGAGCCTAGATTGATAATAATAACCAAATCTTATGTTTATTCCAATTTGACAAATTAATTTGGTTTTTCAAACCGAGAGGGACATTCCATCTCACCTTATTTGATGTCCAAATTGATAAAAATTATACCAGAAAGCTTTTCAGAAATACAAAAACATTTCTATTCAAATCATATGGTTAGCTCATTTACATATCATGATTATTCCTTGTTGCAAACCATTGAAAAAATATGATTTTAAAGATATGATTGAGAAGGCCTCACTACTATACAATATGTGAAAATTAGTGAGTCAGGTAGAGAATTTTAGCATATTATGCTGATTAATTTACACCCTTGTTGCAAACTGATCAAAGATATGATTAAAATGGCCTCTGTAATACAATGAGTGAAACACATAAAGGTCCTCTCTTTCAACAGCATACTAATGAGTCTGAATAATGGCTTTCAATACACTGAGTTTTGTTTACAAACATTGTGATTATCTAATGTGTATATGGAGGACCAATAAATGAAAAAGTAAACTGTCATTAATCTTCATCCTTTTCCTTTTTTTTCTCAAAAATATTTTCTGCATAGAATTTAAAAATCTTGAACTACCAAGACAACTTTCAGAACAAAGTTGATGAGGTGGATGATAAATACAAAGAGAGGATACATCAGCTGATGCAGGACAACACTGAACTAAGGAAGAGATACATGATGAAATGTGACGAGTTATTCAATGAAAAATCTAACACAGAATTTAAAAGAGTGGAAAAAGTCACAAGTACAAAAGAAATGTTACAGGTGAGTTTGTAGCTTGTTTTACATAATGTTTTGTACAAACTGAAACTATTGTACATCTGGGATTACTCTTTTCAAACATTTTAGACAATTACAGCAAGCCCAAAATGTTTTATTTTATTTATTTTTAAGTTTGGCGAAACGTGAAAAGTCATAACAGTACCATGTGTGGATCACTAGTATGATACAATTTCATCTGTAATTATTGAAGAGATCTTTTGGACATATTTTTGTAGTTTCAGGTCAGATTAATTGATTTGAGAAGCTTGTGTTTTCTAAAGCTCTGTATCGTGTGGCCAAACTGCACAAGTAGAACCTTTAACTAGTCGATTGCCCAGTGCATTTGTATGCAATGGAAGCTTTAACTAGTCGATTGCCCAGTGCATTTTTATGCAAGTTCTCCTGGCATGTTCACATGCTTGTGAGATCTTTAACACGATAGTGTTACTTTAATTCAATGTGTCTTAAACTTTTGCAGATTATATTACTTTGGACTTAATGTGTCTTAAACTTTTGCAGATTATATTACTTTGGACTTAATGTGTCTTAAACTTTTGCAGATTATATTACTTTGGACTTAATGTGTCTTAAACTTTTGCAGATTATATTACTTTGAACTTAATGTGTCTTAAACTTTGCAGATTATATTACTTTGAACTTAATGTGTCTTAAACTTTGCAGATTATATTACTTTGAACTTAATGTGTCTTAAACTTTTGCAGATTATATTACTTTGAACTTAATGTGTCTTAAACTTTGCAGATAATATCACTTTGAACTTAATGTGTCTTAAACTTTGTAGATTATATTACTTTGAACTTAATGTGTCTTAAACTTTTGCAGATTATATTTCTTTGGACTTAAAGAGTCTTAAACTTTTGCAGATTATATTACTTTGAACTTAATGTGTCTTAAACTTTGCAGATTATATTACTTTGAACTTAATGTGTCTTAAACTTTTGCAGATTATATTACTTTGGACTTTATGTGTCTTAAACTTTTGCAGATTATATTACTTTGGACTTTATGTGTCTTAAACTTTTGCAGATTATATTACTTTGGACTTAATGTGTCTTAAACTTTTGCAGATTATATTACTTTGGACTTTATGTGTCTTAAACTTGCAAGTAAAGTAGTAATATTTTTTACAATGATCCCCAATACTGCAGATCTGTTAGAATTCTTAAAAGATGGAAAATTTTGTTTAATCACAGAAACATGTTCAAGCAAACACTAAGGCCTCATCTTAGACATATAAATGTCAATAGCACAATACCCTGTTATAGAAATTTTATTCATTTATGCAGAAAATTGCAAATGAGGTACAATGTTTCACAACTGCTGTAAATCAGTTATTTGAATTCAACTTTTAGTTTGTTTTGGCAGCAGCAGATGTTTCTTTTGTTTGAGTTATTACTGTAAATGTTACAATAAGTATGTTACTTCCAAGTAATTAGTATTTTGAGATAACAGCTCAAACCCCCTCCTCCCTAACCCTCGCCACCACCCAACCCTTTGAAGTGCTCCTGTGAGCATTAGCAGGTTGATTTTATAACTTTTTTTAGTCTATTGATATGAAATTCCATGTTTATAATGCATTAACATATAGATGAAATATCACACCTTTGTTTTTGAATATTTTATGACTGAAAATATCTTGTGATTGCTATAATTATTTTGCTTGTCTCCAATTTCACTCATGAACATGCTGTCATTTTAAGCCAGCAGGAGGCCTTTTCTTTTGGAACTTAACATTCTTCTCCATCGTATGTTCCACGCATTTTATCCTCACATTGCTTTGACTTACACGTGTCACTGCAAAATTGAGAAAAGCCCCAAGACAATCTACAGTATGAAAGGTTGGAATAAAATCATTTTTTCTTGTCAAAACTCTTTTGATTGCAGATGATAATTCATGCCAAGAATCGCTCTAACGTCAACATGGCAGTCGGTGACAGTGAAACTATCAATTTGAAGCAACCACTGATTAGACCTTTCAGTGCTCCAATCACAAGAGGAGAAACAAGATCTGCTTTTATAAATGCTGGGGAAGCAGAGCATTATAATGACGATAGCCAATCAGGAGACGACTTATCCGAGGGTAGAGGGAGACCACACACAACGGTCGGAGGTGGTCGTAAATTAAACAGGCAATCCTTGGTGGAAAGATCCTTTAGAGCAATAAGAGACTCATCCCTACAATCACTATAAAAACTAGAAATCAATACATGAGTCTTCCAAGTATCATTTAATGGTAAAGAGCAAAGATATTCAAGGCTAGAAGAGAATTCTGTGGTTACCGGCCCAGCACCCTACCAACTGAGCTATCTAGCCTTTAGTTGGTGATAAATCTTTTCCAGAAAACACATCATGCATTTTAATCCTTGGAGACTTTTTTAGTGATATAAGGAATATTTTATACTATTGATTAACTTTAATTTTTTATTTAATTTTTTATATGCAAAATATGATAGGATAAGTACGTATTACGAACAATTAGCAGGTAGCTATAACAAAAAGCCCTGCAGTTCAACTACAGCAAAGTACTAATATCTATCTCAAGTCACACCAAAGCTCTATAAATTGTAACAGCATGTATGCCAGTACAGACCAAAGGCCATGTTACAGGGCCATCCATCAATGAGTTATGCCAAGCTGCACATTATAACACCATTGGCAGATGCAATTTATTTCATTGAAGTGATTTGCCTCATTTGTGATTGGTTATTGTGTATATAGAGAGGTATATACAGTTAATTTCCAGTGAAGTTAATTTAAATAAGTAAATGAATAATGTAAAATGGGATTGGAACCAGTGAACTCTGTAGTTTATTTAAAAACAATCCTTGTAAAAGGTTTAGCCTTGATAGCTGAAACCTACTCTGTCCACTTTACTGTGTCCACAGGTCTGTCTGTTTCTTCACAGGTTTTATCTTTTTCAACTTTCTTTTTACTTCCAATACGACTGGATAATCACGATTGCTTCACAGTTACAAGTTGTAAATTTGTGATAAACCCTCTAAGAGTTCCAGTTTGAAGAGCAGGCTGTAGAATGACAAGTGTATTTAACCTTGACCACTCTAAGCTCTGCTGATCTAGACAGCTTGTAATGTGAAACACTTTATAACTGATAAAAGGAATAAATTTTTTCTTAGAGACCAATTTAGAATGCAAGTCCGTTTACTCCAGGAGGTGATAAAAGGTGTGATTAGTTGGAATACTCGATCTAGAATAAGAAGATATTGGAGGACAGAGTTTCAGGTTTGCCAGAGCTTATTACCATAAAACATTTTATTTAAGAACAGAGGTATAGGAAATAACTTGTGCCTGCTGTTAACAGTAATTCCTTAAAGTGGAACAGGAAAGAAAATACATTTCTTTTTCATATGTACTTTGTACGTTATTAACTGTAGAACCAGATTGTGGTGGTAATTAATCTCTGTTTATAGAGATGCTAATCGACTTAATTATGCAAGAATGAATTTGTCAGTATCCAGTATGTCTTTCATTTAAAAGTATCTATTTCTTTTCTTGGATCTTGAAATTATGAATATTTTAAATAGATTTTTATCAAACAAATGGTCACTTTTTATTAAATTAATTTTGGGAAAAGCAAAAGCATTTTAATACTTTTAGCCCCCCCCCCCCTTATTTAAAAAAAATCTGTTTATCATTACCAATTTTGTATTACAATGTGACATGTTTGTTACTGTTGCTTCAGTCACTGCAAGAATACTTCCCTTTGTGGGCCTGCAAGTGAAAATTATCTTAAACATAATACCAAATAGTAGTAGAAATATTCTAGCGAAATATATAAGTGCTAAATAAATAGAGACCTGCAAATGAGGTGTAAATTTTCATGAATTTTGACCTGTGAGGCAAAAATTATATTTTTCTATTAATTTTTTGCTCTGTTGTTATTTTTTTACTTCTTTGTTTGATTTAACTACAGTCATGCTGTATTGGTTTGGTCCAGGGAAATAGAGCTTAAAGTTTTACACATATATTTTAAGAGGAATCATTATCGTTTTATGACATATAGATTTGATAAATAAAAGTCCTTTTAGAATGGAAACTCTCCAATCAAAGTGACATCATACAGTATGTTCAGGTATGGATTCTTAATTTGAGCAGGTAGTGTTATTTTGTTTAAATGATATCAAAACTTGCAAGCTGGTACGTATTTAATTCTATAAGCTATAACCTCAGTAATTATTTCTTCAAATTAGTCATTTTACCATTATATTAGGTAAGTCCCTATAAACCCTGACTTTCCAACTACACAATAAAATTTAAGGTAACTATAAGCACAACCTTGTGTGAAGACATACTGTTCTGTAATTATGTTTAATTCTCAAGTTGAACATTTTTAGCTGATTATTATAATATAATATAATATAATATAAATAATTTTAACAGATTACAATAGCTGTAAGATTTTGAAGTGGAGTTTAATTGACAAGAATTTGTAAAGATCAGATATCAATCTAGTATTTTCCTTCTCTGTGTTGTTGACTCAGATTTCATACACAAACTACAAAAATTTGTCACTGGACATATTTCTCTTTCATCTGGTTTATACTTGTATTTATGTAAGATGAATATATTAATTTGGTAGATTCATTTGAAAATTACTTGAATTTGTAATATCTTTGTAGGATTCTTTGAGAGAGATTTTGCAGGCCTTTACCCTTATTCATAGTTTTTTTTGGTGAATGCTAACCTGGGCATCTCTAGCATCTTTAAAGACCATATCATATATATGAGGTGCCTCCCGAATAGATTACATAATTGTGGTTAAGGAAATATTAAGAAGACAGAGACAATTTTTACAACATCCTTTAATGGTCCTCACCACAGGAAGGATGAAAAGTGACAGTGAATGAAGCACTGTACCTGCTCATCCAACTGTGTAAAGATTGTCATGAAACTGTCAAGTATTTATTCGCCTCAAGCAAAACCAGCTAACTAAATGATTTGCTAACAAGGGCCTCATTCTCTTTATAAACCATATACTGCAGGTAATATTCTTTGGGGTACCAAACTCATAGAGTGATCCGGAAACCTAATGTAAATACATAGCACTAGGTTTGACCTTTCTATACTGGAAAGCTTGAAGATTGTGTAAACATATATAAGAAAAAAGGGAAATATATCCACGGACATTCTTCACTACGCAGCATATTAGACTGGGGGGTAAAAATCTGAAAAAGGCATCAATATTGTCTCTGCATATGATAAAACAGTAAAGCCATCATCAAAGATCTTTCTCACTCGCTGAAACATTTTAATAAATTCTTTCCCTATGAAAGGGCTGGGAGTTATTCGTTGTGTCTAAACCTCTAGGATGGTATGTATGGAGCCAATATGATGACCAGTTTGTTTTGAACCTTTGAAAGATGCACCTGAAGTATTAGTTACAAGACAGGTATTGCTGTTTTCATTGTGCAATTGTATTTGTCCACATTTGTAAATATTTCTTTGTTAAGAATAAAGTCAGAAATCTCTTTACAGTATTCTCTGTCTGTTTTTATCATGTTGATCTGTTTCTATCAGGTTGATCTGTTTTCATGTCGATCTGTTTCTGTCATGTTGATCTGTTTCTATCATGTTGATCTGTTTCTATGTTGATCTATCTCTGCCATGTTGATCTGTTTCTATCATGTTGATCTGTTTCTATGTTGATCTGTTTTTGTAGTGTTGATCTGTTTATATCATGTTGATCTGTTTCTGTCATGTTGATCTATTTCTATCATGTTGATCTGTTTCTGTCATGTTGATCTGTTTCTGTCATGTTGATCTGTTTATATCATGTTAATCTGTTTCTATCATGTTGATCTGTTCTATCATGTTGATCTGTTTCTATAAGGTGATCTGTTTCTATGTTGATCTGTTTCTATCATGTTGATCTGTTTATATCATGTTGATCTGTTTCTATCATGTTGATCTGTTTCTATCATGTTGATCTGTTTCTATGTTGATCTGCTTATATCATGTTGATCTGTTTCTATGTTGATCTGTCTCTGTCATGTTGATCTGTTTATATCATGTTGATCTGTTTCTATCATGTTGATCTGTTTCTATGTTGATCTGTTTTTGTCATGTTGATCTGTTTATATCATGTTGATCTGTTTCTGTCATGTTGATCTGTTTCTATCATGTTGATCTGTTTCTATATTGATCTGTTTCTGTCATGTTGATCTGTTTATATCATGTTGATCTGTTTCTATCATGTTGATCTGTTACTATCATGTTGATCTGTTTATATCATGTTGATATGTGTGTATCATGTTGATCTGTTTCTATCATGTTGATCTGTTTCTGCCATGTTGATCTGTTTTTATCATGTTGATCTGTTTTTATCATGTTGATCTGTTTTCATGAGAATTCCCCTCTAATATCATAGTTTATTCTGTGACCAATCAAATGGTGAGTTGGATCAGCGTTCTAAATGTCACAAACTGAAAATATGTTTTGTTTTAATCCCAAGAGTTATTTCTCCCTTTCAGATAGCCAGATGCAAAGAGGGGTTTGAGCATCAAATATTCAATGCTGACAAGCTGTTAAGCTGTATGTTTAATCCCTAGTACACAGAGCTTACCTCTCATTCACCCAAAGTTCTGGTTAAACCATCTTATATAGGCATTTACAAAATATCACAACTAGAACCAACCAAAAGCACAAGAATTACAGCTGAAATTATCTATGAATTTTCTTATTTATTATATTACAAAATGTGTTATTTGCACTAAGAATGCAATCTCTTGAGATGATTTTGGCCATGTGCTTGTTAACTGCATTACAAAATAGATATATTCTTGTGTACAAGTATAATAAACATTCCTCCCTCAAAGATTCCCTTAACAGATAGTTATACAATATATTACTTTAAGCAAAGTATGTTTCTGTCATCTAACCTGCCTCTAACCTGTACATGTTGCATACTTCATGTTGAAAGTGACCCCCAATGTGATGACATTGTATGAGGCCACTACAACACTTACTAATGGGGGCCAGTATAACCTAGCTGCATTGTGAAAACTGACACTGATTCGAAGTTGCTTGCTGTTACATGAATCAGGTTTTTTTCGGCTCATTTTCCCTACTCAAGCCTCATTCTGGTTTTAATGCGATCCTAGATGCTAATTTGGTCAATTTAAGTTGCTTGTTATGACCGCATTAAGTTCTTAGCCATATCAGTTTCATATCAAAGATGGTTGTTTTTTATTCTTTGTACACAGAAGATTTTTGGGGGGAGGGGAGAGGTAGCCAAGATATTAAGTTCTTACATACATTTCTTCCAAAATAATGTTTATGGCTAACCATAGCTGCATCAACAATATTATAATTTAATTAGCATTTACCAAGAGAGTACACCCCCTCCGCCCCCCTTTCCCGAAATACTGCCATCAAGTTTCTGACTTGTGACTAGCCACCCTGTGTGATCTTGGTATTGCACTGATCCAATCAAATATAAACAATTCTACTTCTTGTAATGTCCGCCTTCATTTTGCTCCTTGGCATTTTATCTTGAATATTTCATCCACCTAAATGAAGGGCAATCCTTAAACATCTGTTGGTCTGAGATCGTTACTGATGATGTAAAGTCCCTTTTATGTGATACATGTGAGCAGCATCTCATAACTACGTTAGGTCTCTTGTCAACCCCATACCCCCACCTCTTCCTCCCCCCCCCCCCGGGTACTATGCTAGTAGTGATGTAAAAGTACTGTCTCATTTGTTTCCTTCTGGTATGAATATATTTAAATAAGTGGTCAATTGGGTACTAGAGCATAATCAAAAAGAGCGGAATAGAAAAATTGAATAAAACAGGTTGTAAAAAAAATGAGATTATTAGTTGTAGTCTAATATACAAAATTTATTTGTATCAGCACTGATCAGACAATGCTTACATAAAACGAAACATGATATGCAAAATGCTATCAATTTCTGTTGTATTTCAAAGATGGTGCAAAATGATGAAACAAGTTTGTTTCATTAAAACAGTTATCTTCAGCAGGGATTGTTTATATACACATAGCTTGACACCTTACCTTATCAGTGATAATATACTGGATTTCAGCCGCTGGCAAAATGAACACGTACAATGTAATACATTCTTGTCCTAAGACCACAGTAGCTTGTTACACTGAAAAAATGATTGATCAAAGCTATCTTTAACAAAAGTGCAACATTTTCCATTTAGGCTTCATTTATGAGAAAGTAAGGTATCTAACACCATGAAATCTATCTGGTTGAAACACTCACCGCGCAGGCTTCGTATTAAGTGCAAAGCCAAGCTAGGCAAACTTTCCAATCTGAAAACCAGAGGTTAGTGGCCTTGGAAATTATGCACAGCTGGTTGATCTTAAGGAGAACATTTTTTAATCCAATAATTTCAGTGACTACTGGGTGTGAAATAGCACTGTCAAGAAATACTTTCCAAATGGAAGATATATTGCATCTGGAAAAGGTAAGAAATTTCAGGGCAGCAGCTTACAGCTTATCAGTATCACCCACAAATTAAGCATACTAAATATTTGCTAGTTTCATGAAATATTATTCTAGAAACTCAACTCTTATAAGCTTATTCCTAGATATTGAAATATGCCAATGGAGCTCTCCAGCTTTTCCACAGAGAGCACTGTCATATTCATCCTAATGTGCACAATCTGTACTGCTTACAGATCTAGGAATCTAATCAACACGAAGGAATGAGAGCGCTCACCAGCAAGCAAACATGCTGGATAAACTTGCATACAGATGCGCAGGGTAATTGACTAGATTGCAGTTAAGCTGTAAAGAAAAAAAGTGCTAAATAAAACACAAAGTGCTTAAAACAATTAGCTCACTTGAAACTTTTAAAATAATTCTTCTTTTCCTAACCTTAATTCTTCAGTGCCCTCTGTCATATCACTGGTACAGTGATCAACTGACTACCATTATGATCTACAGTCAGTGACTGCACGGTTTCAAGTTATGACAGCGCCCTCTGTTAAGTTTGGATGTGGCTGGAGGGCCCCATAGAAAATTAACATAATGTGTGAAGAGAAAATACTTTGATGACACAGAAATGAATATACCCATTTGAAGCAATGAGGCTTAGCAATCGGGAGGTTCAGGCTTCGCTACCATCATCCGAGAGCAATCTACCGTTTTCCCATTTTTAAATTTTTAAATTGGAAGCCACCAACATGTTAAGTTGTAATTCAATAGCCCTTGAGGGTTTTTCCCACATTTGTGGTCACTTAAGCATCGTTAATATAAATGCTGATTATTATATGTTTATTATTACCCAAATTTAAATTTTTCAGCAACTGAAAGTTGTAATCTTTTATTACAGATCAGAAATTGTTTTTAAATACATCTGCACTTGTACCCCATATTACTAGTTTCAATACCAGTTAACTACTGTACGTACGCTAATGTGTTGTTTAATATGGTTTAGCATGCCTAGCTGTAAATAATCTCTCACCTCAATTGCCACATTTGCCACCCAAAAAAAAAACTTCAATAATACCTGATTGCAACTACAAAGGCTTCCATATATGAAGGAGAAAAGTGAAATGTATTTGGGTCGCAAAAATGACTCAATGGTCTCTGTATTATGATTGTATTTCGATAGTAATGTGACTACACAACCCAGGTAACAACTCATTTATATCAGGTGCAAATTGTTGGTGTGTCTGTTGCATTCTGTTGTTAGTAAATCAACATACAGAATTGCATACTTGCAAGTATGTAACTTTTTACTACTTTAACTGAATTTGTAGAATAGATTTCAAAACTCTGGTTTCTGGGAATACTTAAAGTAGCAACCATATAATAATCCAAGGTTCAGAAGATATGATGCAAGTAAACATCTGACTATAGATGCAGTTCCTTCCAGGATACCAACACTTGATGAGGATCTTGAAAGATTCTTGATTTCATTTGGACATCATTTCCAACCCATAATGCTGTGAGTGGCACACCACCCATTGCAACCTTTGATCAGGTTAATGTTAAAAGAATTTTACACCTTCGTTACCATCGAAAGAGATCAGTTCAGCCTTCTGTTGTCTCTGTAATGTCTTCAAAGCTCTTGATAATAACCAGTCTTCAAGTCCAGAAAATTCTGAAAGCACAATGTAAAATCCTCTAAAATTTTAAAACAAAAGCATTTTGACATGTGTGGGAATGTCAAGCCGTAAGTTGCTTCAAGATCTGTCTATGTCAAAATTCCACTTCTATATTATGAACAACTTTCTTATTTATAGAATTTCAACTTGAGTTCATGTACAAAAGGCTGAGGCTTGTGGGTTGTTTCAAGACACTAGTGAGGTCTACAGATAACACAACAGGGTATGTCAAGAGCAATTCTTTATGAACTGTCAATTTAAAAGCAATTTTAGAAAATGAACATGACTGGTGACAAGAAAGGTGACACTCAAAATCAGCAGTCCCCAATGTTCACATATTGGAGCCTCTGGGAGTACTTTATGCTAGCAACAATATGAAAAAAAAGGGTGCTCAAATGTCTCAGACAAATTACCGTGTCTTGAATACAGACATTGCTAGATTAGTTGAAATTCAGTTCTGTAAAATGTGTTGGTGAACATTATTAAACTGAATAATGAAAAATGAAAATCTATCCCACTATATATTTGAATGCAATCAACACCTTGCTTAGATAACAAGTAGATTGCAAGTGATAATACTGAGTTGATGTTATTTGGACCAATACTGCAATTCCCAAATTGGAAAATAGTATAATAAGTACACTTGCTGCGGGCCCCATCTCACATCAGCAAGAACAACTAACTATTAGCCCTCTTTGTGGACAAAAGCCAACAATTTGGTCAATTAATGGGACAATGTTTACTAGAGTAAGTAAATTACATTACTATGGTCATTGGCATCATGTGCACAACAGTTATAAGTAATGAAACAAATATATCGGCCAAATATATCCAACGCACTACCTTACAAATCCTAATTAAAACTTTCATCTTTCTTATTACTTCACCAGAGATTGGTGACAGCAACCCAATTCCTAGGTTAGGGTGTGGAGGAATTGAACGATATATGAATTTGTCCCTTTTAAACATTCAAACATTGATACCATAAGTTTACCATAAAAGATTTCAATAAAAACTGGCCACAATTATATCTTACTGGGGATCTCCATTATAAAAGATTTCAATAAACACTGGCCACAATTTAATATTAATGGGGATCTCCCATTCAAGTTTTAAATCATAAAGTTAAAGAGTATTTCAAGGTTGGCATAAAATGTGAACCTTCCATGTTGGACAACAGTCATTACATATCTAACATTATTGCACAGTAATACCTACCTTCTCCTTTTGTGTCATTTCCATTTGCAATTTCATATAATGTACAAACTGTATTCTTCATTCCATGTTTTATTGCCTGAAAAATGCCAAAACAAAATAAACACATCAATAGTAACAAAGGTATAAATATGTTCAATTATCTTTCAGTTTGAGCATGATGACACATAGCATTTCTATTTCCATTTTGCATAATAGGACAATACTTATGTACAGTACTGACAACACTGGTATCAGCAGTTGGAAAATACATTCCACTATAACGAACAACTGTTTGGTCTCCAAACTCTCCCCACTCAGCAAGTTGTAACTCACCCATTTACATATAAGGTCTCCCCACTCAGCAGGTAGTACCTCACCCATTTATATAAAAGGTCTCCCCACTCAGCAGGTTGTATCTCACCCATTTATATATAAGGTCTCTCCACTCAGCAGGTGGTAACTCACCCATTTATATATAAGGTCTCCCCACTTAGCAGGTGGTTACTCACCCATTTATATATAAGGTCTGCCCACTCAGGTTGTAACTCACCCATTCATATATAAGGTCTCCCCACTCAGCAGGTTGTAACTCACCCACTTATATATAAGGTCTCCCCACTCAGCAGTGAGTAACTCACCCATTTATATATAAGGTCTCCCCACTCAGCTGGGGGTAACTCACCCATTTATATATAAGGTCTCCCCACTCAGCAGGTGGTAACTCACCCATTTATATATAAGGTCTCCCCACTCAGCAGGTGGTAACTCACCCATTTTTATATAAGGTCTCCCCACTCAGCAGGGGGTAACTCACCCATTTATATATAAGCCTCCCCATCCAGCCCTTTTATACTCACCCATTTATATATAGGGTCTCCCCACTCAGCAGGGGGTAACTCACCCATTTATATATAAGGTCTCCCCACTCAGATGGGGGTAACTTACCCATTTATATATAAGGTCTCCCCACTCAGCAGGTGGTAACTCACCCATTTTTATATAAGGTCTCTCCACTCAGCTGGGGGTAACTCACCATTTATATATAAGCCTCCCCATCCAGCCCTTTTATACTCACCCATTTATATATAGGGTCTCCCCACTCAGCAGGGGGTAACTCACCCATTTATATATAAGGTCTCCCCACTCAGATGGGGGTAACTTACCCATTTATATATAAGGTCTCCCCACTCAGCAGGTGGTAACTCACCCATTTATATATAAGGTCTCCCCACTCAGCTGGTGGTAACTCACCCATTTATATATAAGGTCTCCCCACTCAGCTGGTGGTAACTCACCCATTTATATATAAGGTCTCCCCACTCAGCTGGTGTCCTCCACATTACCATACACCTCGTCTTGGTTTTGTCTGACCATTCTATATTACCTGCAAGATATAAAATATCAACTATCCATCAAGAAATTATTGTAGTTATAGAAGTTATAGAATAACTGTTTTTACTGCGAATGTCACCTGGAAAAATCAATATTGTGAAGCTATTTAAAGGAATCGTTTAGTGAAAAATGGGATCCAGTCCTTTCGGTCATATACCCAATAGACTGCCACGTAAAAATTCCTTCAAGAGTGTTGGGTTATAACTGAGGTCATTTTATACCCTTTTTATTTCTGCATACAGTTATTTCTGTGTTGTTAAATCTAATGATGCAGTCGTCAGGTTTACCAACGCAGCCATTAGTTGTCATTATTGGCAAAATGGATATAATATATTTATATACCATAGGAAGCCCACACATGTGTTTCTATAGAAGGAATGAAACATCAATAGGGCATTGTTCCTATCATTTTAATGAGGAGGGGAGTTATTCAGGTAATCTAGGGTGTTCCATAGCATTTTGAATAATACTGTAATTGGTCTTTAGAAACCAGTATTGTTGTTGTTTGAACTTTCTGTCAAGGCATGCTATATTGCTGAAAAAGTCCGGTCATCTAAATGAAATGAGACAAGGTTGGACTGGAGATACTTTGAAGTTTACTGAATGCTATGTATGCTCTAATCATACTGTACTTGGAGCTAATTAACTTCATATATTGTACAGAGCAGATCAAAAATCAAACTATAAACACTACAAAAGAAATTTAATTTCTAGGAATAAAGATGACAGAAAGATCCACATCAGAACAACATCATTAAACTGTGGCCTACGCTGGAATGTGTCAGCGACAATGTTACTTACTTGGCAACATACTATCAAGGTAATGTTCAGAATGTGGGTTTACCACCATAGAATTTAAAATCCATTTTAGGAATCAAAATCTCACCTTGCCTATGGCAGATGAATATGTGAAGTAGTCTTAGATTTTGTATCCTAATCTCTGTGACCTGTCTAACAATCAGTTTATTAAATTATAGGAATGGAAGCATTCTAAACTTGATATTAATGAAAATATCTTCTCAAATCGTGAAGCCTTTTGAACAGTTGATAATCCTCCATCTGCTTGGCTGAACCAAACGAAGAAATCCACTTTCTTCCAATGACCCTCCATGTGATTGGCTGAAGCAAAGGAAGAATTCCACTTCTTCCAAACACATCAGTAAGTTACTGTTTGTTGCAGCATTCTCACCTTTTGCACTCAGGGCATCCAGTATCTTGGTTACTTCTTCTTCAGATAATTTTCCTGAATACCAAATTAATTAAAGAAATAATGCATAATTGTAGTATTGTACAAAGTTACCCAATTGTTACATGGCTTCACCAAACACAGGGCCGTGTGGGGATAGAAACGTACATGTATACAGCAAACATTTGACACCATATCAACTGAAGCAAAGATCCCACAGACCACACCAAATTAATAAAAAGCAAGACCAATGCAGAACACATAAGAAAAAGTAAGGAACATACAATCCACACCATCTTAAACAAAGAAAGGTCCATATAGACCACACCACCTTAAACACAGAAATATACAAAAAGACTACCCCATCTTCAACACAGAAATATACATATATAGACCACACCATCTTAAACACAGAAATATACATATAGACTACACCATCTTAAATGAAGAAAGGTCCATATAGACCACACCATCTTAAACACAGAAATGTCCATATAGACCACACCATCTTAAACACAGAAATATACATATACACTACACCATCTTAAATGAAGAAAGGGCCATACAGACTACATCATTTTAAATGAAGAAAGGTCCATACAGATCACACTGTCTCAAACAAAGAAAGGTCCATATAGACCACACCATCTTAAATGGAGAAAGGTCCATACAAACAACACCATCTTGAACAAAGAAGGACCATACAGACCACACTGTCTTAAACAACACCAAGAAAATAAAGATCATAGCACCTTCCAAGAAACAAGGATCATACACCCCACATTAGCTGCAAAACAGACCCCACCATCTTCAAAGGAACAAGAACAACACAGACTACATCACCTTTACAGACACAAAGCCCATACGACCACAAAGAAGAACCTATTTGACAAGGATACTCTGTATTTTGCTGTTATTGAAGATAGGGCTGCTAACTGCCTCTTTGACATCTAGGGTATAAATCTTGTGATGCTTGTGATATGCCAGGACAAGATCACACCAGGCTGTAACTTGTTTTTTCTGTGTCTCTAAATTAGGCTGCAGCCTGAGAACAGAAAAAAAAAATGTGCAAAATATTATAGATACAATCATACAAGTTCATGCAGAGAACATGCGATTCAATTTTACTGTAGTTACTAACATTGATGTATATTAATTGAGTATGACACAATGACCTTGCTGATGCAAGGTCAAATGCTGAAGAATTCTTCTGTGTGTTCTGTACTATGTGTTCTACAACAGAAAATCCCCTTCAGTATTTGTCTTGAAACCTTAAATCATACCAAAGATAAAGCAACAACAAGACAGCTCACACCAACATGATTTGCAAAGAGTTTACAGATTTTCACTTGTCAAAGGTCACAAGTGGAAGATAGATGCTTTTTCAACCTGCAATTTTCATTGTGGAAAAGATCGACTTGTAAAAGTGGCATTTCATTTTGCCACTCTTGGTGAAGCATTTAAATTAGACTACCTCTAGCAGGGGGCTGTGTCAGTCTGCCATGGAAAATGTACTCTTTCCGCCATATAGAAGAATGGCCATTCCCCCATGGCATAAAGCACTTATTGTATATGCACTGTATATTGCTTAATTTACTTCACTCTATCTAGGCCCTCAAAATCCACAAACTCGGTCATTTAAATCAACAATCCGAATTGGTCCTTTTAAGAAACAGTCAGCCTAATTTAATTTGATTTATTCAACCAACTATTAATTACATATTTGAAGACAGTGTATCGACTCTTACGAACTTACAATTTAAACTATTGAATCAACCTGTACATTAAAGACTGTGTATCAATTCCCCAAATTTTGTTTAACTTCAATTCAGTCTATCCAGCGAACTGTCACATTTGAAGATGGGGTACCCATACTGGAAAGTCAACCTTTCACACAAAGATCTTTGGCATATGGAAATGTACGCCAATAAATTGGCGTACGGCGTACACTACTGCCCCAAGGAAAAGTACGACAGTTGGCGTATCGCGTAAGCGTGGAGGAAAATTCAGCCGCAACAGTGCAAGTGACGCAACATGGTTCAGACCATCGAGTTTAATAAATCTGGAGAAACTTTCACACAATAAATACGCGCGTACCATGCATGGAGGGTCATGTGATGTGTTCCAGGGTGGTACTCATATTACTATCCCCATTACACATGATGATTTCACCCAAATTTTCATTACATGAAAACCTCCAAATATACAATTACAGATATAAGTTATATGGTCCGGAAAGTGCCATTTCCTGCAATCTGGGAGGCATTATTGACCAAAATTTTTTGGGTACGCTCCGCGCCAACTGATGGTGGCGCTCCACTTAGATAGTGTGGTGTACAAATACAGAACAAAACCACATCCACCTTGGCGTATTTCTTTGGTGTATGTTAAAAGTACTTTCCAGAATGGTGGTGTACATATCCTTCCACGTGATTCAAAGAAAGTTTCACCAATACACCAGGGGAAATTCCATTCTTAAAACGTATTTTTCGGCCATAGGTTTTGAGCCTTTCTGCCATGGCGGAAAGGATCAAAACCTATGGCCGAATGGTATGGCAGAATGTATCCACTCCAGCCTACCATGGCTAAACATGAATCTTGTAACCAATTTACTATTTGGCACTCTGCTGCAAAACTGGAATACAGCAGAATTCTCCAACATCTGGAAATTTCTGTTTGGGCCTCACATTAGGCCTTAAAGAAATCTTTAGTTTATGTTAGGGAATTTTTGCTTTGTGAAATTTGCACATAGCCTAAGGGCATTTATCACTGCATAGGCTTGGCCTAGAAGCCTTTTATTATTAACTAGGCCTATATTTATAATAATAGCCTAGTAACAACCCTAGGGGCCCAGAGTCCAAATTCCAATTATTTTCACATAAGGTCTAGGCCGACTGTATTCGTTATGTATATATTGGAGCGCTTGTCGTCTAAGTTAGCCCTACTTAGCCAAAATTCCTGCATGTATAGCCTAGGCTACTGTAACGGCGCTAAATTAGGCCAAGCCTAGCCTACAGATTACAGATACTGAGTTAGGCCTAATTACAGTAGGCCTAGGCCTAAGTTAGACTAGGCCTACTGTACTGTAGGCTAGAGAAAAGTTTTTTCTCCTGATATCATGACAACTCACGTGAAGAAGGGTGGAAATTCGTACTGCCACGGCCACTCAAATTGGGCCATTGTACTTAATGAACGCTTCAAAACTTGTCATTAAGATTTTTTCTTAGCTGTGAATAGCAATGTTACTACAAAAATGCCTGAAAAATGATCAAAGATGGGTAGGCCTGATTTTACCAACACACAATACCATGTAATACATTACAGGCGCGGCTTCGATGTTTTCTCGCGGAATTGGTGATCCGCGGGTGTATAGAAGTGAAATTTTACGTACAGTTCACAAATCAGGCCAATCTCTATGGGCCTGATAGACTCACTGGAGGATATCAACTGAGTTCAAATTTTGTAACGTAAGCATGTATACCATGGTCATTTTAATAAGTTTTTATCCGATGCCACAAGTTAGCCTAATAATGTATCTTTCTTGGCGGCGCCTCCCAACGATATTGAAAAAGTGAAAGCGTTTCAATACAAAGAAAGAAAGGGGAACAAAAGAGAGTGATGGTGTCGGGGGGGGGGTGGGGGGGGGGGGGGAGAAAAGAATAGATATTAATACATAAACAAGTCTGATTAAAAATACTCTTCAAAGTTCAAAGAGATGAATCTTCAATTTAGATTTAAAATGATAAAATTCGTCAACTGAGGTAAATAAATGTGGAAGCTTATTCCATGGGCGTGGTGCACAGGTCGAAAATGCACGTTCATCATAGAAATTATTACGTGAGCGTGGTTGATTGAGCCAGAATTCCCCGTTGTAGCCAGGCGCGTAGCCAAGGAGGGCGAAGGGGGCAGTCGCCACCCCACCCCCCCCCCCCCTTGAGCATATTTTAAAAAAACATAATGTTATTAGGCTATGATATCGCTAGGGAGTATTTTCAAAAGAGAAAATGCTAAGATGCAACTTACAAGGCCTGCACGTGGGAAGTGCCATTTCCAGCGATCTGGCAGGTATGCCAAAATTTTCTTGTACGCTTCGCGCCAACCATGGTAGCGCTACGCTTAGATAGTTTGCAATGCCTAATCTACAGTTTCGCCCCTCCCTTGGCAAATTCCTGGCTATGCGCCTGGTTGTAGCTACTACGTAAGTCTACACAAGTTTGTAACATAAGCCGACATGGTACCAGCCGAGTCCATGATTACAACAATATTGCATACACTATAGTCGAGCATAGCCGAGGGGTAAATATTGAGGGGTATTTATCTGCACATCACACTTGGGTACAGGACTTTTGCCAGGAAATTTCGATGAGAAATGAACAATTCCATTTTTGCTTATTTTTTTTTAATTATAATTAGTGTGGAGAGCGTGACGTCATATCAATATCTGGAGATTGTGATGATTGCGAAATTGAATTGGAATAAGCATATCGATTGTGTTCAAAAAGATTCTATATTGCTTCAGAGAGCAAAATTTTTATAATGTAACGCTTATGATAATTTAAAATCTTAGTATCTCGTTGATCTTAATGCCATACATGTAGCGTACTATCAGTGGTGACATTGGTACAATGGGTACAAGATACTCTATGTAAATGTCAAGTTGCGGTAATTAACAGTAAAGCTGCTCGATTCAAATAAGGTTTTCGCCACAGTAAAATTTCTCGACACAACATTTTGTCGCCGAATGAATTTGCACGGCATCACACGATTATTTTTAGTCGTCACGAAATATTTTCTCACCACACTAATTTACGACGTCACATTTCAAGTTTACATTGTCACATTTTATGTTTACACTATCACCCAGTGGCGGACTGGCCACACGGGCATTTGGGCAATACCCGGTGGCCCGGTAGGCCGGTAGGCTGGGGAGCCTGGTAGAAATGACAGCCCATTTTCACAGTAGTTAATAGAATACAGACGGGCTGTGTAGAAATATTTTTTTAACTGTGGGTATCAGCTCATGAAATCACCATGTTCTCAGGCGCGTATCCAGGGAGGGCGTTGGGGGTAGTAGTACAGTAGTAAAGGCGAATTAGTCGGCCAAGCTTAGAACTTTATTTTAATTACCAAAGAGATCATTTTTAAACTTTTCATTTCCGCTACATCATTGCTATTTATTTTTCTTTCAGTAGGTTCCCGAAAAATTCTCAGCATATTGCCCGAATTTTCAGGGGGAAAATTGTTTGGGGGGGGGTTGCAGCCCCCCTCCCCCCGCCTCCTACGCCTGTGTGTGTAGTAATTGGTTTCGAAATATCTGATATCGGAAATATCTGCTATTTTTCATTTCCTTCAACCAAGTGTTATAATAGCCGTTATAAGAGGTTGCAATATTTCTACACCAATAAATTAACTCTGTCTGAATTTTCCAAAATTTCCTCACCAACATTTTTTCATCATACTTCCCTCTACTAGTGCAATTTTGACCTGTCTGTTAGGGGTTCAAGGAGGTTTTTCTATATTGGTTGTCCATAGATTGAATTTTTTGCAACATTATGGGTATGTGTTGCAGTGATTTTATTCACGAGAAATGTGAATTTTCAAATTCTGAAAAAATTTGGGGCTTAAAACCTTGAAAAGTGGGGCTTTCGGATATTGTGGGAGTGACGTAGAATCACCTACAAAAGCAATGAATGATCCACAAGACATGCGATGAGGTAGAACATGATGTGTGACAGGTGACAATCTTCAAAAAGGTTATGGATGGAAAAAAAAAACTATTGGGAAATACTTGGTTCTCAGGCAAAAGTGTACATCTGGTTGCTCATTTTCAAGCCCGAGAAGTGCCATTTCCGATGATCTGGGGGTTATAAAAACCAGAAATTTTCTTGTACGCTCCGCGCCAACTGATGGTGGCGCTCCGCTTAAATAGTAATTCGCGCCTCCCCCCCCCCCCGGGTTAGAAAATCATGGATACGCCCCTGAGTATAGGATGACTTTAAAGGTGCAAACTTTATACATTGTTGACCATTAACATGCACACACTGCTATCTGTCCAAGTTACGTTTACAAAACACTTTTAATTCTTTAAGAAATGACCCTTTAAGCAAGTGACGATTCATATATATAATATATATATATATATATATATATATATATATATATATATATATCTATATCTATATACATATATATATATATATATATATATATATTATTAGAGAAAACCAAAGAAATAAGATATGACTCATAATTGACAAATAAGGAGTAAGTTTTAAAAAAATTTCTAAAACTTACTCCTTATTTGTCAATTATGAGTCATATCTTATTTCTCTGGTTTTCTCTAATAATATTTTCTTTTGGAGTAAACGTGGATTTTCGTTATATATATATATATATATATATATATATATATATATATATATATATATATATATATATATATTTATATATATATTTATATATATATATATATATATATATATAGATATAGAAAAAAAAAATTCTAAAACTTACTCCTTATTTGTCAATTATAATTATAATTAATTAATAATATTTTCTTTTGGAGTAAACGTGGAAATATATATAAATATATATATATATATATATATATATATATATATATATATATATATATATATATATATATATATATGTATGTATATTTGTTTAGCCTTAAACTGGTCGAATGCCCTTCGAATCATAAAAGCTACGTTCATTAATGTGTTTGTTTGTTTATTTTTGCTTGTTTATTACCTTTCTCCTTCTTAATTAGAATCATTTTATTTGTCCTTTTCCGTTGGGTGGCGACGGAGGCCCCAGCCAGTTACCCCAGACGTGAACATAGTTGTTTTTACCGTATAGGTTATTTGTTAACGAAAAGAAATATCGGACACACAATGTTTGCAATTTCCATTTAAAGGCTATTATGTTTATTCGTTGCGATCGAGTATTATACCGAAATATTTTAGATGCATCAAATAAAAAGGAATTCTGAACTTCAATGGTTTGCTTTAAACAACCACAAATGAAATTCTATATAACCTAAGCATACGTAAGTAGGTATAAATATAAGTATTTTGTATAAATTCACCTAAGGTAGAGCCTTTGCGAGAAAAAAAAAATTATCCACTCTCAACCGTCCCAGCCCCTTGCATTGAGCCTGTAACCAAGTGATTTTGAAGTTGTGATAATAATGTCACTAGCCAAAGCTAATTGTTCGTCACAAAGTCCTTATTTCACAATTTTCAACATGCATGAATAATTTGAATGGTTTGAATCTCCAGCCTAGAAACAGTACCGGCACTTTTGGAAACGTTTGGAACATAGTAAGGTTAAGCATGTTAAACCTTATTACTACTTAAAGAGTAATAATAAATTACCATTAACTGAAGCAAAATAATTAATAATAAACCTGTCCCCATTTACATATCCTCCCATACCTCACAGTCTTCCTCACACCCATAGCCCCACCCCTCCTTAACAAACTATGGAAATTGAAGTTTCTGATTGGTCAATGCGAATACGTCATCGACACCTAGTCACATCATAGTTCAATTACTCTACGGTGAACTTATTCCGAGTTCATAATCTGCGACTTGGAGGCTTAGAAGTTACATACTTATGTTACATGCAGTAAAACAAAATATGATTTGTTGTACTAACATACGCTGGGGAAAGCAGCAAGGCTCACGTTCAGTGATATAAACTGTAGTAGTCCTCTTACCTATATACATATACTAATACAATAATAACACATGCTGTTTATATGTATTTCACTTCCTATACCAGATACCACCAAAGTAATAATACAAATGGTCTGTATGAGTTCTAAAAATAATCTCCAGTAAATCCAAGTTCAACCAGCCTAGAATAATACCAAAACGCTTACTATAACAACATCTTCAGCTCCGATATTGAACTCCAATACACATGTCTTTTACCACAAGTTTGTACCACTGTGTCGTGCTATAAATCAGTACCATGTGCTATTAGGATTACAGTAAGAACTGAGGATATGTCTAACCCCAACAAATCCAGTTTGATACATTTTTGAGGGGATTACACAAATTCTCAGTTCTTACTGTAAACCTAATAGCACATGCTATGCCGATGTATCAGATTTATCAGCACAATCCAATTTTTACTTTGGCACAAAATTTACAAATTAACAGTAGTTACTGTAATCTCTGTGTGAATCGGTTGGATATTAACACACACACATATATATATATATATATATATATATATATATATATATACATATATATACAAAGAAGGCTATTTATTAAACTTCTGCTATGTAAGTATGGTAGGTCCAGGTTAATTGGTGATCACTTTTGAAAGAAAAAAAGGAAAGGGTTAGTTCCATCTTTTAAGCAAATACTGTTAGATTAATATCACTAACTACCCATACATTTTCTGTTCAAACTGTATCCATAGTATACTTATAATTTAGATCGTTGCGTCAGCGAGATAAGTGATTGAGTTTCGCTGGTATTGGTGACAGCAACATCCAGATTCGACCTTGATCAGATCCCATCTGATTGAACACTGGGAAAACACCAAGGCATTTTCATATTTGTACTGTTGAACGCAATTTCCACTGCATTTCGGAAAATCGTTACCTGGTCTGTGAAATCGAACATTTAAATATGAATAACATTTTGTAGTGATAACTAATCGATGATTTTGGAGATAACAAATAAAAGGGCAAGTAGAATTCCTAATGACAAATATCCACAACAACGATGACAGTCAATCAATCAGGAACACGTTATATACTTAGTACATGAACAATTTGACAAAATAGGTTAAATGAAATTTAAATTAGAGAAACATTGTTTTACTTTATTCTTCTTTATGTTGGACCACAAAACAAATTAACAAACTTGATTTACATAACTCATCTTATTCTTTTTTTTACGCAACACGAACAGATCTCTTGAAGCGAAATAAAACACACCAATGGCTTTTGAAGAGTCTAAATCTTACGAATAATTCAGAAACTCCGTGACAGGAATCACGTGAATGGAATCAAACCATTAGTCTAGCTGTAAGAAGAAACAACTTGAAGTTCTCCTTGTTACCCCTGCAGGCATCTGAGATGACTCCTAATTTTCCAGTCATCTTAAGTTACTCCTATAGTTATCCGGTCTTCTGGAAGTATATAGGCTCCTGATTATTCAGTCATGTGGACGCACTACTCCAGTCATCTTAAGTTACTCCTATAGTTATCCGGTGTTCTGGAAGTATAGGCTCCTGATTAATACAGTCATGTGGACGCACTACTATATATTTATCCAGTCATCTTAAGTTACTCTTATAGTTATCCAGTCTTCTGGAAGAAAAGGCTCCTGATTATTCAGTCATGTGGACGCACTACTATATGTATTTATCCAGTCATCTTAAGTTATCCTATAGTTATCCAGTCTTCTGGAAGTAAAGGCTCCTGATTATTCAGTCATGTGGACGCACTACTCCAGTCATCTTAAGTTACTCCTACAGTTATCCAGTCACAATACAATCGAGCTATAACTATGAGGGTATAGCGCTTCCTGATATATGTGCCCTACTCTAAGCTCCAATCCACCCCCTCCCTTCCACCATCTCAACCTTGTTCCCTATATACTTATTGAGATACTTATTGACGGGGATGTACTGTGATATGGTTGATTACGCTTACATACGAAAATCAGTATCATCAGTCCGAGTGGCAGAGGTTATGAAAGGTATCAAGTCTTGCAGAACAACATCAAATAGCAATCTTTTATTCGTCGATCTTTTCAATGTAATATTTTTTTTTTAATGTATATTGACCCCAAAAATTATTACCCGTCTTGTATGTCAATGGCGGATGTCAATTCTTTAATGTCATTGTCACATTTGAGAATTCTTCAAGGTAAATGGAGTGAGAAATAACGCAATGGAGTCGCTGTTACTTACGTGCATATGGCCTTGTGGAAAGTCTGTGGCCACAGAACAAGGACAAAATCATTCTTGATAGTAACGCCGTAGACAATGCCGCTGAACTCGTGTCTGATTGGACAGGGATCTATAAACCTGAAAGCTGGGACGATACTGTAACAAAATAAACCATACATACTCGTGTTATGATAACAATCTCGTAATACTGGCAATGTGTATGGCGTATAACCAACTGTAATAATGTAAACCCCTTCCGATCATTTCCCTTCTATAAGAAAAATATGATATAATGGAACATTACTTTTACAAAAGGTTTTTTTTTGGGGGGTGGGGGGTGGGGTGTGTTTGTCAATTATTTCTTTTTCGACTCACCTCGTCAGAAGTGATAATGATGAATAAGGGTGTATATAGTCCTGTGTGATAACCATCAACAGTATTTTCCCTTCCTATACTAAATTGTACTGCATATAATAGGTCTCTGATCTCAACGGTGTACAAATTCCGTCTTTTGATACCTACATATATATAACGCTGGCAGACATGACCGTTTACATGAAGGAAGAAAATATTCCGTACCGAAAGTTGAAAAAAACAAAACGCATCTCAAAATCTTGTTCCTAACTTTAGACATGGTTGTGTGAATGTAAATTATACTAATAATAATTAATTTTAAAAATTGTATTTAAAATGTATTAAAAAAAAAATCAAAATGAAATGATCAAAATAGGTGGTACATGTGATGTTGTTAGGCGCAGAAGACCGGGGGCTGGGGCTGCAGCCCCCCCCACCAAAACTTTTTGTGAAAATTCGGGTAATATGCTGAAAATTTTTCGGGACACGTACAGAAAGAAAAATAATTCGCAATGTGTTTTTCAATGATTAAACTAATATTTTTCTTATCATTATCATGTAACGACTTTCCCAATAATTATAACCAATATGGAAGAGTTATAACACGGAAAATGATTGTATGTTATCGACATATAATGCAATAACTGATGCATGCCTTTATGATATGTACATTAACAGGTGGAATGCGCGCGGAGCGTGCGAAAAATTTTGGTCATATTTTTCGGGCAAGTCGTTACAGCCCCCCCCCCCCCTTCCACACCCTTAATCAAACTGGGCTCCTACGCCTATGTTTGTCATGGTTGGTTTTCTTATTAAAAATGACTTTCCTAATATATATATTCGTTGTTGTTTCACCCTTGGAATTTGATACATTTGGAATAATTACATATAGTTGTCAGTCAGTGCGTTAACTAGAATTTCTTAACTGAAAGTTCCGTCAAAATGTTAGGATCTTTAAGTCAAGATTATTTAGTTACTGTAAAGCTATTTTCAAACAAACTGATCAATTGCTAAGTTGATATATTATGATATTAACAATTTGCATCAACAATGACAAATTCATTTGAATCTAGTAAGTGAGCAAGTTTGCTGCAAAATGAAAAGAAATGATTTTATATCAAATGTGATGAAAATGATAAATTGATCATTCAATCAAATCTCGTGAAATCAATTTTGTAGTAACACACTGACGGTTCGCAGCAAAATGATGAATAAGCAGCACAAATTTCAGAAAGAAAAATTAGCATTTTGACAGCACCGTTACGTATCCACACTACGCAATTTCTTCGTAAGATTTGCTTTCCTCCGTATTATAAGCTGACTTGTTATTTCTAAATTCGCTGACTAATACATTATTTCATAAAAGGGGCTTTCTTTGGGTCTGTAACATTTAAATCATGCATTCAAGTATTTCAAGTTGACTTTATAATTTGAACAACGATTGGAATTTTGTCGTGTACCTCTCGAATATGACTTTTTTCCCTCAAAATATTAAGCTTCAGTGTAAACAATTTTCGGTGTAACCGGTGAAAATTAATGATAAAATGTTAAGAATTCGTATGCCCACGTTACTTGTGTGCACTACCATTACAGTATCGTTACTTGTTTCTATGGTTACTTACCTGCGTTCAGCCGTTTCTACAGACTCTTCTGAACTATCGATCGGTATGGTTGTTTTCGCGTCAACTGTGTTGGTAGCTAACTTAGCCAGAGTATCGACTGTGTCATAACTAAATGATACAAAAAAAGTATGTACATAAAAATAGGAATTAGTAAAGAGTTGCTCAATTTCATCGAGTTATGGAACTGAGTACAGAAACTGAAGTCACATATCCATTATAAAAACTGACGTCATTGTAATTATACTTATCAGCATTAATATATATATTTTTTTAAGTTTTTTTTTTAGTTTTTAATTTCTTGAATCCTCCCCTCTTGTGTGTTTTCTATACAAATGCTATCTTCTCTATTGAATGATCGGCTTAATCGCACTAAATGAAGAAAAATCATTATTATATCAATTCATAATAGTTTAAATGATACGCGAATTAGATGAAACGTACCGGTACATGTACAATAGCTGACAATAAAATACCATTTGAAAAATATTTGTCTTACAAACATCAAATAACATGTCCATGCATAGAACAGAGCAAACACGATTTGTTTTTGGTTTGTTGTTTCTTCGAAATGTTTGTCTCGAAACTATGACTCAATATCTTGATATCTTCAATTTTATCTTTACTTTTAACAAACAGAAAGGTCGAAATTAAATATTTGGAGTTTTCATTTACGACCGTACGTCATACATAAGCTTTCTTGAAAACATATCATATCATTATACTATAAATTCAACCCCAGGAACCAGGGGCGTAGCCATCTTGTGGGGTGGGGACAAAGTCAAATTTCAGGCACATAGCGGTGGTTCGCCGTCCTGGGGAGGGGTAAAAGGGAAGGGGTCGCCCTCCACTTTTTGAAAATTTATGTTTTTCGAAAAGGGCTTAGATGCAAAATGGTTCCATTTTTTTTAAAACTTCATTTGTGTACTAAAATTTTCCTGTTTTGGTGCAAAAAATTTACTAATTGTTGGGGGAATAAAACGAAAAAATAATGTGCGCACCTGCACGGTCGTAAACCATCCAGCTATATCATATATTGAAAGAAAAATATTATAATAAAAATAATAATTTATTCTTATATAGCGCTTTACATCAAAAGAATGATCTCAAAGCACTTCACAGAATCGCATAATCGTTTAAAAAAATATTACAGCTTAAAAATATTACAGGCTAAACATATTGCATCCTAAGAATTACAGAAATAAATAACTTAACAATAATTAATATTCAGGATATTAAAGACGAAAGCAATAAAATATGTCAGCATACAATAAAACCAAAATACTAAACTATTACAGCCGAAAATTAGCAACAATAAAGGAAAAACAGAGAGAACCATTTGGTTTAGCTTTCTTTCTTTTTTTTTCATTTTGTTTTATTAATCTTATATTCATGGGCGTCATACCACTCTGAAGTCGCTTCAAAGTTTGAGACAGACTTGGCATCGATTTGAACACTTGGGATGTGACACAAAACCACATGTTAACTAGAATTCAAAATGCATTGAGGTTTCTATGACTTCATTGCACTAGACGTCTGCAAGTTTCATAACGGAGCCTGGTCACAACGAAATTAAATCCAACCTGAAATACGACGGAAAACGTCCAATAGCATCGCTGTACGTACACACAGTACACCTATTTGCACGCAAAGTAAGACTTCCGAGCGGCACGTTGAAGCCTGTGCAAATGTGTTCGAGTTTTCAGTTTTGAGTTTTAGATTCT
Organism: Apostichopus japonicus; assembly: GCF_037975245.1. Lineage (NCBI taxonomy): Eukaryota > Metazoa > Echinodermata > Holothuroidea > Aspidochirotida > Stichopodidae > Apostichopus > Apostichopus japonicus. The sequence goes on from NC_092583.1 coordinate 6,695,202, forward strand.
AGATTCTACGGATGCCCATAAGCATATTCCCAATTGCCAACAGCCTCCTATTCGGATGAGGCGTAACGCACATGTTATTGGATAGGCTGGTAGGTGGGAGATACTTTAGCTTATCAAAGAGGTTTTTACATTTTACATTTTGTTTGTTTAAACAAAAGTTTTACATTTGGCGTCTGGTGACTCCAAACGACCTTTGACTTTAATAAAAATCAATATACATCTTGTACTGAACGTGTCACAACCACATACTAAATATGAAATTCTCTTCTTGGGATATCGTGTTTTTAAGGTTTTCACAATTTAACCCATAGTGACCCCAAATGACCTTTGACCTTCACAAAAACTATAGGCTTCCTAAACTGGTGCTTCTACTCACGATAAATGATATTGGACCAAGCTTCTCTTCTTGAGTGTTTACAAGAGAGGCGTCACACACATACACACCCACGCACACACATCCGCCAGCATGACTGCATAGGTACGATTATCATCGAAAGCAAAACTGGCCTCTGCAAAGAATCGTTACGGTGGTTAACACGTGTCCTTTCAAATGCGATTCTGCTAACCTTTCGTATGCAGTTGTTTGTAAGAAATATCCGAACCAATCTTACCCGAATGGTAATGTAACTATGTCGCTTTCATGTAACGTTCTTATGCAGTCAGTGGCATCGTGCCCATTGGGGCCCGGGCGAATATTTTTTAACCCAAACTGAACTGATACTGAAACTATTTCCTCGATTCTGATTGGTTCTCAGCGAGCACGTGATATACTTTAGTTTTCAACATGGATCCTCCATAATCTGTCGATATCAGTATGATCAACACGATCAAATTTAAGATATTCACATTAGCAACTTTTGGAAGGTATATATGAACGAAAGTATATAGTGAATCATCTTTCCCCAACTACTGCGCCCATTATAGGCAGTCCCCGATCGTTGTTTACTCGCTTGACTCCGCTCTACACAGCACATACATGTAATGTAGCCTATTGTACTGTGTATAGTATACAACACAATAAAACACAGTGCATTTGTAATTGTATACAGGTAGCCGATGTACATATGTACGAGGTGTTTGTGTACATTCGGGGTTGCGATATTTTTAGTTTTATAATCATTAATTCAAAATGTACTCAGTCAATGAATCAAGATAGGCCTAGTCGAATATGCAGTGGCAGTGGCCATGAAGACGCGCGAGCGAGTGTGTCAGCCATTGAGTGTACCGTCAAACATGGCATTTGACGATATGTTTGTGTCTTTTGACTTGTTAACTAGTTGTATATAGCCTTATTACCTATACGTACGGAAACACATATGTTTACCGGCACCATTATAGAAGTTCCTGTACATGGTATGGTGACCTAGTAGGCCTGCATTAACCTTATATACGTATTCGTATTAGTTCGAGATCTCAAGTTCACTAATATAGGCACTACCGCCCTTACAGTAGCTCTTGATAACTGGAAGCCTCACATTGTATCTACATGTAGTCACACTTAGGCCTACATATCTTAATTTAGCCTGTATAAGGCCTACGAACTTATTTTTGACATGATGCGGCCCACGAGGATTAGGATGATCAACACTAACAGTGTCACATACATTCATTGATAAACGCAGACTACCATTCCGGTTTTGATCAGCCAATCAGAATCGAGGAAATAATTTCAGTGTCAGTTCAGTTTGGGAAAAAAATATTCGCGGCCCGGGGGCACAGCCCCCCCCCCCCTCCAAATTTTGTCAAAGGTGTCATAAAATGTTGTCATAATTAAAAAAAAAAAGTGTTTTCGAAATCGAAAAGTAGACTAAATAGTCAATTGCTCTTTGATGGTCATGGCGGATTTTCCACACACCTCAAAGACGCGCGGAAGCGTGCAAGCAGACTGCCATTGACTCATTTTGGAACCTAACTCAGCGACGTACGTTGAATGAGAACAGTGTCAGCAACTGATTTTCTTGTAGGGCCTACGAGAAATGGGGCTTCTGTTGACTGCTTGGTCAATGGTTGTTAATTGCTGATATTCAGTCAATCGACACAGTTTAATAATTACTGGTTACTGGTAGTCCCAGAGTAAGTGCAACCCGTTACCTTTGCCAAAGTCAGTCAATTTTCCATGAAAAAAAATGGCAATTTTTTTAATTGTTTTCTATGCCAGTAACAAAGTTCAGAAAGTTAAGATAAATGTAGTGAACAGAGATTATGGGACTCCACGTGAACTTCTTCCTAAGTAATGCAATAAGTTCGCTAAAAGGTCCACCAGGATAAATTTTCCTCATGATCTGATAGGTAGTTTCGAAAAAAAGGAATAATAATATTCATTTTAAATACAGTCACAAATTAACCTAAAAAATAATCACTTCGTTATCGCACGTTTTACCTTTGGTACTTTCGCTTTTTCTGCCCATGTTTTCAAACGGCATAGCTTTTTCTTCACCCAGTCACCACTTCTCACGGGCATGGGCGGCAATCATGGATCAGCCAACAACAAAAATGTTTCGATTTCTTAAATTTTGGGCGCTTGTGGGAGACGAGGAATTGGTAAACTGGAGAATTAATGGCGATCACTTCCTTCGAGAATATTTCCCAAAATAAAAAATTGCTGGAAATTGTTATCAATTGCAGGGGTGTTGCTTACTGCCATAAGGCACGGGAAGTGCCGTTTCCTGCAATCTGGGGGGGGGGGGGGGGTCTGCCAGACTAAAAATGTTCTTGTACGCTGCGCGCCAACCTGTGGTGGCGCTCCGCTTAGATAGTTATCACCATGCTCACGGGCCTCCCTAAAAGTTATTTTCGCACGCCGCCCCTGTATGCAGTTTAACTACATACATAATGCACATATTTATAATTATTGCTTATCATAACTGTATACACACACACACATATATTTATATATATATATATATATATATATATATATATATATATATATATATATATATATATATATATATATATATAATTGAAATCGTGATGAGTTGGGAAATCAAAAACAGTGAAAAAACTTCCAGCCTCCACCGGGAATCGAAACGGGAAACCCCTACCTATATAGACACATGATGTGGAAACTTCGTTGTGAGCTTTCCATAAACGGTGCCATGTGTATAGGGCATTGTGTTAAACATGCTGCATTGGAACAGCAGTGTGTAGGCAATACACTTGTAGCCCTATAGGCTAAGTATCATCAGCAGTACCCGACTATTCAAATATTTACTTTAAGTGAGAACAATAACGATCTTTTAACACAAAACAAGAATACAATATCAAATTCTTGGTGACGTACATGGACTGTTTGGCTTGAAGTGTTAGATTAAACAACCAGCTCGAGCTGAATTGAAACTACCTTTAGTAGTTGGTTAGTCAAAGGTGCTAGATTATGTCAGTATTGTCTAGGAACTTTTGAAGTTAAGTATTAAAGCAATAGACTTCATATAAATTTAAGGTTTCTCCTAAACACCGGTATACTCTGAACAGGGCTTACTATGTTAATTTTATTTAGAGGCCGGAATTGTGTTTCATTGGGAATGGAAATTAAGGCTGACCCATTTAAGAACGTAGCTCATACAGGAAGCTCAGCATCCTTCACATCCATGTGCACTGACAAACACGATGAACCGAATGAACATATTTTCATCCACCCTAGTTACTCCTGTCTGAATCCCTCAACCACACTCCCTCCCCCACCAGTCCAATATACTCTGATATGAAACACTTCATTTCCTTATTTTGTCAGGTTTCTATATTGAATCGTAACTGAAAAATCGTAGAGTTTTCAATATTCCTCTACTATAGAGAAGACTATAGGACCGTTTACCACACAAATCGGCCGCAACTAAATGAAAGACGCTACAACTGTACTCGCTACTTCCAGACTTATTTTAGACTGGTTAGAGAGACAAATAATAGTGGCCCACTTACTCAATGTTAGAGTTAGATTGAGGGAGAGGGAGGGGGATATCTCAGGTTACGTGATTATCTCGATGGTCTGTAGACTGTATAGGGTCTGTAGCGATTTTACGACACACTCCCCGCCCTCTCCTTTCCTTTCAGTATTGGAAATCCCATGTATTGATTAAGTAAGTCATAACATTCAAAATAACACTCAAATAGCCTCAGTAAAACAAAAATGGAAATATCACCGAACTGCTTTAAGTTCAATATTGACTTAAACATCACGCGATATGGTTTATATCTAAGAGGTCAAGGTTAGTGGGCGTATTTTTTTTTTTTTTTTTGGATTCATTTTTTTTTTATTCATTTGCTAGATACCAGTTCATATCAAGCCTGTCCTCCTCTTTCACTATAGCATTCAACTCTCTTTCGTGCTCCACATTTCAGCGATTATTATCTAATATTTAGTTGAGTATTTGTTTTATTCTCTGATCAAAGTCATAGTATTTCATTGTCTTTTGAAGTGATCTCAAAGGGCATTCTGTGTGAAATCTGTGTTATCACTTAACGTTTGTTGACGTGGCAGTGACTCAACGTAAAAAACAAACCGAATTATATCAAGAACAAGTTTATATTCAAGACTATTCAAGAAGAATAAAAACTGTACCTCACCTATGCCTGACCATCACAGACGTCTGTCATTGTAAGTAACATTTTTATGAATTTTTATGAACAGCATTCCATTGTAGGGAAGAATAGCTTAATTGAACAACATGCTTGTACGGGATATTCAAGTTGAATAAAAAATATAGAAAAATGTAAAGAAAATTTCAACTTTTGACCATCGTATATACATGAATTTATCATTTTCTCGAAATTTTACCTATTTTCTCACGATTTCGTCGTCTTTTTCGCAATTCACCATGAAATAAATTAAACTTTGATGTTAAATTCCTGATTGATCGTAGAAATTGTAATTTTAGAATCGGGGATGACCAAAACCATTATTTCATTCATCATATTAAATTCAAGGTTGCTTGTTAAACATTAGAAGAAGGCCACAGGATTCACCCTACAGAAGTTTTCTTTCCGTTCTAATGATTTCTGTGGTTATTGCGATATTCTTCTATCAGAATATTCTTTAGAAAGTCATATTTGTTTCTTAATTTGTTTCTTCTTATTCTATGCACAGATCAGGACTCCAGCTGCTTTAATATATTCTCGTAGAACTAATTAAGCACATATCAAAAATGGCCAGCAAAGTAACCTCGTAAGTATTATATTTTATATATTTTTTATTATTTTTTATAAATGATCCCAATGTATTTCCAGTATATAAGAAAAGTATTTTTCTTTACTTTACATTCACCTTTGCACAAGCAATGTGTATGCCGAAAATCTTTCATAAACAGATAAAAGACGTTCTCCAAATAACTCCTGAATGTGGGAAAGAGTTCAGTATCGAAGGGGGGGGGGGGTGGCATACAATTCCAAAGGGTAGTAGGACATCACGGTGTCGATTCTTTGGGGGAGGTAAAGCACAAAGCCATCTAAAATCACCGATAAAATGGATCCTCTCTGCATTCTGCGCCACGAATGCCACGAATGCCATTATTTTAATACGACAACGATACAGCACCTTTCGATTGATTACTTTATGTATTAGTAAAGGAGCACTTCCTGTTTACACTTTTCCTAAATGTCTCCACAAAATGACTTATTTTAATACCAAAATGAAAAAGTCCGGCTATTGTCCAAAATGGGTACATCTTCTATGAAACAGAGCATTTCTTAACGTCTTTGTTACAAAACAGGAGGAACGTTGCCCCTCGTATCCTAGGCATCGGGTCAATCGCCCCTGGATTTAACACAAAAGGTTTATGTCAAAGCTTAGCCTGGTAGACATAGAGGATGACTTTACTTTAGGTGCATAATTAAAGTCGATATGTTGTAGACCTTTAAAACACATATGTTATCAGCCCATGTTGGATGTCCCTTTATACAAACGAGGTTCATCCCTTTGAAAGTACTGGACCGTACTTAGACTTATACAAAGTTCAGTTTCTCGGATATAACACAAAACTCACCGTGTAAGACGTTTATGGCCTCAAATGCCATGTTAAGATACATTGCAAATGTTCGATATCATCCAATGGTGCTTTATGTAGATAAAAGTATATGTTATGGTGGATTTGTTAGAATTTTTAAACAATGGATTAACAATAGATTTAGGATTGCACTGAGGCGCTCACGTCATCGATCCCTTATAACTGATCATTCCAAAGTGTTGACATATTTTGAAGGTAAATATTTTGGAAACCTGTGTAGCTATAGAAACATAATCACTAGAAGTGAAACTTGTCCTTTGTTTTTTGGGACTATAATACGTCAAAAAACTCAAGACTAAAATTCTGTCTGAAGCCCCCCCGTGAAAACTTTAGACCAAGTTGGCTCCCTTTAATAGCGCCATCAATCATCATTAGCGGTGCCGTTTGACTTTTTTAGCTTTTTGGAATAGCGCCATCATTTACATCTTGTGACCGAGTGTCACTTTCTTTCAGTTTTTGGCGTTGAATGCGCATGAATTTATGTATGTGGTTAACACACAGGAAGAGTTGAATCAGAACGTTACACCAGTACATGCGTATGATAACGATGAATATTGAAGATAAATACATCGTGTTCGTGCAAACTAAATAAAGACTATGCAATTTCATCAATTTTACTGAAACTGCCTATTAACAAGGCCTATAGTCGATGTTGTTATATATGTAAGACAAATTTGTGAAAGGAATATTTCATAAACACACAGTAATTAATTTCAAATGTTTGTCTATTAATCTCTGATACTTTAATAGGAAAGTATTTTATTCGGTCGATTTTCCAATTTCTAGCACTTTTTACTCTGCTCGCCATATATACATGCATGCGGTCGACACGTTTTTCTTTACGTTTATGCGGCAGAGGGTTCTTAAGGGGAATATGCTATACTTGCTAGAAGTATTCGAAAAGTACTTTTCTGCAGGTCTCTACTCTCCAAATTGTTCTCAAACAGTTTTAAGGAATACACAAGATGACTAAATGTCCCAGTGAGGACAATTTTTTCGAAGGTCGTAATAAAATCAGTTTTAAAAATTTTGACCAAAGGTGACCATATTTGTGTATCTATCATTTTTGGGGCCAATGCAGCATAACTTGAAGTCATGGATCTGCAGGGCCAGTATCCTAATTATTAGGCCTTTGAACGTCTCATTTCTTATATCTTCGAGATTACCATGCCGATCAATTTGATGTGTACATTTCGTGCTATTGTGGGTCACGACTTTGTAGTTCCATGTATAAATCAACAGCTTTGAAATAAATAAGTGCCGTTTGTAAGACCTAGGCTATATAGCTATTTCGCAGGTTGAGAGCTGTTCATCAATATTCCTTCGATCTAAAAATCAACTCTAAATTCTTCGTTACCACGGATACAACCTTCCAACCCTGACCTAACTTTTCACTTTTTGCCTTCCACACACACAGAGTGCATACAACGATACCGCGATTCACTGTACAAGATGGTGGTTTCGAGGTGTCGGCGATGGACGTGCTAGATACAGGCCGTTTGGCTGTCGCTGGATACAATAAGAAGACAAACTGCAGCTTTATTGATCTGTTTATGTTACAATTTGATCCTGATTCTCAAGAAAAACCGTTATTATTGACGTCAGAGCCTTACTATTCTGAGGAATTTTTCGAGTTTGGTTCAGAATGGCGGTCTGTTTGTTTCCTGGATGATCGTCTGTTTTTAACGTGTTGTAAAAATACGATAACATTGTACGATAGTAGCAATGGCGGTCTGGTCAAGCAAGGGAAGTTTAACGGTACAGCCTGGTGTATGACAACCAGAGATGGGTTAGTCTATGTCGGTTTAGGATCCAATGAGGTGATTGTCTTAGATGCAAGAAAATGGAGAATAAAGAAGACAATCACCTTAAAAGGATTAAGAGGTAGAGAATGGCCCGGGGATATAACAGTTAGTAATAATAAACTGTTTATCTGTACAGACTTTAGGAGAGCTTTAGTGTGTAATAGTGAGGGAGAAATAGAACAGGAATATACAAACACACAGTACAGATATGCATGTAGTATAACAGTCAGTGAAGAGAAAGGATTAATATTTATATTATGGGGTAGTGGTGTGGGTAGACAAGTTGTTGTTTACTCTCTATGTGGGGGTCATTCTTCCATCTCTGGGGGTCATTCTTCCATCTCTGGTGGTCATATCTTGGCTTCTTTTAATGTTTCTCATAATTCCAGGAGAATCAGGATCAATAATAACATAAACATATTGTTTTTGGTTACTGGAACAACTGGAGAAGTATATGAATATCACACAGTAAGTACTAATACAGGATTTATAGGCCTATGGTAAAAATTAGGACTATCACTTTTATTAAAGCAATCCTTTGATTGAAGCTTAACAAATTGGGTAACATTCTATGCGAAAAAGTTAGGAGAAGATACTTTTACATGTTTTGAGATCTGCTTTGCAAAATTTAAAGAAAATTGAGAACATTTTTTTCCATGTGATTTGCTGATTCTGATAAGGTTGTCTTGGAAGTGTTTCTGTCAATGTACAAATGGGAAATTTGTTTTCCTTATTATCTCAGCCTTCATGCTTCAAATATTGACAAAATTGGTACTAGGGAATGCGGAATTTTATTAAGAACACAACTTTTACTTGTTTGTTAAGAGAGAGATCAAAATGGTGGAAAATAGAGTGCAAAATTTTAGGAAAAATTAGGCCAGTGGATGCTTCTTACACTTTGCAATACTAAAGCAACACAATAAATTTGGCAAATATTTGTTCTTATTTTCTGAGCTTATAAGCTGCTAATTTTTACAAATTTGGTATCAGTGAATGCGGAATTTCATTAAGAACATAACTATTACTTGTTTGTTACGAGGGAGATCAAAATGGTGGAAAAGTGAGTGCAAATTTTTTTTTCTTCAAAGTTTTAGACCATAGGATGCTTATTGCAAAGTGCAATAATACAGCAACACACAAAATTTGGCAAATATTTGTTCTTATTTTCTGAGCTTATAAGCTGCTAATTATTACAAATTTGGTATCAGTGAATGCGGAATTTTATGAAGAACACAACTATTACTGGTTTGTACAGAGGGAGATCAAAATGGTGGAAAAATGAGTGCACAATTTTATGAAAGTTTAGGCCATTGGATGCTCGTTGCACTTTGCAATATTAGGGCTACACACTAAACTTGGAAAAAAATTCTTATTTTCTGAGCTTACAACTTACAAGCTGTCAAAATTGGTATTACTGTAGTGAATGCAATCATATATAGTCTCAATAGTGCAATAAGTGAAATTTTGTTTGGCAATGATGTCTATATAATGAAAATCTAGGCCAACAATTCTATGAAAAGGGATGCGAGATGAATGGTGCATGGCATACAGCTCTGACAATAAAGTATTTGTTTCTTTATCAATACTTTTGGTTGTCAAATATACAAATGTGACATAAATCAATGTAAAATGTTGTTAAAAACACCAGAGGTGCAATTTTCCATGATATGAGATAAATTTCAAGAAAAAGTAAGGGCAATATTTTTATCTTAATTTAGGCCATGGTGATTAGCTTGGCACTAGTTCACATGTATAGCAAATACTGCAGTGATAATACACGTCTTGATTTGATGACAGTATTAAAGTCTTGATAAAATGATATGACACAAGCTTGCTTCTATTTTGGGATGTAGTGCAGTTTATTTTGGTGCAAATAAGTCAAAATTGCAGATAAAGAAGGGAAAATTTGATTTTAGCCCGTGGTGCTAATTTTCACATGGTCAACAGAGTTAAGACTGCAAAATTCACAAAGCCATTGATATCATTTTTCATTACTTTTGAGGAGAGAAAGTTGTAGTTAAGTACAGGCTTTACTTTAATATGGATTGTATTGAGTCAGTTGGCAGTCTTATTTCAGTTCTATTCGAATTAGTTCATTTCACTGATGGCCAATGATTTCCAGTAATGCACAGTGTAATGTAGTCCTTATAAGTAACAATATATAAGTAACAAATTTCGGATTAATTCCTGAGAAATTCCAAGTAGGTACAATTTAGTTGTACTACACTCATAATGAAGACCATATAGGAATAAGCAGGAAAATGGTGGCAAAAATGGAAAATGGACTGTGCAGTGTATTCCTGTCAATTTTGTGACAGTAACGATTATAGACATCACTTTGTGCAAGTGACGATACACAATATCCTGCTCGATCGTCTAAATGTGCAGTACATTACTTAATTGTAGTGACCAAGCATACAGTGTAATGTATGCAATTGTTATGAACATGGATTAAACATGATCATTACTATCCATTGCATAGGAGAGCATTTATACCACATGTCAACCAGTGTAAGAACAATGGTCTTCATGTAAGGCCTTTTTTGGTTTCGATGAATATCGTAACCTATACAGTATGCATTCATAATGGCGTATGTGTGTGTACGGGTGGGTGCGTGTGTGCGTTTGTGACCCCCAGCTTGTAAACACAATATCTCAAGAAGGGAAAGCGGGACCAACTTCATGTTTGGTGTGTGGATGTACCACATTGAGCACAAGTAGCCTATTGATTTCTGTGGAGGTCAAAGGTCAGTTGAGGTCACCAGGGGTCAAAATGTGGAAACCTTGTAAACACAATATCTCAAGAAGGGAGGCTTAGGCAGACCTCATATTTGGTGTGTAAATGTACCACATTGAGCACAAGAAGCCTATTGTTTTCTGTGGATGTCAAAGATCATTTAGGGTCACCAGGGTCAAATTGTGAAAACCTTGTAAACACAATAGCTCAAGAAAGGAAGCTTGGGCAGACTTCATATATAATGTATAGAAGTACCACATTGAGTACAGGAAGCCTATTGTTTTCTGTGGAGGTCATTTAGGGTCGCTAGGGGTCAAAATGCCAATACCTTGTAAACACGATATCTCAAGAAAGGAAGTTGGGGCAAACCTCATATTTAATGTGTAGAAGTACCACATTGAGTACACAAAGCCTTTTGTTTTCTGTGGAAGTCAAAGGTCATTTGGGGTCACCAGAGGTCAAAATTTGAAAACATTGTAAACCCGTTATCTCATGAAGGGAAGCATGGGCTGACCTCATATTTAGTGTTTAGAGGTACAGTACCCCATTGAGTACAACAAGTCTGTTTGTTTTTGGTGGAGGTCAAAGGTCTTTTGGGGTCACCAGAGGTCAAAATTTGAAAACCTTGAAAACACGATATCTCAAGAAGGGAAGCTCGGACCAACTCTTATTTAGTGTGTAGACGTACCACATTGAGTACAGGAAGGTTAATGTTTTTGGTGTAGGTCAAAGGTCATTTGGGGACAACAGGTCAAATTGTGAAAATTTTGTAAAATTTTGTAAAATTGATATTGCAAGAAAGGACATATCTCATTGGTTTGTAGATGTACATACCATATTAACTTTAAGGAGCCTATTATTGCTTTTGGTGGAGTTCAAAGGTCATTTGAAGTCAGCAAATGCCAAACATTTACTTCACTCCCCTCTTACCTGTCTCTCCACACTAACACATCTTCCTTAACATAATATCCTAAGGGAAGCTTGGACAGATTGCATATTTGGAATGTAATTGTACCACATTAAGTACAAGAAGCCATGTTGTGGGCGGAGGTCAATGGTTCCCTTACTCAAAATCCATATCTGGCCCATATATGGCAATTTGTATCTGGCCCATATCTGTGCCATATATGGAATTTATATCTGGCCATATCAAGAATTGGGCAGATATAACTTGATATTAGATAAAGGCCATATCTGCCTCAGATAAAACTTTATGGTTCACTTTTTATCTGAACCAGATATGGTCCATATATGGCAAATCCATATCTGGACCATATATGGCAAATCCATATCTGGCCCATATATGGCAAATCCATATCTGGCCCATATATAGCAGATCCATATGGCTTATATATGGCAAATCCATATCTGGCCCATATATGGCAATTTGTATCTGGCCCATATCTGTGCCATATATGGAATTTATATCTGGCCATATCAAGAATTGGGCAGATATAACTTGATATAAGATAAAGGCCATATCTGCCTCAGATAAAACTTTATATGGGTCACTTTTTATCTGGACCAGATATTGTCCATATATGGCAAATCCATATCTGGCCCATATATGGCAAATCCATATCTGGCCCATATATGGCAAATCCATATCTGGCCCATATATGGCAAATCTATATCTGGCCCATATATAGCAGATCCATATATGGCTTATATATGGCAAATCCATATATGGCCCATATATATGGCAAATCCATATCTGGCCCATATATGGCAAATCCATATCTGGCTCATATATGCCACATCCATATATATTGCCCTTGGCAAATCCATTACTGCCCCATATTATGATAAATCCAGATTGAACTAGTTAAAAAAAAAATGGCTTCATCTGTGCCAGAACTTCATCTGGCGATTGTAAAGAAATATAATTTGAAACCAAATAAGGGCAATATATGACGCATATAAAGCAACTCTTTATTTACTGCTTAATTATCTGGCCATTAATTACATTTCCTGTTTGATCCATCAGCAGGTATTTTTCTCTTTCTTGTTTCACTTTACCCACAGTATGTCCAAGCCTTTACAAATAATAAACTAATATTAAAAAAGGGTCTTCTGTTCAGACGATTATTGAGGCAATATGACCGTCAGAACAAAAATACATGGTTAAGAGAATAAAATATCCTGGCATGATAAAATGCTCCACGAATTAATTGGCACTTGAAAGCTTGCTTCATGACAAAATGCCCATCACTCTGCCGTCTCTATGCTGTCTTCAGTCTCTGCAAGGTCTGCGAGTCCTTTTCATCGACACAATTTTCAAAACAATGACGAAGACATAAAGTCGGGATTACTTTATTCCCAGCACATTCCAAACCCAATTGTGTACATAACTTTTTTTTGTGACACATAGTTTTATTTATGACTCACAATGCTTCCAACTAGAAAGAGATTTCAAAATCATTTCAAGTTGTGTCTGACAAACCAATCTCCAGACATTTAGACCAAAAAAAGCAGGGCTTAATTGGAGGTAAAGATCAACTTATCTTGGACTTAAGAATCTGCAGTTTTGGCCTCAAACATATCGCTAAAAAAGCTCCTTGCTGTTACCTAATCCGACTGCTATGGTCATAAAATGACCGCTGTTCAATAAAATACTTGAAGGTTGAGTTCTTTACTCTTCTGTGGTCCTGTAGAGGTTGATACTAAATTGCAGTGTGCTATTCCCGTATTTGATATACTTGCTTTAGTAAATAAGTTCCAGGAGGGCGATATATGTTCCATTCAGTATTGAAGATCAGTCCCAAATATGTTGTTTCCATCCATTCCAAAAATATTCTTCCTTACTTCTGACTGTTCAGTTCACTGTAGAATCCTTTGCCAATGTCCTAACTCAATAGGTTATTTTTTACAAATCTCCATCACCCTTCCAATTCTTTCTATTAAATTTCCTTCTGTTCTCTACCCCTACCATGTGTAAACTGTTTTCCTATCTCACTCGATCCCAGAGTATCAATACACATATGTCCTTTGTTCCAAAGAATTCACAATCTTAAATGTATATTCAGTTATATCTCGCTATATATGGTTAGATAAAACTTTATCTGCATATCTGGATAGACTCTATGTCCAGTTATATCTGGCTTTATATCTTTATTAGGCCAGATACAATTTTATATGCCTATCTGGATTGTCTCTATATCCAGTTATATCTGGCTTTATATGGCTATATCAAACCTGTTATAGATATCTGGATTACAAATACAGTATATCCAGATATATCTGGCTTCATATGCATGGCCATATCAAACTTTATATGCATATCTGGCTTACAATTATATCCAGTTATATCTGGCTTTATATGGCCATATCAAACTTGATATGGATATCTAGCTAACAATTATATCAAGATATATCTGGCTTTATATGGCCAAATAAACTTAATATGCGTATCTGGATTGACTCTATATCCAGTTATATCTGGCTTTATATGGTCATATCAAACTTGATATGGATATCTGGATTACAATTATACCAAGATATATTTGGCTTTATATGGCCATATCAAACTTTATATGCGTATCTGGATTGACTCTATATCCAGTTGTATCTGGCTTTATATGGCCATATCAAAATGTATATGGATATCTAGCTAACAATTATATCAAGATATATCTGGCTTTATATGGCCAAATAAACTTAATATGCGTATCTGTATCTGGATTGACTCTATATCCAGTTATATCTGGCTTTATATGGCCATATCAAACTTGATATGGATGTATCTGGATTACAATTATATCAAGATATATCTGGCTTTATATGGCCATATCAAACTTTATATGCGTATCTGGATTGACTCTATATCCAGTTATATCTGGCTTGAAGTTGATATGGCCATATCAAACTTGATATGGATATCTGGATTACAATTATACCAATATATATCTGGCTTTATATGGCCATATCAAACTTGATATGGATGTATCTGGAATACAATTATACCAAGATATATCTGGCTTTATATGACCATATCAACCTTTATATGCCTACTGTATCTGAATTGACTCTATATCCAGTTATATCTGGCTTTATATGGCCATATCAAACTTTATCTATCCAGATATAGCCAGATATAAAACCAGATATGGAATTTGAGTAAGGGTTGTTTGAGTTCACCAGGGGTCAGATTGTGAAACCATGTCTTACACAATCTTTCAACAAGGACTGATGTCATACTTACTGTAGTATGTTGATGTATCTATCACATTTAGTACAAGAAGCTTGTTGTTGAGGTCAATGGTCATTTCAGGACAGCCTGTGTCATTGTGAATTTATTGTTTGTCACATCCCACTGCTTTTCACTTTATTACTAATATCAAGTATGTTGCACATCCTCACTATACATTATGTCAGATTCATGCAAAAAATAGCTGAATGTGACATCATTGAAACCACTATTCATTTTGCATTCTGGTTATAAATGTCACCAGGCCATGTACTAGTAAATTATGTCTAACAGGATTAAGTAACCCAGGAAACTTGGTTTAGCATTATAGTTGATAACTGCGAACAGTTTTCAATAATTACATGTTTCACATGCATTGTTTGTCATGAAGCTGTGTAAAGCTCATAGTGCAGTAGCTACACATAAAGTTTAGTGTATACACCAATCTTGAAGAAGTCTTGACAGTGCATATGGACTTTGATTATTCAGGCATTTGTGCTGCAGCACATGTAGTTTAGCTGTGCAACTTACAAGCATAAACCATATCTTCCAGCCTATAGTGCTTCCA
Organism: Apostichopus japonicus; assembly: GCF_037975245.1. NCBI lineage: Eukaryota > Metazoa > Echinodermata > Holothuroidea > Aspidochirotida > Stichopodidae > Apostichopus > Apostichopus japonicus. The sequence goes on from NC_092583.1 coordinate 6,710,497, forward strand.
AGTAAGTTGTGTACTCATTCAGCACATATCTAATGCAAGATTGTAGGCTTAAATAAATGAATCTGTAAGTAAAAATCTGTGTAAAATACAACACTGCCTCAATGGTTGACATAGTAATTAATATGTTAACTCATGAAAAACAACACTGTTAATAATTAAGGAGAATGTAAGAGGTAAGAAGGGGTAAGGAAAGGGTGATTTGTGTGTGTTTTAATGTTACTGACCACCTACTGTACATTGCCCAGAGTAGAAGACAATTTAAGTAGTTCCCTGTCCATGATTACATTCCCATGCAAACATGGGTCACAATGTACATGTAGCTTTATTGGTTAAATTTAAAGAATAATGTTTAGCCCAATCAAGAATAATTATAAGTTGGTGGCATCATTAAGGAAATCTACAACAATCTGACTGATACAGCTTCAGTATAGAAGCATTTACATGTACAACTTAACAATCAATCCATCCAATTGTCAGCTTTATAATACTATTATTTTTTTCTAAAATAAATATTGTAGTTGAAGTAACTCAGGTAAATCACAGTCACATTATCCATACCTTCATCATACTAAAAGAAATCCCTTCTTTGAATGTGTGTTGCTGTCTCAATGCCTCAAATGTCTTCTTCTATTTTGTTTTATGGTCTGCTACCACCAGTATTTTTATTTAATTTTTTTCCATTTTTGTTTGTAGAGTGACATCTTTACCTTTGATAACCTCCTGATGCGCTCAGAGTCATTGATTGAGAAAGATGATTGTAAGAAGCTACTTGACTACTTTGAAGTTCCAGCTAAGAAATCAAAGGACATTACTAAGAGTGATGCACCCTTTTCATCTCTTGTCCACCATCTCAGAGAGGCAGGGAAGGTTTCTGTTGATGACATCAACTATTTAATGACAGCATGCTCTGACAAAGGACTTAGTAAATTGATGGCAGTATTGACCATCTACCAACAAGCTCAAGGTATGTTTATATTAGAGAGCTTCACAAGTTAAACATGTTACACTATGTATGAATCAAAAAACATGCAAAAGCATTGCCAACACTTAGAATAGATGCGATTTGAGGTAACATGCCATTCATATTTGCTTTCTTTAATAAACCCTTGTGTGATACGAAAATGACCCTCAATTTTAACAATTTGATACAAATATTTTGATAAATAAGTTGGCAAGAAATTCAATAACTGCAATGGCCTATAAAATACTTCAACCCAGTTAAAGAGAATCCAATTCGGATGTTCAGAAGTGTAAATTATTTCACACTACATATTTCATGCAAGTTCAAGGTCTTGCATTATAATCAAATCTTTGTATAAGTCTGTAACTTATGGGACACACTCAAAAGTTTGGATTGGGATATGTTCAGATGAGATTGTTAAAATATAGGAATTTCCTTTCCTCTTAAAATTTTGTAATTTAATATCCTTGCTATATTGGAAGATCATTGAAGGGCCTTGAATTTGTTCAATTGCTCAGAAGCAGGGCCAAAATCAACACTAAGGAAAGTAAAAGATTTGAAGTGTCACCTCAAATAACATGCTAAAGTTGGACCAAAATATGAGCTCACTAAATTTGGTGAAAGATTGTCACAATATTTTCCTGGAAGTTGTACAGCATAAATAATTAAGATACATGACCTGTGTTTATTTAAATAACTAAATCTCTTGGGTTCAAGACAGTTTTTAACCATGTTTGCATCTTATATGTTTTCTTTTCAGATTCAAAGTTTACCAAAAAAGTACTAAGAGATCAACTAAAGGCATTAGAAGACAAAAGGCAGGAACTCTCTCACAAACTAATTGAATCAAAAGAAGAAAAACAGCAGCTCACTAGAAGACTATGGACAACAGAGGAAGAAAGACAACAATTGAAAGACACATTGAAAGCAACAGAGGGGGAAAGACAACAACTGTCTCAAAGACTAAAGACAACAGAGCAGGAAAGACAACAATTGAAATATACATTGAAGGCAACAGAGGGGGCAAGACAACAGCTGAAAGGAACACTTAAGACAATAGATGAGGAAAAACAACAATTGAAAGATACATTGAAGGCAACAGAGGAGGAAAGACAACAACTGTCTCAAAGACTCAATACAACAGAGGAGGAAAGACAACAGCTGACTGGGAGACTAGAGACAACAGATGAGGAAAAACAACAGTTGAAAGATACATTGAAGGCAACAGAGGGAGAAAGACAACAACTGTCTCAAAGGCTCAATACAACAGAGGAGGAAAGACAACAGCTGAAAGGAACACTTAAGACAATAGATGAGGAAAAACAACAATTGAAAGATACATTGAAGGCAACAGAGGAGGAAAGACAACAACTGTCTCAAAGACTCAATACAACAGAGGAGGAAAGACAACAGCTGACTGGGAGACTAAAGACAACAGAGGAGGAAAAACAACAATTGAAAGATACATTGATGGCAACAGAGGAGGAAAGACAACAACTGTCTCAAAGACTCAATACAACAGAGGAGGAAAGACAACAGCTGAAAGGAACACTTAAGACAATAGATGAGGAAAAACAACAATTGAAAGATACATTGAAGGCAACAGAGGAGGAAAGACAACAACTGTCTCAAAGACTCAATACAACAGAGGAGGAAAGGCAACAGCTGACTGGGAGACTAAAGACAACAGAGGAGGAAAAACAACAATTGAAAGATACATTGAAGGCAACAGAGGAGGAAAGACAACAACTGTCTCAAAGACTCAATACAACAGAGGAGGAAAGACAACATTTGACTGGGAGACTTAAGACAATAGATGAGGAAAAACAACAATTGAAAGATACATTGATGGCAACAGAGGAGGAGAGACAACAGCTGACTGGAAGACTTAAGACAACAGAGGATGAAAGACAACAATTGAAAGATACATTGAAGGCAACAGAGGAGGAAAGAGAGCAACTGTCTCAAAGACTCAATACAACAGAGGAGGAAAGACAACAGCTGACTGGGAGACTAGAGACAACAGATGAGGAAAAACAACAATTGAAAGATACATTGATGGCAACAGAGGGAGAAAGACAACAACTGTCTCAAAGGCTCAATGCAACAGAGGAGGAAAGACAACATTTGACTGGGAGACTTAAGACAATAGATGAGGAAAAACAACAATTGAAAGATACATTGATGGCATCAGAGGAGGAAAGACAACAGCTGACTGGAAGACTTAAGACAACAGAGCAGGAAAGACAACAATTGAAAGATACATTGAAGGCAACAGAGGAGGAAAGAGAGCAACTGTCTCAAAGACTCAATTCAACAGAGGAGGAAAGACAACAGCTGACTGGGAGACTAGAGACAACAGAGGAGGAAAAACAACAATTGAAAGATACATTGAAGGCAACAGAGGGAGAAAGACAACAACTGTCTCAAAGGCTCAATACAACAGAGGAGGAAAGACAACAGCTGACTGGGAGACTAGAGACAACAGAGGAGGAAAGAAAACAATTGAAAGATACATTGAAGGCAACAGAGGGAGAAAGACAACAATTAAACGATACATTGAAGGCAACAGAGGGAGAAAGACAACAGCTGAAAGGAACACTAAAGACAACAGAGGAGGAAAGACAACAATTCAAAGATGCATTGAAGGCAACAGACAAAGACTTCAGACATACATTGAATGCAGCTGAGAACAAACTGAAGACATTGAAGGATGAGAAGGAAGAATTACTTCAGCAGCAGAAAGAGGTTAGACTTCGCATAACATGTGATAATAGATATCTGATGACCAAGTTACCTGACTTGGGTAATGAAAATTTATTATGAATAAGATTAACCATTCAGTTAGATCTAGTGGTGTTAAAGTGAATTTGTAGCTTACCATTTGCAGACACAACATGTATTTTCAGAAATTAGGGAATGTTTATGTGTTCAACAGCAGAGGTCCAATGATGAACATATTAACAGCTCTTTATCGCAAGATTTTTATACAAGCATGATATTTAGTTCATGTGATGTACATTAACTCTTTACATATTAATAGAGGTCAAAGGTCATTGAGGTTAAGTGAGGTCAATCAAAACATGTAAAGGTAAGACAATCAAGAAGTGGAAATTTGACAAAGATCCTTCTAGGCGTGAAACTTTTACATGAAAAGTACAATATCCCTATTGTATTTAAAACTTTGAGTACTATACCTAGCCTACAGGTCTCTCTGTTTTCCCACTGTAGGTAAAAATATTTAATCCCTTAATTCATCTAAATGCCAGATCATTCAGAGAGTTTGCAATGCATGGTTGTATGATCTTGAATCCTTTGTTTATATGCAAGTTCTCTACTAAACTGAAATTACACCACATTATTCTAATTGTTTAGTTACAAGTTACAGTTTAAATTAATTAGCTAAATAGAGGAATTCTGCATGTGCTATGGTACAATATGTAGTAGATTAGAGCATAATATAGGACTTATTGACCATCAAAACATAAAATTAATCAAACAAATTGATATAATTGAACGGCTGTCTTTCAATGTGATAGGCCTACATTCCTCTTTCTAGAACAGTAATTCCCCAATTCCTGGCCGTTCCCCCTGAAAGAGATCACAGTTATCTGCACTAATCTACTTTGAACATGTGATTTCTCTGAGCCAGGTAGTAATATTGCAATACACACACCCTCAAGTAAAGATCAAAATCTTATCAGTTCAGCCTGCCTGGAAATAAATGTGAAGAAATTTGAAAACTTGGTAAATATGTTCCCTTCAGACATGACGTACTTCACTGCTAGTATAAACTTTAATATGTTGCAAGTAATCACTGGGAGGTGCATCCCTTTTGTCTCTTTCACTGTGACAGGAGCTGGAAGAGGCTAAATCAAGTCTGAGAGCTACAAAAGATGAACTTGTGAAGTCTCAACTGGAATATGCCAAAGAATCCATGGCCTTACAAGAGGTCTTGAAACAGACTAGGGAAGCCTTGAATCAACAAGAATTGGTAAAGCCCCTTTCATTCTTTCCCAGATCGGGTGTGAGTTTTGAATGATCCGTAGCGCAAGGCGATTTTGCGCATCCAGGACGGGTTTATATGGGTCCAGTATGGGTAACTACGGCGTTGTTATGGGTTGATAAGGATTGTTACAGATATCTTCCCCGGTCTATCCCGTATATGAACAGAAAACTTAGGGTTCTACTACGGCTTTCTACGGGCTGTTTATCCTTGACGGGTTATTACCAACCCTTCACAACATGTTCCAACCCATAGCAAGTTGTATCAAGCCGTAGTGCATATGTACCAATACTTGGCGCGATCCGTTTCCATATATACCAATACGTACCTATATTAGCACAAACAGATCTACGGGTCCTATACAGGGTATTTTATCTATGACTCTTATTTTTGTAAAGCAAGTTCAAATATTTGACAACGTATCGGAAGGCCGGATCTGTACGGGTTGCCACAGATTGCTACGGAACATCCCGATTCATGGTAGATCAGACCCACGGATCATGTGCCGGATGTACCGAGCAGGCAAGACCGGGTGCGCAATCTGGGAAAGTGTGAAATGTGCTCTAAAAGTATGATTAATTAAGTAGGTGAATTATTACTTAAGATCAGTGTGTATGTGTGGCCAGTATACCACCAGTAGACAAGAAGTTTGTGTTTATGATGTTAGGATCATATTGTGATTAAACTATTAATGTCTTGAATTTATGATAAATATTCCACTGTTGAAGGTATTACAAGGTGACAATATAATCTTGAGCTTTACAGAAAATAGTTCAATGAGTTTAAAAATGTTCTAAATTCATGCTCGATTTGATTACATTCAGTGTAAAGTGAGTAAGAGTACATTCACCTGTGCTAAAATCAGTTGGTTGAATCAGCTGAAGACATCACTGGTGTAACTTGACAGTTGATAGATAGGAAAACTGAGGTTCTTTTGGTTACTTATCATAGGCAGACTATGCAGTCAAGTTGGGTTGTGTGGGTGCGCACGGGTGTGCTGTGTACATATGACACCCTAGATTGTAAACACAGTATCTCAAGATCGGTAACCTCTGCAGTTGTCATATTTGGCATGTGGCTTCCCCACAATTAGTAAAAATAACCCTATTGGTTTGGGTGGAGGTCAAAAAGTCATTTGGGGTCCGCAGAGGACAAAATGTGAAAATCTCAAAAAATCTCCAGAACCCGAGATCAAAGGAGTTCATATGCACTGTAGGATATAGCCTTATGTAGTTTTTCCTTTACAAGTTGGTGTAGTCGATCAAGAGTTCATTTAAGGTCACCAGGGGTAAAAAGATCTTCAAAATAGGAAACTTTGTTGGCTGTATGTTGTGGCTTCCTTATAATGAGTACAAGAACCTTATTGCTTGTGTGGAGGTCAAAGGTCATTTGGGGTCATCAAAGATCATATTCTTTAAAGCCTTATACAAAAGCCTTGTAAACATGATATATCAAAAAAAATAACATAGCTCATATCTGGCAGGTGTCTTCTTTATAGTGAGTACAAGAACCCTTTTATGTTGGGTGGAGGTCAAGGCAAGTAACCGCTGGGAGGCGTTTCCCTCTGGTCTAAGGTTTCAGTTCATCAAATAAGATATCTTTTCTATGTATTTATTTGCAGGCTTCATATGCATCTGTTACGGCGGATGAAACCCTCCTTGAAGAATGTGAAACTCCAGACATATCACAGGAATCAAGTTTGGCAGGTAGTATCATAATGTAAAGATAATTTACTGTTGCTCAATGTGAATTTCAAGCAGCCAGTACAATGTTTCCTTATATCGGTCTGTCTGTTTTTAAATAGTCCTACCTGCATATCATCAAAGCTGTCAGGTGAGAAGTAGGAAGAGGGACAGAGGGGGTGGGGGGTGGCTTGAGTCTATTTAATTAGTGTAGATGCATTGTCAAACTGTCAATCATGTTGAGATATTGAAAGTCAAGTGAGCTGTACACATGTGTAAATAAATCAAGGGGTATCATGGAACCAAGTTGAATCTGTTTTAAATGGATAATCGGGGAATTAATTGATTTGTGACATTAAATGCCAATGCGGATTTGATATGGGAATGATTGTACAAGATGCGTAGTCTTCCTTGTTAATCTTTTCCTGGTTCTTCTTTCTCACCCGAAGCAAAACACTGTCACTAATTTATCTTAGTCCTTTAATCACCAAACTGCTATGGAACTTCAAATGTTGCACTACTCCTCTGGTAGTCATGTGATCATTACCTAATACAAACAAAATATCACATCTAGGTATCTTTTGTATAACTGAAACAAATTTATTGCAATTAAACTAAGGTCATTTGGGAGTCGATCATAGACACATTAAGGAAGGCTAGACCACTTCAAAATGTCAATTAGGAGATGTTTAAAAATAAACATAACAACCATGGAGGGTCATGTGATATTGTGCTCCATGGTTACATTTCAAACTGGTATCATATTTATTGTATAAATGTATCCCTTTTACAACTAATGTCATCAGATAACTACCAAAGTCTTGAGAAAAACTTGAGAAACCTAGAATTTTAGCTAAGTGATGCACATACCAATGTTTACTGCAATTTTTCAATTGCTAAGATGGCTAGTTTCTTTAAAATGATTGAACTGTGGATGAAACACATGCAGCATATCAGGACTGTATGTGTACAGTGCACATTGACGTAAGTAGCAGACGACAGGATTCACTGTTCCTTAGCAACACAAGCCTAATTGCCTTAAGTGCACTAACAAGCACAGATTAAAAAAACATACATGGATAGCGTCAGGAGCACATCACAATACCCTGATGGTTGGTATGTTTTCTGAGTGTAAAGTGTGACATATAGATTAATATACATATATACGGGGTAAAAAAAGCATAAAACATAAGGCATATCAACACCTGCAATGTCTTTCTTGTGAAATATTGTAGAAAATAAAAGCCTCATCTAATTCCTCTTTATTTCCTAATGTTTCTACTTTTTCTGTCATCACACCCCCCTAAAAGCTGAAGAGTATATTTATGATTTGGAAATCAATTTTCATCTAAAAAGGTGACAGTTAAAGTTGCTATGGTAACACAGATGCTTGTTGTGTACATGAGGAGTTACATCAACAGTACTTCAAAAAGGAATTTATTCATATTCAAATTGATTATATCTTCTTCTGCTATTGAACTGATTTTAAAGAAATATACTTTGTTGTTATAGATTAATGTGATACAAAGCAATCTAATAATCAAATGAAAAATTGGAAAATGTGATCTCATTGATTATTTAATAATCAGTTTTATCAATTGTTTTGTTGTGCTTAGTATTATCTTTAACTATTTGTTATTCTTACTTTGATTTACGTTTCAGCTGATTACGGCAGATTAATGGTCAATGTTGCTGACGATCTTACTCTAGACAGCACCCTGAAATTAGCAACTCTATTTGGTCTACCACCGGGAGAAACTGATATGCTACGCCGGGTCTCTCAGTATGAGACACCAGGAATCACTCTGATTAACTTCATGAAAACACGAAACATCATCAACATGTACGATGTCACTAACCTACAAAAGGGTTTGATTTATATTCAGCTAAACCAAACAAATGAAAATCTTTTAGCTCCATATCAGTCTAAAGTTGACCCATTTCAGTTTGAAGAAAACCAATCTCCTGAACTGCTTGACTGGCCAGGTAGGAACGAATGTATGGATGCAATCAGAATACATAAAACAAAAATAGTACAGTAAAAACTGTAGAAATGTGTGTGAGTCAGGCATTAACATTTAGCTTTCAGGCAATTTGTCACTTCAAACTACTAATTATAATGGTGTATTTATGGTATAAATGATTACAAGTGGATCTTTTGACCAATTATATGTCGCCATTTAGTTTATTTCTTTATTGTACAAAGAATAAAATACATAACTTTTCTTTAGTTTAGGTCCAAGGATTAGCTAATATTTCAAGGATCTATGTAAGCCATCTGGTCACACTTAGACACCATGCTAGATTCTTTTGATACACCTGTTGTCTGCTGCCAATCATCAAATTCTCTAACATCATATTGCTTGTGTTACATATCTATTATTTTTTTTTCATTTTGATTCCTTCCATAATACCTCAGCTCTTTCACAAATCAATTGCAAGGCTTTTGTATTGTTGAAGAACGTTTCATTAATGTGGCTCAGTATGGCAAATGATGATAGTCGTAACCTTTGCATTCATGATGCCGTATGTGTGGGAGTGTGTGCGTGTAAAAACGATATCTCAAGAAGGGGAAGGTCGGACCAATTCATATTTGGTTTGTAGAAGCCACATTGAGTACAAGATGCTTTTTTTTGTGGAGGTCAAAGTCATTTAGGGTCACCAGGGGTCAAATTGTGAAAAACTTGTAAACATGCTATCTCAAGACGGGAAGTATGGGAAGACCTCATATTTGGTATGAAGGTGTATAACATAAAGCTAAAGAATGCTTTTGATTTTGGTGGAGGTCGAAGGTCATTTGGGGACAAAAGACCAAATCGTGAAAGCCTTCTAAGCTTGATATTGCAAGAAGAAAACCTTGGACAGATCTCATATTTGGTTTTTAGATGTACCATATCAAATTTAAGGAGCCTATTATTGCTTTTGGACAAGGTCAACGGTCATTTGAAGTCAACAAATGCCAAACATTTACCTCACTCCCCTCTTACCTGTCTCTTTACACTAACAGGTATTCTTAAACATAATATTACAAGGGAAGCCTAGATAGATCGCATTTTGGGGGTATGGTATTGTACCACATTGAGTACAAGAAGCCTAATGTTGTGGGCAGAGTTCAATGGTCGTTTGAGTTCACCGGGGGACAAATGTCATATTTAGTTTGTTGATGTTCAGTATCTATCACATTTAGTACAAGAAGCCTGTTGTTCAGATCAATGGTCATTTCAGGACAGCCTGTGTCATTGTGAAGTTATTGTTGTTACATCACACTGCTTTTCACTGTATTACTAAAAGATCAAGTATGTTGTAGACCCTCACTACGTATACATTATGTCAGCTTCAGGAAGAAAACTGCTCATGTAACATCATCGAAACTACAATGCATTTTTGTGTTCTGGTTTTCTATATCAAAGCATTAGTTACTGGTGATTGTGTTTCTATTATTCTATTTTTAGTTGAAAATGTCAAACTTGTCCCTGATGATGGATCAACTCCATCACAAGCTTCTGATGAAAGAGAGGAAGATTATGACCAGAGTAAGGAGAGTTTGATGGAGAGAACAGAGAGAGAAGAACTACCAAAACAAAGAAAAGATTCAACTATACTTGAAATGAGGCACAATCACTCATACATTGAACATAGGATAAAATGTGAAGGTGGAACTATTAGCATCATGGGGGTACATCTGACTATTCCTGAAGACACTTTATCCTGTGAAGGTGTAATTTCTGTTAAAGTGATTTATGATCCTGACATACACCTCCCTGGAAGTGCACGTAGAGGCAGAATGACACCCCTGATCAAACTAGAGCCAGAAGGACTCGCCCTCAACAAGCCAGCCCAGCTGACTATTCCTCACTCTGCTATTATCCCTGAGCCAGATCGACATGATGTTATTATCTTCACTGGTCTGAAAAATGAAGAAAATTTACAAGAAGGTAAAGATGGTGACCAAAGAACACTTTAATTGCATTTGATGTAAGCAGAAGTAAATTGAGTTAAATTCTGAGAATCAGTAAGGTAAAATATATCTAATTTAATAAGCTCTTCATATTTACTGTATTTAAGATTACCAAGTTAATATATTTTGTATCATATTACTTATTACAGGTGAAATCACTTGGACCGAAGAGAAATCTGTTGATTGGAAGCTAGAACCGGAGAGGATCAGTCTTGATATTAACATCCTGAGCTACGTCTTTGTTAATTTAGTCAGCCAAGAAACAGAACAGAAGCATATATTCCGTATTGTTCCATTTATTGACGGGATACTGGATGCCAAAGATGATGTTTTAATAACTGTTTGTTTCTGTAAGGACAGTGATGAAGAGTACAAGGTGAGGATAATTTCCTGTTACCGTGGTGATATCTGTAGCAGTTTGAGGTGAATTCTGCATTGTGCTGTGATCTGTAGGTCGGATACTGGGAATCTTGCTTACTTTCATGATTTGTATAAGGAAATGTTATCATGTATTACTGGCAAATTATGAAGTGATTGGTGAAGGGTACATTTGTGTGACATATTTATTGATTCATTATGAGAAGAAACACCGTTACATTTGAAATACCAGACATTTACACTTAATTTGCAACAATGATTTTGAGGATCTGATAGAAACAAGCAACATTATTGGTAATTTTATTAATTTAAGGGAACAGAAGCTGCTGTTACTTGCTACAGCAGTATTGATGAAGAATAGTGAAGCTGCACAACAAATTGCATAATTGACTCTGCTTTTTGTTCATTACTTATCCATGTTCTTTTGGTTTAGTTGTTGTTAGAGGACCATAATTCCAAACTGAGTCTAGGAAACTATACAACATTTCAAGTTACCCGGACATTGAATGACGGCAGAGATTATGCCTCTTACATTGATCTGATGATGTTATCGCCCGGTGATAGTTACCATCTGATGAAGGAAGAATCAAGAAAGGTTTGTAATCACCAATGCTATTAAAATTTGTCTTCTAACATTACATGTAAGACTAGTAGTCAAGGATTGGTTACCTGAAGTGGATCAAAATGTTGTAGTGGTTAGCATTTTGGCCTTACAACTACTACTTTCTGGTTATAAAAATACCCAACAGTGACCATAATCTATGCAAACGTCTGGTGGGCAGTGTTGTTTAGCAGAATCTTGTGAGGGATGGTATTTTCAGTTGATGAATTAGGAAGTGAAGTTTGGTCCTATATTCTTTCACATGGTTTAATAAAAAGTTTCACTCACCATGGCTGCACTTTTGTGATCATGAATGGGGGTGTCTTTAATTCACCTCCCTTTGTATTTTTAGTTAGTTTTCAGGTGCTGTGACAAATTTGCAGGACAATTAGGTGGCTGTCCTATAAGCAGAAATGAGTGAGCCAATTACATGTATTCCCAGTAATTCTCTGAACACTCATCAAAAAGAGTAGGATTGATGTAAGCCAATATTCATCTACAATCCCATTAACATCTATGGCTCGACTTTATTTCTGTAGGGTTTCTACCCCATGGGACAAAATAAACCTAAATATTGTTATGGAATTCTTTGATACAATTACCAGGTTTTCAGTTAGTTCGTTTCTATATATGTATGGAATTGTTTCTTTGAGTACATACTGTATCAAGCATTCTCATCCTCATTATAACTGATTTTCAATATCTTTAATCCATTAGCGTGTAGACATTGATCACCTCTGTGCTGCCAGTAGAGTCTCTCATCAGTTCAGACTTAAAAGAAACAACGATGGAGACACTGACATGGTTGATGTGAAGTTAAAAGTATCACAACATGAGAAGAACCAGACAGCCCTTGTCCTCCAATCAAAGGTGAGTTATGTCTGCTGTTATTGTCTTTCAGCTGTTTGTGTTCTCATATGACTCTTCATAACATAATTCTCTCTTCTGATCATTTCTTTGCTTAGTAATATCCTGTCTGCTGGAAGTCTTGCAACTTTTTTTCAGGCTGACTGAATAATGTCAGTGCTGCGACTGAATTATAGTTATTTGTTGGCATATTAAGAGTGTTAGCTCAGTGGTTAAAGCCGGTGCCTTTCAATCATAAGGTCCCGAGTTCGAGTCACTCCAAGATCAATTTATGTCATCCAGTTACAGAGTTGTTGACAATTCATAATCATGGACATTAAAATATGAATGTAAGAGACTGACTTCGGTCAGCTTGCTGCTATTAGAAGCCACTGATGGCTTCTCCGCTAATTCCTGCTTGCAGAAGGATCTAAAATACATACATACATGTTCTCTCATGGATCCTTTCCTTTGTAATATTCATAGTGGATGTCAATTGAATTTAATTATATTAGTCTGTTATTCTGTAATTGATGAGTAACTCAAAATACAGTGAATTGCTGAAAAAAGGTACATATCATCTGTGGTTTATTTAACGCACCGGTCAACAATTACTGGAAACTTGTTTTGTGGGTATCTTAGGTACAAATAAATACACCATAAATGATAGGTATGTTGTCATCAAGATTCCTTTCCTTGGGATTTCACACATTTATTATGTGTTGTTCTATGTCTGTTTCAGCCCAATTTTTCTACATTACATTTCTTCTTTAATCCTATTCAGTCACAGGGGTGTGATAGATAGTCTGCACTATTGTATGTTAACAATTCTTACATGTAAAGTTTCATTGGTCATATATTTTTCGGTTTGTTTCTTTAGGTGAAGCACATTCTCTTATCTCCGGAAAGCCAAGAAATTCTTTTTAGAGAACAAAATCCAGGTGAGTTTTTAAGTGGAATTTGAACAAATGGTTTTACTTAGTTTTAAAATCCACCCTGAACTGCTTATTAGTGAAGTTGAAACAAAAAATGAATGCTAATAGTCTTAGACATACACCAGGTAAGTGTGCATTAGTAGAGATGAAAAGGTAAGCATACATACAGAACATGGACCCAGGTGAGTGTCAAAGTAGAGGCGAAAATGTAATAGCATTTGGTTTTAGAAGTAAACATACCTAAGTGTCACTTATAACAACTAAGTTATTGAGAAACACCAACAACTACTTTGTAGCTCAAAGCAACTTTTGTAAGTGAAACTGTATACAAGACTAGAATTTATGCACAAAACGAGGGCTAATAGTTGAAAAGTTGCATGCAAGTTGTGGACAGTATAATTAACCAATTTATTGTGTGCACGCACCAACGTTCTCCATGCAAAGGTTGCATGCTTCTTGTGGGCCAGTTGTGTACTTACTTGTGCATGTTAGTTGTGAACATTGCTCATTGTTCAAACCTGGCACACAATTAGCCTGTGATTCATGCAGTCTTAGTGATACATGCGAATCTAGTCTTCTCTCCTTTGAATGTAATGTGGATGTTGTTGTCCTCACTTTCAGACTTAGACAAATATGAAAAGTTGAAAGGAGACATTGCAAAGCTTCTGGATAAACAACATTGTAAACAGCTAGGTATGGTCTTTGGGCTCACGCCAGCAGAAAATGAAACAATTCAGGAAGCAGCAGAATCTGGAAAGACGCTGATGAAAATATTGGATGAAAGAGAGCTCATCATGCCAGACAGAATGATCGGACTGTATGAAGGATTGAAAGCTATTCACTATAATAAGGTGGCAAGACTGGTGCTGGAGTACATTGATACGTCACAGGAGAAGAATGGAAAGGAAAACGGAGGAGAGAAAGATGATAAGAAAATGGTTTGTGCTTTGTAAAACATTGTTAAGACTTAACACTTTAAGCGTGAAGCAAAGCAAAAGTCAATTTGAATAAAATCAAGATCTTACAAGGTTAGAAGGCCTAGTACAGACTGTACTTTCTGATATGAAAAGTATTCTTTTAGCTGTTCTACAAGTCTGTCTGAAAATTCATCCTTGCACTAATGGTGACAGTTTCTGCTTATACCTAAAGTTACGTTTATATATATCAAATGTACAGGAGGTCTGTGTAGAAATTTACTTAGCCAAATCAAACACAGTAAATAGTTTTCTATCTTCATAAAGAGTTATAAAAAATGTGAAATTTATAAACAATTTGTACTATATCAACATTATTGTTTCAGGTAAAAGTTCCAGGGAAACCGGTAGTCATTTCAAAGAGGGAACCACAATTGTCAGTCAATTTCAAAATTTTGATAGAAGAGGGATACAAGAAACTGGATGTCCAAAGAGCCTTGAAATTGTCTCATGGAAAACTGGACTTGGGAAGACGGCTATTGCTGCTTGCTAAGGAAGAGCATGGTAAAGTACCCATATAGTCAGCTACATGGGTATATCTTATTTATGTCTTCCTGAATTTAGTAACTTAAATCAATCTAGGACCACATTTCGTTTCCTTAGCTGCTTCAGTGCTCATGGAAGAAAAAAATATTTTTATTTATATTTTTAGGAATATTACTCACAAATTAGCTCCAAAATAGAAATGTAATCTAGATGCTGTAAATAACCTACTTCTTGTTACTGTTAATGAAAATTTCTCTTCTACATCTATTTCCATTACTCACATCAAACATGACTTATGTTCACTCTTCCTCCTTTTATTATTGTAATATCTACAAATAGCCAAAAGATTAAAGCAGATTTGTGTTCAAGAGGCTATTTTCATGATGTGAATTGAAACAGTATATTTAATTAACAGATGTTTAATGATAGTGGCAAAATACTTTCCTTTCACATGAAATATATTACTTTTCTCCTCCAGAGAGACTTCCTTTGTTCCCAGGGTCAAATCTTTATAAAGAACAATACTTTGATCAGCGTGGAGGAGAGATGTTTATCGCAGGTGTTAGCCTGCATGTACCAGCTGGGGCACTACACACTGGAAGGATTGTTAGTCTGTGGGTTTCTACTGAACCTGCCATTAAAGGACCTTCCTCAAACAAGAGTCTCAGGTTGACACCCTTTGTGAAATTTGGTCCAGAAAGCCTTACTTTACACAAGCCTGTCACATTGATTATTCCACACTGTGCTTTCACTACAACTAACCAGATGGGTCTTGATGTGTACTCTGGTGTCTTACAAACAGGTCTGTTGTTTACTTTTGCCGTGTGTTTTTCTACTCCAGTGAGCGTTATATATAGTCAATAATATTTCTTTTATCACAGAAATATGTCTATGTGCTTGTGTGTACCACCTCTTGACTAGATGATATGCTTCAAAGTGCATAATGGTGTTATTTGACACTGGGTGTGTGGTTCCATGTTAAATGAAGAAGAAAAATGCTTCTTCTGTAGAGGTCAAAGTCTGAAACATTGTAAGCAGAATGATTCAAGAAAGGTTGTGTGAACTTCATATGTACTATTTAGAGTCACACTTGATATGTGAAACCACCTGAGTATACACACACAATATTGGGAAGAAATTCAGTAAGCCTTCTGACTCTGTGTAATGTAAAAGTCAATATCTCAAGAAGGAGGTATTTTCCATCTCCATTTCAAGAAACGTTTAGTTGTACTTTGAGAGCAAACATTTCAAATGAAATAAGCAACATTTCCAAAGGGAAATAATACCCTTGAAGCTGTGTTAAACTTCAGGGTTTTATCTAGTGACCTTGCATCCATGCATAGAGTTAGAAAGATAATAGATTACTATTTTGATGTTCTATGTATGCAGTGATGCATTTTCTACCACCAGACTATCCCTTTAAAATCATCTGTGGTATGTGTTAGGATGGGTGTTCTACCTTCACCATGTTATAAAAACTTACAAGCAAAATGTTTCAAAATTTCCTTCAGATAATTCTGTCAAATGGAGCTTAGAAAGGAAACACCTCAGCTGCTCTATGAATAGTCAGCACCTTGCAGTTAAAGCTGAGAAACCCTGTCTCATTGGTCTTCATGTCCCTTTCATACCTAAGATGAGGAAGCGTGTTTGTATTTTACCGATTGTAAACAGAGTCTCTGATTCGGGGGATCAATTGACAATCCATCTTTGGTTTCATAATGATGACACACTCGAACATGAAGTAAGTAGCAGCTTTTGTCAGCTCAAGTGGTATTGCTAAATAACTTATGGATTCCAGTTGTCTGCCCTTCTGTATGACACATGGTTCATGGTTCATACACAGAAGTGTACAGGGTTCATACATTGTTAACCATAGCTATTTAACGATGGAAATGGTAAAGTTCTAGCTTGATGCCCTACAAACTTAAACCTCTCCGACAGTCAATAGTGATGATGTAGGTAAGGGAAGGGTCAAGTGAGATAAGCTGGTTAAGGCTATCTGTGGTCATTAATGGTTGTAAATTATAACTTTGCAGTGGTCAAAAGCACACTGATCAGATGTCCTAAAACAAAATTGAATGTTAATAATTTATTGTTGGTGGTCATTGACAACTGACAACAAGTCAATTGTAAATAAATGTAATTACAGACACATTTGTAAACACACCTGACCAGGTGTCCAAGATTAGACAGCAAAGATTAATATTCCAGAACATAGGCTGTCAGACTATTAAAGATCTTTGATAATGCATCCTATCAGACACTCCATTATATTAGATATTCATAGTATCTCCTTTTATTTCTCGAAGAATGACCACACCAGAGAGGGCGATACGGGGGCGCAGTTATAGCTTCCTGGTCATACATAGGACAACTGAGCAATGTGTGCATTGTTGTTAATATTCAAATTTACATAAATAATCATATAATATTAAATTGTTTCATTTTTTATATTAATAGAGTCTTATCAATGAAGAAATCTACCAGCAAAAGGGAACCATAATTCATGATCCTGTGTTTGTTCATCTCAAATCTATGGCTTCAACTTTACATGTTAGCACTAACTCCAGTACCTCACAGTGTAACCCACATCCTAGAAAAGTGGTTAGTAATATTTGTTAAATATTTTTATTTATTTGTTGGCAACATGAAAAGAATGCAGCTAATTCCTGTTCCATGGGTAATTTGCATTTGTTGGAAGAAAAGTTATATGCATCTATTGAGTGGTATGTATATAATGTAAGCATATGTTGTTATTGAAATAAAACATTATCTTATTTTAAAATTGCCTCCTGCTGCCATTCCTATGATATTCAATTAATAAAAAGTGGTCAGATGGTCCCAGCTGCAGTTGTCTATACAGTTGATTTCATTCTGGAGAAGTCCTTCATTCCATCCTCATTGACTATCTATGTATCGATTATATAAGTACTTTGTAATGTGTATAACTGTTATATATTTTTTATTTATTTGCTAATACGAATAATCATTCAGTTCAAAGCTTATAAGAGCTGAATAGAATATGAAGATGATAGTTTATAGTCTAGCCTGAAGACCAAAGCCTTATCAAATGACTTTACAATCTCAATATGCATAATTGCATTAGTTGGTCATCTGTCAAAATAAAGTACGAAGCTACTTTACAAATCACTTTGCATTTTCCAATGTTTACACCTGGATGAAGACAGGCAGTTGATGTTAATTCCCCTGCCCAAGGCCAGATCATAACGATACAGTCGACCAGTACTGGGACCTGCATTCTTTTAATTGCAAGCCTGGTGCTCTAACAACTTGACCACCATGTTAAAGGCTCTCAAAAGTTTGATAAATTAATAATCATCACTTGATTTTTCTCACTTCAAGGATGTCACTATGGAAACCCTATGGTTGAAGAACAGACACAAGGTAGAATTCCATCTTCAAAATAAAGGGCTCAAAGAAACTGTCAATCTGGAAATAGAAGCAAGATATGGGATGTCAGTGAAGAGTCTATTCCAGTTTAATATTCAGTTGCAGGTAACTTGATTTTGGTTTACATTAACACAAAGAAAACTTTGCATACAAGGAATTTAATGTTCACTTTGGATTTATCTTAACTACCGAGACTCCTTTTATATTTATTTATTTTGTTTTTTTACCGTTATTGCATTCTTTAATTCACTCATGTTTTTATTTCTATTGAAATCTCTACTTTGTTTGCCTAACTTGATGAACTGATTTCCGTAATGCAGGATTAAAACATAATGTATCCTTATTATAAGCCATCTTCATATCACAAATGTAATACATACCAAATATCATAAACAGTTAGTACTAATTAGCATATCTTAACATTATCACTTAAAACCACAGTTTTATACACACTGTCAAATGATTAATTTCCTCTTCACAGATTGACAAATTACTACATATTGACCAAATCAAATCTCCATTCCAGCACATCCTACCGGAATGTGAGTATAATTAATTACATGATTAAAATTTAATAGCATGTTAATTAAATGTAGGCGATTGTATATAAAGTGGTGATGTTTGCTTTACAGTCCTTTCATATGAGAGTGTACATGTACAGTAATCTTACTTTTCATACTGCCTACAATTCCTTACATATCAGATGTGTGTACCTAATCCTACTTTGCATAGAGGAGTCCTGGCTGCAATTGCCATGCCAACTGGTAGACCAACTATCAGCTATTTGCAATATTTGATATTAAGGAAAATCAGTTCTGACACCAAAGCAACAAATGTAAAGACTGGATATATAGAATGTATTGAAGTCTCAATGCAGTGTAAACTAACAAATGATGAAATTCAAACACCTGTGTTGAAAATATACATTCTGGAGTGAAATCAGATTTTATATTTAGCACCATTGAAAACTGAGCTTTTAAAGTTTATTTTGCCAGTGTGTGTAAGAAACACATCACTGTTGTCTCACAATTCTGAATGTTTGCATGAAACAGGTTCTGATGAATTAACTGTATGTAGAGTAATGTATTTAATGTATTTCCAATTTCCTTTTCTTTCAACCTCACAGACATCATCAAATCTTTTGATCTGCTAAAGCAGAACTTATCAGAACATCTTGATGTAGACCAATCTACCCTGCTGGCAAATATTTTCCAACTTCCCGGGGAAGGAATTACTGATATCAAGAAGCACAAAACACCAGGAACTCTTTTATTAGAGAAGCTGACCCAGAATTCACTGATATCTCCCACAAACATCACAAAATTGGAAAATGCCCTAACAGAACAAGGCAAAGAAGAAAGTGCAAAACTGGTCAGAAAATTCAGAAGTAAAAATCCTGTAGTTCAAGCAACAATGTGCCCAGAATAATGACTGAGATCATAATGTGGTTAATTGTAACCAAATAATGATGAATACGAACATCATATCACCAGTGGAGCTGTACCCAGGAATTTATTCACTTGGGGGGGGGGGGGGAGTCGGTGAGACATTTTGTACAAACTATTTTTTACAGTTGGAGCTTATAAACACAGGACTATATATAAGTATAATTACACCTGTAGGAGTTACATGAATATTCTCTTCCCTTGTCTAACACTGTTATGTATGTATATACTCTATGTGACTTCGTCCATATTGGTAAACTTGCCTTTAATAGGCAAACAATTACAGTAACATATACAGACATGTCAGCATGTGTGTGTGCGTGTATGTGGCCCAAACCTGATCATATGGATGTATAGCTTGTCTATTGTGAGCAAGGGGGTAGGAAGCTTCCAAAAAGTGGGGGGGGGGGGGGAACACAGCATCAAAGGGGCACTTTCTCATTCCACAACCACCACTCGTTATGCTTAAAACCGATACACACCGGCCATATCACTTAAATATATACGATGTGTTGGTATGCTATCAATACTACTATGGTGCACGTGCATAATTAAAATAAAATATTAAAATTAACAAAGGCTTAAGATATTCAAAAGACAGTTCTTCATCAAAGGGGCACATTTTATTTGCCAGTAGTGCACATTTGCTATTTTGGAAAATAGTTATGAAAATAGAAAATAGCCAAATGGCTCCAACCCCCTGATTGTGAGTACAAGGTTGTGATTGCTTTGGTGGCACTTAAAGGTCATGTAAATTCAGCAGATGGCAAAATGTGAACTCCTTCTATATAAGAACAA
The DNA here is from genome assembly GCF_037975245.1 of Apostichopus japonicus. NCBI lineage: Eukaryota > Metazoa > Echinodermata > Holothuroidea > Aspidochirotida > Stichopodidae > Apostichopus > Apostichopus japonicus. Next base: position 6,730,978 of record NC_092583.1, read on the forward strand.
CAGTAACCTGACAGAATTTTCATATGGAAGATGCATTGTTCTTAGAATCTCTATCAGTTTTGTTTTATGAAGGTATGCTGAGGTCAACAGATGTTGAAACCTGACAAATTTTGTAAACATTGTGTCTTATGAAGTGCAAAAGTTTCCAATTTCTAGACCCCTTTTGCATATTTCTTTGTCATTTGATAATGTTGGACATCCTCATAGTCTTTTTTTTTTGTGGGAAGATATGAATTTGTCAAATTTGATCATAGTAAGTTGTGATTGCATCTGTCATTAACAGAATGAATGTCATCATGGTAATTGAGCTGAAAGTGTTTCTGTTTTTCTTCATAGTATCTTTATCATGTATGTATAGAAGTATAAAAATCTTCATGAAAAGTTGAGAGCTGATGAACTATCTGGCTTTCAAAGAAATGTAAATATTCACTTTATTTCATTGGCAATACAGATACAATCTCAGTAATCATTCATTATGCATATATAGTTGTTATTACCTGTGAGTTGAGGGTGATGGGAGAGGGACTATGCCAATGCCAAATGTATCTCTGGATAAAGTTGAGGCAACAGATTCAAAATACATTACAACAGACCTCTCAATACTCATTTAAGTACAGAGATCATACGGTTCTCATGAAGACCTTGATTATAGCTTTTACTTTGGCAGACCTATTCGTTCATGACCCCCTTTGAGGAAAATCACAACCCTTGCGTATACCTTTGTGGGAACAGAATGAATGATTTAGGTAGGGGCACGAACCTTTATGTAAGGAAGAGATGTTAATCGAGGATTTCATAAAGCAGGTGTTTTTCCTTGGATCATTAAGAGAGGAGGGGGGATCCTAGAACCAAATTATTTAAACTTCAAATGGTTTATTCTGAGGTATATTCAGACTGTATACTCGGTCTATATAAGTAGCTGTAAACGCAATGTCATGCAAATAAATACTTTGTTTCTGCCCCCCCCCCCCCCCGTAAACTCCAAACAAGATGGCTCATATAATTCAAACTTGGTATTACAATGTGCACACGCAGTGATTCAGTGGCGTAGCCAGATGGGGTGGGGGAGGGGTGCAGGGAAAACCCCAAGAAATTGTTGAAGACGAAAAGTGGAGGGCAATAAAAAAAAAAATTCCACAAGAAAAATAAATAGCCATGATATAATATGATGCTGGTTAAGCTACTTTTCTCTATAGCACGGTGTGATCTACATGTCATAAGGTTGTCCTCATTAGCAATTCTATGAAGAACGAGATTTCTCTGAACGAATTAACTAAGATTCAGTTATTGACACTTTAATCAAAGTTCCTTGATTGCCGTCTTTAATAGAAACAAAACATCTCCATTTGGGTCAATATAATATTGAGATATGAGATACCTGCGTGCACATACCCACACGTATTATTATGTTAAATATTTTCGTTAATGTACAAAGGGTCGTTGTCACTGGGGGCATGGGTGAACGTGCCTTATTCCATCCCCTATCGCATTAATCGAATTAAATTGTATACGAAAGAAAATTCTCAAAAAGGAGGGAACTTAGACCCCTCCCCCTAACATTCAAAATCTTAACAGAGGGTAGAGCCTATATGGTTACATGAAAAGTCAATCAATTAAAGCGTTAATTATCCTCAATTTTCTGACCCTTAAAATGGGGACAAAACTTTGGCCACCTCGCACCACGAATGCTGACTAAGCGCTTGCAGTGATGATATCATGTTACTCATTTGAAACCCAAATTTGGGATGAGATGTGTAACTCCATGGATTGCCAACTTGTCATTTTATCTTCTGGGGTGGGATGGTGGGGTTCCCGCTGGTTGGTTTTCTCCATGTCACCTTCACGGTTTCGAACATATGATGACATCTTATATCAAAACTGCTTGTGACCTTTAGCCCTATCAATCACTACCATATCAATGATCGGGGGCGGTTACATCTTTGGTATGTGTTTATGCATGTTAACACTACGAGAGACTGTGTTAAGTTGATTGCTTTTCTTTACGGTCTCCATACAAAGAGAGTTTGTCGCTGTACCTGTGTCCAGGGCGTCACTTTCGGGGGGGGGAGGGGGGTTGTGCAGGCGCGGCGGAACGGAAAAATTATTGGGGGGGCTAATGTGTGGAGACTATCTAAGCGGAGCGCCACCATCGGTTGGCGCGGAGCGTACAAGAAAATTTTGGGTTTTTTCAAACCCCCAGATTGCCGGAAACGGCACTTCCCGAGTGTTTTATGCTGCGAATACCTAGCCCTAAAATATGGGCCTCAAGCCTGCAATTTCTCAGATTGCACGTAAAAGTCTGTAAAAACATTGTAATTTGTATATTCGATGGTGTTTTAAGAATAGCTATTACTCGTAGTGTACTCGCAAAGACGTTTTTGAGTGTAGTAAGGGCAGTGGCGGAGCTAGGGGTATTGGTCAGAGGGGGGGGGGCAAGAATTGTCTGTAGGGGCGCTTTCGACACTATCTAAGCGGAGCGCCACCACAGGTTGGCGCGGAGCGTACAGAAAATTTTTGAGTAAAGTTACTCCCTAGATTGCAGGAAATGACCTTTTCCGGGCCTTGCTAATTTGCAGATAAACGGAGAATAAATAGGTGTCGTCGCCATTTTGTCGGAAAATTACACCAACAGAATATGACAAATGTCAATAGGTATATGAGAGCGCAATAAAATAGTCGATAATCTCGAACAAGTTAAAAGTAGTGAAAAGCTGAAAAGGGCGCCAGCAGTCCATTTGAGTCCGTCAGGAGGGGGGGGGGGTCCGCCCCCTGACTGTATATATGGACGCTGGCTGAAATGAGGCAAGCCATTGGCCTAAGACGAAGTTGTGTTACGCTTACCGGTACTCACACTCACTGCTTCCACTTTTCACGGGACGTGAAGACGCGGTTGGGGTGACAATGTGGTCTATAGCCAGGGAACGGGCCGAGGGACCAGGGTCCCCCAGCAATTACTAAAATTAATACACCTATATAGTATAAGTGTGCATCGGACAGATCGACAAGTATGCATTGAAAAATAGGCAGATTCACGTTTCGGAGCCTTGGTAAATATTGGGGGGGCTTATCATGCATTTGCCCCCTCAACTTTTTCATTGGGGGGGCTGAGCCCCCAAGCCCCCCCGGTTCCGCCGCCACTGGGTTTGTGAGTAGAAAAGCTTCTTCCTTCCCCGAAATTACTTTCCTATAGGGGTTGTACCTCAACGGTTGTCTACAGGGGCGGCGATTTGTTTCAAATATTGGGGGGGGGGGACATTTGCTTGGGAGCAGGCACATTACTATCAAAGCGGGGCGCCACCATTGGTTGGCGCTAAGCAACTTCATACCACTAAATATAATACCAGTGACTTTCAAACCATTTTACCGATTTAGTTTTATGAAATTTAAAGGGGGGATTTTGAAAACCTCGAATAATTTCAAAATAAGATATAGATGCATTTGCAGTTATCATCATGCAAATATTGGGATTATCAACTGCATTGATTGCCTTCTTGTTGTAACCATGATTGGTCAATTGTGTCAGCAGCCAGTGTCTTTATCGTCTGTACTATATCAAACTGATTCGAAAATCATCTGCAGAGGTTTTACCTAAACTTTAATATAATCATGCTTTCCGGGATTTTGTTTAGGCAAACGTTGACAGCATTTACAACCTGATCTTTAATCTTTAACTTCAGCTTGAATGTCTGTCCTACAGATACAATGGAAATTAGATCGACTTATTGCTCGGCGGTTTTTATTTAATTTTTTTGTTATAAGTTTAAAGACAAGAGGTGGGTGGTAACGTTACATACAGACACGCCCTACGTGTTATTTGCTCAAATCGTCGGGGATAAAATGAATGGCATCTATCATCGATGATACATGTGTGTGTTATAAGGTATATATAAACTCACTGCAAGTAATCAATAATAAAGACAGAGCGATTGTATTGGCCATCTGTATAGAGCAAATGTACTAAACACAGTCGTTAGAGGTCGAATTTAAAAGAGGAGAATGAACCAAAATATGACGTAAGAATTATTCAGACAACCATAAGCGTGTGGATCGTGAACCACGAAGGTTCAACGTTACATAAAAACATAAAGTCCATCACAAAAGCTCAAGCGTTCGAAGCATTTCCGTTTTATGGTAATGACTTTGCAGCACACTTTTCTGCACGAGTTTGACCAATTCTATATATAGCCTACTACAATCGCGTGCCGGTTATTCTACGGGAACGACGGAGAAGGGGGAGCTGAGGTGTGGATTTATCTGTCATTTTTAGTATTGCCATGTCTAAACATGTATAATAATAACCCAGGCAGATGTAATCATTGAAAATTCGAGTCAATGTTAAACGTATGACTGCATAGCACATTGGTATACAAACGTAAAAGCTGTACCCGGTTTCATTTCTATACGAGGAAATTGACAGCTATAGCTAACCGTCAAATTATCATTCTTTGTTTTGTCATAGGCCTATACCAAAGTCCGTGGAAGTTTTGGCTTTTTCCTTTAACATTTCGAAATGTCGAAAAGGTCGAAAGATTGAGGGAAACACCGAAATCATTTAACAGTTTATTTGGACCTTTCGTTGTACCCTCATACACTCTCCTTCTTTATAAAGTACCACCTAACTATGTAATTATCCCGAATTTTCAAGAAAAGTTGATATTTTGAGATTAAAATAGTCTGTTGACCATTTTGAGATAAAACGTTACTATTTCAAGGAATAAATCGAAATATTTTTCTAAGATATCAGGACTTAAATTTGTGTCATGAGTGTGTCATTTTGTCAGGTCATGATGACAAAGTGTTGCCAGGAGGTGGAAACATGGCTCTTCCCGTAGCTATTCTTTGTTCTCTCTTCATTTTGCCTTCTTTCATTTCAAGCTGAATTAACACACTTGACACTGAAGAATGAAAGCATAACTTATTAGGTACATGCTCAGAAATTCAACATGTTCGATCCACCATTATTTTGTGAAGCCCAACTTTATAACGGAAAATAGGTACTGCAATAAATAATAAGTCTATAAAAATCAAAGCAAATGTGAGTCGGTCTGTAATATTTTGATTTGTTTAAGCCATCACCTTTGTCTGTCAAAGAACTTTTAAGTTTAAACTATTTCCCTGCAGAGTGGAATAAACATGTTCTTACCTTTTGGGGGAATGTCGTTCATCTCTATCACATAGACACCTGATAATGGTTGGGTGTACTTCTGCTACCTTAACTAAGACTCTTCTAAGCTAGATGGGTATGTAAAGATATTATTAGAGAATTACTTGTAAACAAGCATCAACAGATGCCAGTAGCAGCGGGGAATTAGGTATAGGAGGCTGAAATTTTATGGAAAAAGCCAGATGCGATTGAATGATCTTGTGGAAGAGGGGGCATTCCCGCCCTCCATCATTGTGCACGCCTTTGGACTTTAGTGCTGTAGCCAGATAATGGTACCGTTTGGAACCACATCGTGACCGGGTTTGCGTTACTTTGACCAAACAGCGTAATACAAAAACATAACTGGATCAGTCTTCTATTTTGCCCATTTGGAACCAATGAAAGGGGTTTTCTTATATAATCGTCCCTGGTCTTACCGAGGGGATACCATTACACGGTGCTTTTTCAGGGACTTTTAAGTTTTCTTGAAGAGGTCGAGTTTGATTTCCCAGATTGCGAGAAATATGCTACCAAAGTTGATTTTGCAGCAAATGATAATAACGAAAGCAAATGAGTCCACGGACGTACCTCAAGTAAAAGTAAATTAATGTCCATATGCTTAATGTCTTTTCGTCGTTATATATACATCAATTGAATGTGCTTTTTACGTGACCCGTCATACGGGATACAAAACGTCACGGCCAAACGGCACTACCAAACCATCCCATTCTTACAAACGAACCTCAGGTCAAGCGAGCCAAAAAAAGTACATACGCTCACCGACCTGCAGAGACAAAACGCCCAACCCCCCACTGAAATTTTAAAAAACTACAAAAGGACGACCAGCACGCAGCGAAACAAAACACCCTTCCCCAGCACACCACCGTCCAAAAAAGGCAGCCCTAGATAGACGGCGAAAATCGCCTTCAACCTGAAGGCGAATGTCAGACTTCACCGCCTCCAGGACTGCCTGCCAACTGGCAAATTTCCCCCTAAAAACAACATCACATCTATTCCTCCAAATAAGTTTTTTTACAACAGAACAAACATAAATAATACGCTGCAACACAGCAACGGAACAAACTGGAGGATCTAATCCATACAAAACAAAACCCTGTCCTACCGACCAGGAACGGTCTCCCGTTAAACGGTCGGTCCAGGACTGAAACCACTCCCACAAGTTCAAAACAAAGGGGCAATGCCAAAAAACATGGGCAGTACTCTCTAAGCTGTCACAGCCGGTCCTCGGGCACAGTCCATCACCCAATCGCCAGTGATACCTTTTCAGATTGGTCACCAAGGCACCGTGTGCAATTCTCCATGCAAGGTCACGGAGCCTGCAACCATTCAGCCTTGAATGCACCGAACGCCATACTTCGACAGGATGACGTCCCTGTACAAAAATTGCATTCAAGGCCCTATCCCGCAACGAACTGTGAACGAGGGCCGGCTGTGACAGGTCAACAGGGTGCAACTCAATCAGAGCGGAGCAAATGACACGCACCGCCCTGTTTGGAGTACTACTATGCGGTTCTCTGTTGCTAAACAGCGCCGGGACCCATCGACGCAGGTGCAAACCGCCCCAAAAACGTACAAAATATGAACAAGGCAACCCTGGGTCAGTTACCGCTACAAACAACTGCTTAAATAACAAGCAAGTTAACTTACTTCCCAGATGAACCACCCCTAACCCACCCTTCTCCAGTTTTTGGTACATTACCGCCCTTTTGACAAGCTCTGTACCACCCGACCAAATAAATGAAAATATCGCTCTCTCCAACCGCACCAGGACGCGACGAGGAATTGGATACACCGCGCCCGGGTACCACAAGATGGGCGAAACAAAACGATTAACTACGGTGACTTTCCCTAGGATCGAAAGCCAGCGGGTGCCAAAGGTTTCGAGCCTGCTCTCAAATACCTCAGCCCTCTCGCTCCAGGTGACATCACCAGGTGCATCGTAGCCGAACCATATACCATTAATTTTGATATTCTGATCCGACCACGACGCACCGAATGGTAAGTCTCTGTATCTCCAGCTACCAAGACGAAGGCCCTTTGTCTTTTCTGGATTCAACTTCGCCCCGGTAGCTCTCTCAAAAATAGATAAATCCTGCGAGAGTGCGCGAAAGGAGCCCAGACTCGAAACAACACATGTCACGTCATCTGCATATTGAGCGCATTTCACTTTGGCACCCCCTGGCACAACGAATGGAACAAGTCTGGAGTCCCTTTCCAAAAGACGAGAGAGGGACTCGCTAAACAAAACATAAAGTAATGGAGACAGAGGGCACCCCTGGCGCACCCCCCTCTCTACGTTAAAAACCTCCGAACAAAACCCATTTACGATAACAGAACTGAAACTTTCTTCATACAAAACAGAAATCCATTTACGAAAATTTGGGTGCAACTGAAACGTCTCCAATACGTTCATTAAAAAACCGCGATCCACCATGTCAAAGGCCTTCTGCTGGTCCAGAGACACCAATGCACATGGCAGATCACGCTCAATAACAAAGTCGGTCAAGTCGCGCATCAACCACAAGTTCTGCTGGATGCAATGACCCTTCACTGCACAGGTCTGGAGATCACCCACAAGATGCGGCATAGCCAGTGCAAGGCGGTTGCACAAAGCCTTAGCCAGCAACTTGTAGTCCACATTTAACAAGGTGATCGGACGCTTGTTACGGGGATCCAAGGAGTCCCCAGACTTGGGCAGCAAAGTAATCATGCCCATACGTTGACTTTGGTTTAACAGTCCGTTTTGGAAGGCGTCTTCGAAGACGGCTCTGATGTCGGGTCCTATTATTGCCCAGAAGGTTCGGTAGAACTCCCTCGGAAGCCCGTCCGAACCCGGGGACTTGCCATTCTTCATCTTCGAAAGCGCCTTCCAAAGCTCAACAGTGGTTATTCCGCCCCCAAAATATCATTGACATCGTGGGGAACGGTTTTTGAGATTCCCCTCAATAATTTAGCCTGTGCCGACAAGTCGACATTGCCACGCGTAAACAAACTCGAATAATACTCTTTATATACGCGGACAATGCCGTGAGGGTCACTAACCACGGTCCCATCAGTAGCGCGCACAGACGGGACGCGTCTGTCACCTGCCGATGAGCTAACGGACTGGTAAAACTTCAGTGAAGGGCGCTCCTCGGCTTCCACCGCTTCGACACGGGCCCTGACGCGGGCACCGTGGTACTTTTCATCGAGATAAGTCTGCAAAGCGGTGACAGCCGAAGGGTCGCCAAACTTCACCTCCGCGCACAGCTTGGAGAATTTTTCTCTTCGACGCCGTGCGCGGGTCACGCAATACTGAATTGCGTAGCGTTTGATGCGCAACTTGACATCATCCCACCATTGGGATGTAGAAGCAAAGGCCGGCTTCAATGTTTGCCATCCTTTGTACCTGGTCTCGAAACCCTGGCGGAACTCTGCCTCGCCAAGAATCCGACAGTTAAGCTTCCATAGGCCCGCCCGATGGGGAAAATGGAAGGCAAAACAAAACGTGCTACCACAGTGTCATGGTCAGAGAGCGGACAGCTGAGCGTCTCGCAACCCGAAAATGTAAAACTTACGGGCGCATACACTCGATCTATCCTGGAGGCATCTTCTCCGTTAGGCCTCACCCACGTATACACCGTACAACACGGGTGCATATGCCTCCAGACATCGGCTAAAAGGTGTGCCGAAGTGAATCTTTCCAATTCTGTGATCCCAGCGTCAAGACTAGCAGACACAGAAGCCCCGAGTCTGTCAAGACCCGAGTCTGGGACACAGTTAAAGTCTCCGACCATGACACATGGTGCACTACCAGGAACAAAGGAAGGCAGCGTGTTAAAAAATTCTCGTCTAGCAGAAGGCCGATTGGGAGCATACACATTGCAGAGGGAGATGTTACCCTGTGGATACTTGAAAAGAATGCAAACCAATCGGCCCTCGTGATCCGTCTCCACCCTAGGGGCACAACCCGCCTGACGAGGTGACAGAAGGATGACAGTGCCACAGGATGAAGACGAACCAAACGAAGCATGCAGCCCACCACCCCACTCATAAGCCCATAGAGGGACATCTTCTTCCAAAATATGTGTTTCTTGCAGGCAAACGCAGTCGACCTCCATTGAAATACAATATTGGAAAATGCGACTGCGCTTGCGATGATCCCTCATGCCATTCACGTTCAAAGTGGCAACTGAAAATGTATGGGCCATGAGAGGGCAATGGGGCAAAACTACGCCGACGACGATTCTGTAAGCTTCAAGCGCGCTCTAGACGACATATCGTCGTCCGAGTCGTCACTTGAGGCCGACCTTTTTAGAGAGGGTTCCCCCATCTCGTCGTACCAGCTCGTCCCAGTGGCACGTTTTGGCTCGACGATCACCGAGCCCCCAGAGTCGCTGTCAGACAGAGCCTCCGGAGACCCGATGACCACCGAGTCCCCGGAGTCGCCGTCGGACAGAACCTCCGGAGAATCGATGACCACCGATTCTCCGTCAGACAAAGCCTCCGGATCTGGCGATACCGGCGGCGGACTGGGGACGGAACTGGACGAGTTGATGGGGGAAGCTGGTGGAGACTTTCTCGGTGCGGGCACGGGGTTGGGGTCTGCAACGACGGGGGAGGGTGAACCAGGTGCAGGGGAGGGTAAAACCCCACCAGATTCCCCCTCCTCTCGTGAAGTACTAGGTGCGTCGGAACTTGACATAGCCCCACTCTTAGTCCTAGAGACATAAGAGGAGGGACAAGCTCGAAAGACATGTCCCTCCTTCCCACATAGTGAACACACAACCTCGTTTGGGCAAGCGGTGCTATCATGCCCAAGACGAAGGCAGCGCCCACATTTCTTGTTTGGGCAGCCCTTGGCTTCGTGCCCGGTCTCCCCACACCTGAAGCAGGTACGGGGCTGACCGGGATACCGCACGTGGGCTTTGTGCCCTGCTATAAACAGGAAGGAGGGAATGTCCTGTTTCAGGTCGATCCGAACCTGTCGGTGCCCGTTCAACACCCCAGGGGCTTGTGCATAGGAGCACATTTTGGCAGCCTTGACAGCCCCGAACCGACCCAAAACCGTTACGACAAGTTCCTGCCGCACCTCTAGTCCTACGTGGATGATAGTTACCCATACGGATCGCTCGTATGGAGTAACTGTCATCCCCTCGACGTTACTCAGCAACGTGACCCCTTTCTGACGGGCCACGTCACTGGTAAAACGTAAATCGTACGTATTACGACCCTGGAGAGCTTGCAAAGCATCAATCTCTCCAGGCACAACAACACCCTTGCTCTTCAAAATACTAAAAACTTGCACCGGTGGAACAGCTTGTTCACCGGTGAACGACAACTTAACTATCCGAGAATCACGGCGCGATGCCATGATACCGAAGGTGGCTAGGCCACAGGGGAGTAACACAAAACAAACAAAGGACCGGATAGTGAAACAACAAACGATATACGAACTGAGGAAAACACACGAACACAAGCTATCACACCCGCCTGGCGGGAAGTATAGCACAGCACAGTACAAAAACAGCTGTAACAGATGAAGAGCGAGAGCGAAAACACGTCCGCACTCCACGAAAGCCAACTGCCAACATCAATTGAATGTTTGATACGTGTTACCGGAAGCCGATTAAAGCGCTAAACGTTCACTGTGAATTCTAGACTGCTCATATAGTGTAAACATCTTGTCGTACAGGTTTGAGAAGTATGAAAGCAAATGGACCACTTGAAGGGAAATTGTTATAAACTATTTTTTTTCAAATAAGGCAGATGTGGTTTGTCATTGAGTATCGATAAAGTCCATTTAGTGAGTTACGTGTTCGACATAACTGGGACTACTTGGTATTCCAGAAATGGCAGTTATCTTCATCTGTTCATTGTTCATCAGAATGCAGTTCATTGACTTATAAAACAAACAGAATAAAGAACAGGGGATCGGATAACATTCTTCCGAGATCAAACTAGTTTTACCCTGAGACGTGTACAACGAACAGATAGACCGAAGAGTTGAAGACATCCCCGAAGCTCATGTGTAGTATCTGTTCCCTTTCGAGGGGAATGGTTATACACACCTGACGATGATGACACAGTCACAGTTTCGATGCAAGGGGACTGGGGTTGAGAGCGGATCAGTCGTTCGGTAGTTTGGTTGTCGTACCCAGTTTGTTAATCCCAATGTTAATCCGTTGTTTTTGAGGTCAACCAGAATATGTTCGTTAAACTTCATATAAGCAACAGAGCACCCTTGGATGGCATTCAACACCATTTGTCCTTAACAAATTTGTAATAAATTATAAACATGTGATATGAGACCATATAATCTTAATTTTTCCAATTGAGTTTTGAAGTGCAACCGAGGAACTAGTCCGATGGGCTGTGTACTAAACTTAATGGTCCAGTCACTTTAACTAGTGAACCTCTACTGTTTAAAGGGTCAATCAAAAAACAAAAACAAAACTAATTAATTGTGCTATATGAATACAACCCTAGCTAGATGAGAGCAGTGGTTTTTAACGGTCCACGGCATATCAAAGTTTATTTTTTTATTTTTTTATCAAAACACAATATTGGGTATTTTTTTTTGGGGGGGGGGGAATCTCAAACAAAGTTCTTAAGAATCACTGTTTTCGAAACTACCTTCTATCCGGTATGAGAATTTGTTACAACACTGTGGCTTAGAATGGAACCATATTGACACTTTTGTTGTCTTGAAAAGTGATATAGATTGCAATTTATGTATATTAAAATTTAATGTCATGGGCTTGCTGGCTTGTATGTCTCTGGTATTGCAACGAATGTAATGCTTGTTTTGGTGTAGGTAGTCTACATCTTTGCCAACACATTTATGTCAACAATGAGTTTAATTAAGTCCCTGCAAACCCTTGTGAACCGCATGACTGTGAATGTTTTGCTTGGCTTACCACAAATAACCCATTACAATAAAATTCATTCCACCTTCAGTGTGACAAGAAAAAAAAAAACGCCTTTTAAGGAATTCGATGGCGCTAGTTTGAAACAGGGTGTTTCTTAATATAAAATAATTAAATGGCTCTTAAAGGCATCCGTAGACTCAATTTTAGGAGAATAGCGCCTCATCAGGCCACGTATTCAGTGGACGGTGGCTGCAAGCATACCGGTCGCAGAGATGTCACCACCTCTGGCCAAAGGCAAGGATTCACGCACGCCACCTAGCACGCTTCTGGTCGATTGACCGACCTTCTGCGCATCCTCCCGGGTTCTTTTGCGACAACAAGGGAGACATGGTACGGGATCCTAGGCCACAAAAAGTACCATGCCACAGCCAAAGGTATTATTGCCAGAGGCCTGTCTTGAACCCTAGCCACGATTTACACGACCGACGAGGAATGAGTCTTTCGTCACCCTCTTAACAGCATCGGCCACCACATCAGCTGGTAAATTATATGGTTGAATTAATATATCAAGGCTTCAGCGTGGACTGCTGAAGAGAAAAAAGAATTTTTAAACGTGTATAATCATTGATGGAGTCGAACTCAGTTTCATCAGGTTACCAGTCCACTGCTCTACCCTCTGAACCATTTGACGAGTTAACTTTTAACGAGCTTGAATTGGTATTGTTGGTTGGACACAATATATTGGTAACAGTGAACGACACTGCCTTCAACGAAATCTCTATTCATCCTGTTTTACTATCATTAGAACAACGGATCTGAATATCTTTATTAACAAGAAGCTCACGCTTGTCTTTGTTTACATTGCAGCAAGCAGTAAGAATGTCGCTTCCTTCCAAGACGTAAATGTACAATAGGCTTATGCCCGATATATCGATGACTTCGAAGCAAGCAGTAACAGACAAACGGATTCAGTAAAATCTTCTTATTCACAAAAGGTTACTTAAGATTATGCTCGCAAGAGAGGTCTTGCTGTAAGTTGTGTCCTTTTACAACTATATTCTATGCAGACGATCATGAATTGGAGTAAGCCTGAAATTTCAACAAACAATACCTATTCACATTTCAGTACCGTTTTGAACGAGGAAGGGACAATACTAATTAAGTCAAACCGTTAACTTCATGTGACTAATCTTATTTAGGGATCTGAATGGCTGGAATTAGCACGGTTATTCGAAACCCGAAACAGGATTCATTTTGAGTTTATGCTAGTAGATTTTCGAAACACGGGGATCGGGAATTCGTCAACTATGAGACTTTGTTCAAGAAGTCCGCAGTGACTTGATATGCTTATTGATCCTCTGGAACTGCAGGATTTGCGTGGATAGGTCCCCCCCCCCCGCCTCAAATGACTGTGTTCCACACACATATAAAAGTGTGTATTTAGCTTAATACAAAATATTAGAATCATCGTTATAAATATCAAATTTGGATCTATTAGCACCCAACTTGATCACGTCGTTTACAATTGTTGCATTTTGAAAGACTGAATGGTAATGAGGAAGGGACGGGGACGGTGACGAGGAATGGGTTTGGATGTTTTATAGCTTTTTTATGTGCAATACAAGTCAACACTCTGACATGGTCGACTACATCAATAGCTATAATCACTCATATAAAACATAAGTTATAGGAGGCAATAGCCGCCCTTTCATGGTCATAGTCCCTTCACCGCCGCCCTCCTTCCCATACCATTTTCCGGTACGTTACTGAACCATGAACATTGTATATTAGATCTCTATGACAATGAAATATTCAATTGCATAAGTTTCCGATGAACAGAATAAAGATAAAGTTTCCTCCTTCTTCTGCTGATTTGAAAAGAGGTATTTGAATCGCCTCTCATATAGAGTATGGGTTTTGAAATTGAATCCAAAACGCATCCAGAACTCTATATTACTTTCACTTCATCACCTGACCAAATTTATTCATGCAACTTATTTAATCTTGAAAAAACATCATGTTACAAAGTATTCTTTGAGCTGTTGTAAGCCTGAAGCAAAAGGAAGGAATAAACCAATTAGAACATGTGAACTATAAAAACATTCTTTGCATTTCCTTGCAAGTCATTGGAGGATTAGAGATTACGTTTATCGAAGAATTATACTCCATGAAATGGGAGGAATGCTAAAAGGGAAATCATTCTTGTAAGAAATTCCAATTGAAAATAAACACTCTATATTCTCTCTATGGATTTAAAACTAACGACATTAGATCGAAAGAAAGTGAATTATACAACCGTGGCCCACCTCTTTTCAATCTTTCAATCACGTGAACTACGATTGGCAGAGACTCACTAGTAGGGGATTCTCCCTAGCAGGGATTCTCCCATTGTGCGAATGAGTGAGGGGTAAACTAATGTACGTAACCTTGGTATTAGGAACTGGTATTACCATTGGGTAACAAGCAAATGTGTCACGCTCACTCCAATGCATGATAAGCAATTATTGGCTTGTTATCAACTTGAATCGTACTATTGTTCCAAATTAGTTGACAAAGAAATAGAGAATTCTTGTAGCTAAGATTACAATTGAAATTTAACAGATAGTATTATACTTTGCATATGTAAGACAAGATCCCGCCAGAAAGAATTCAAATCACCGAAATATTTATCCTAACACACCGACACACACTCAGACAACACATGCACGCACACAAATTATTTGTGTATAACGAATTTAATGTTTTTTTGGTTTACTGTTTGAATGGGTAAATCTTTGATAATATTACCTCTCGTTTCAATCTGCCCGACGTTTCACTGAGTGACGTCACGCATTAAATTGTTATCAGGTACCTTATTTTTTTGAGTAACCTTTCAATGTGTTTCTGTCAGGATGTTTAGAATTCAACGCAAAAAAAATGCAGTTTTCACATATACCACGTGTGATTGAACAATCTGATAGAAATTTTACCAGAAAATTTCACTCTCTGTCAAAGCCGACATAATTGTAAATAAACAAACTTTTATCATCAGAAAATCAGTTTCCATATCTGGGCTTAATTTGACATAACTTCGTTATGTAACTAACCAGGCTGTACATTTCGAAGCGGTTATAGATATATCATCTATAAAGGAGGTCGAGTCATCTTCAAGATATTTGTTAAAAAAAACATCTCAATAACATAGCAAACGTTTTTGAATAACAGTTGGGAGAGGTTAGGTTGGCAGACGTTCTCTAATATCTTCTCCCCCCCCCCATACACATCTCTTCCCCTCCCCGTCTCCTCTCTCTGTACAACTATTCATGTCAGTAGGCAAAAAGTATATCTTAAATGTGAACTAACGGAAATATGGTTGTTGTTGGTTTGTTGCTTTCTCTGAGATATAATGACAGCTTGTATCATTCTGGCCCCTTCTTCTTCTCAGAAAATTGCTCGTCTCTGAAATCAGACATGGATACAGGTACTTAGTACCACCCTAGGGAACCGGTCATGACTTGGATACTTTCGCCGAGTTGATAGATAAAAACCAGCAAATTGTATATCAGCAGCTAATATATTCAGACCCTACGTACTTATGTCAGCATGTTTATATATAGGACGTATCAGAACCTCGTGTTAATACACTACTGACGAAAGCGTAGGCAGTAAAAAGCAAATGGTGTGGGTGTTTGGTATTTTATATATAGTAGATAACACCCACGCATCATATTTCCATACGATAGTAATATACTATGGAATTGTGGAGTAAATTACAGCATGGGTTACACATGGGGCCATTTTCACAGTAGTTTATAGAATACAGATGGGCTGTGTAGAAATATATTTTTAACTGTGGGTATCAGCTCATGAATACACCATATTACTAAGTCTGTTAGTTCGTAACAAAAGAACGTGCTATTATAGCAATTAACCCGTCCGTGCTAATGGATATTATTTAGGGTTTTTTCAATTTTTTTCAAGCATGTTGTCACAAAATGCTTGAAAAACTAAGTAAAATCCAATCTAAAACATATAGTATTGTCTGTTTTTGTTTACGTTTTTATCTTTTCTCAGTTTAAGCAAGTGTTGATTCTGGAAAATCATTTTGGGTCATGTTTAAAGGATTATTGTAACCTACAAAATTGAGAAATAGAGCACCATTTTGCATCTTAACTTCAAAAAACTTTCAATGGGGAGGGGGAAAGCCACTCCCATTAGACCCCTCCCCCTGCAGGACGGCGATCACTATGTAAGTAACATATCAATGAATAATGGGCCGGTCTAGGTGGAAAATGCCCGGGCCGGTTTTACGCCCCTGCTGTCACCACTTTACTTCACGTTATTACGACACAAGTCTGTGTGTTCATTACATTATTTATTCCGGTCACATAACATTTCCCTTTTCGCGATCATACACTCATGCAAAGTGACTGTTGCAGTGGAGGCCTTGACAGGTCGTATCGTGAATCTGCTTTGCCGGACATTAGGCCTTAAAGATGGCGGTAAAGACAAACCGTTTTTCTCATAGTAAAGATACAGAACTGTGTAACAGGAAGACATACAAGAATTCAGCCACAAAGTATTACATTTCGAGTTTATGCTAATTATACAGGAATATCCCAACCTGTTGGTAAGTAAGATGTCCCGTATCTGTTATACAGAAATCCTCCACTCACCCGACCCCCTCCCCCCTGCACCTCAAATGTGATAAAGGAGTGACGCTGGTGTGATATATCTAGTCAGTATCTCCTATTTCCATATATTATTATAATTTATATGATATATTAATTGATATTGTTTATTCATTTCCCTTTCATGATTAATGGCTCGTGGAGACAGCTTTCCCTTGTACAAACGCTTCTCTCTTAATCTTCTTGCATAACCAGGCTTTCTTAGATAGTTTGAGCCGCGTAACAGCATCAGGAGTTAAGGTTTTTCGATTCATGGTCCGCTTGTATGTTAACTCTATCTATCAATATTCTTCTATAGATTTGCCAGGTGGTTGTTTTGTTTTCTCAGGCTTGAGGATTTCTTTCTGTCAGTTGTTGGTCTGCCTGTTCTTCTCGTATAATGTTTTATCTTCTTCTGAAAGTAATAGTGTTAGCTCAGTGGCTCTTGGTGTGTTAGCTCAGTGGTTAACGCCGGTGCCTTTCAATGATAAGGTCCCCGATTCGAGTCACTCCCAGATTAATTTATGTCGTCCAGTTTCAGAGTTGTTGACAATTGACTACATACATAGTAGTATGAATTTCAAAATCTCCCTGTTTCACACCATCCCACTACTTTTACATCCTACCCTTCCATTACCTTCCCATTTGCGTTAACAATAACTTAACCTGAAGGCAGGTATATAGACGAGGAATAATACGAATCCTGTCTCTTTTAATGTTTGTTATGTTCGACAATCTACACTTCGCCAACCAAACTATTACAAGCATGCAGCCCAGTTATTCGAGACGTTAATTTCTCCATCGATTTCATCCATACATTTCCCGCATCCTTTCTCATCGATTCTTGGCTCAGTTTAAACTTCTTCCATATGATTACAAGCACGATTGGGACCTCATTAATGCTGCATGAATTTCAATTGTCATCACTTCTCGGATAAGGACATTTATCGCTATAAATGTGGGACTGTGAAAACTGAGATGTCAACCAAACCACATTATGACTGGCATCGTGGTGAGAATAATAGATTGGACCTAAAGTTTGATTTTGACTCACAAATAACGAAAAATCATTGTTCTTGTCTTTAAAATACATTTATAACAAAACAGAGAGAGAGAAGGGTAGAGGTGGAGAGAGAAGGGTAGAGGTGGAGAGAGAGGGGGGGTCGATATGAATACTTTATATGCAACAGCAATGAAGTTGTTAGAGAACTACGGAAAAGACTAAGATTATGGACATTTATCATTTGCTGTTTGTATCATTAATAATCGTTACATTAAGTTTATTTCTGGGTGGCAAAATATCAGAATCGGAAGGCATTTTACAATAACTAATTATCATTGTGTGGCTGCACCCGATGCTCATGGCTCGTACAGTAACTACTGTCAAGTCCTCTGATACATTTTACACATGTTACGAACACAAAGTAGTTATTACTGATGCACGGTTGCGGGACATTAACAGCAGTTGCTGTACCAACTATTGAGTGCGAGTTCTAAAATGAAGTCGTATCTAGTCATTTTATGCTATAAGTATAGGCATATGGATATACCCGAACATGGCATTTCTTCGTTCTCGGCATGACGAATTGGCGTAATTTAAAGAGAGGTATGAACTGGATTCAAGCGGTACCGTACCTTCTTTATACTTGAAACACATAGCTAGTAGTAGTACAGTAACTACTGGTGCCACCTGTAACACATGTTACTACTGTTCATGTCCCACAACCTTGCATCTGCAATCACTGCGTTGTGTTTGTAACACGGTAACATGTCTTACAGGTGAAACCAGTAGTTACTGTACTAGCTATGAGTATCGGCTGGTTGGTGATATAGGCATATTCAATCGTAAGATCGTGGATGATCAATTGTAGTCCAAATTAAAGTGAGTTGGGTAAACTTATCAGAAATTGACGAATTTAATGCCAAAAGCTACTTCTTGAATTGATTTGATTAATTTCCATCTGGCTACAGGTTTCTACAATCGAATAACAATTAACGTAAGCAATTAACTGGACTTGCCAAGTTTCATTTAAGAAAAAATGAAGCGAATCCTGGAAAACACTGAGGTAGGACCAAATTCATTCATTACTAATCGTTATTAATAATAACTTGGTAGAAAATAAAGAAAGGTGTCTTATCGATCGCAATTTTGGATAGTATACTAATAGCCAGGGGCGGTTTCAATTTTGGCAAGGAGATCGTTGAATGCGACGCCTATGTGTAGAGGGGGCCTCCCCAAGAAAAGAAACAGATTTCTGACGTGAACTGGCTCATTCCGCTTTAAAGTTATGCTAGTAACTATGTTTAATTTTTGTGTAGGATTGTGAAGGGGAAGTTGTTTACACCCCAAATCCCGTGGATCCGTGCCCGATTGATAAATGTGTTAACCAGAAACTAGGTGTTAAGTGAACGTCTATGCGTCTATAAGAGTAAGAAGGTACCCTTTGCCTAACAAAACTTTTTATCTTTTTACGATAAGTCTACCACTCAAGTTCGTTCAATAAATTATTTATAATTGGTCTTGTTTCTCTTTCACAGTTTTAAGCACAATAAAACTAACAGCCAAACATAAGAAATAAAAAAAAGGTGAGAAAAATATTATTTATTTTTTTAAATGTAATATTGATCAAATATGCAAGTTTGGACACAAGAAGACACATTATCATGTATATGCAATGAACAGTCACACACGATGTCTTCCTAAATTATTTGTAATAAAATATTGCAGATTCACTAGAATTGTTTTACTTTTAGATAAAATATAATTCGTTTTAATTGTTCTGGTTCAAATAGGTATATATCGTATATAATATTAACTACAATGTTCAATATAAAATTATAATATTTGTTAATCGTCTATACTCTGATATAATCTCTAATCCTTAACATGACACATACAACTATATATATATATATATATATATATATATATATATATATATATACATATATATGGATACTAATATACATATGTAATTAAACTGTTAGAAGCAATCAGTATTCCTTAGTACAAGTAATTATGGTAAACATAAGCTGTCCGATCTTATACCGGTACCTACGTAATATGTATGATCTGTATACATATTTTCGTTCCCGCACAACTTAAAGGTGCCAGGTCGTCGGCTGATGCGTGTTTGAGAGAGCAACGTTTATTTTATGTTCTAGACTAATTAATGATCATGGCAAATCCCCTGAGATTTAAGAACTCATTGAGGTAGTAGAATACACAGCAGTGCATCAGACATTACACGGTGTGACTTTGTTAAGACATCAAGGTCATTACCATTGCGGGTCCCAAATATACTAGAGAAGGAAAATAAGTTTCACTCATGCTCTAACTAAAACGAGCATTTTGAGGCTGCTCCTACAAAGTAATTGCTCTCTCCACCTACACATTGAGTTGAATAATTTAGCACTCCTCAATGTGTGGAAATAATGTGGAGAATCGCTACAACCAGGAAGGTACTTTTCCAAGATGTTTAGCAATTTTGAGCTTACTTAAACTTCTAGTCTGTAGTGATAAACGTTTGAAAAGTTCGGTTGAGCTCAATGAGGTATATAGTACAACATAATATTGCAGAAGGAAGTGTACCGTCATAATTTGAAACCTTTAGTTGGAAGGTGTTGGTAGAGGTTGTGAGTATGTTTGATGTTGTGGTTTTGGTGAGGATCTTTTTGAAGTTTAATGTGAAGTTTTTGTGCGTGACTATTTGGTTCTGCTGATAGGGTCACCTGGTCACATGAAAAAGTAATATTTGATTGGCGACACTTCAGAACGACTTAACTAGCCTTAGCGTAATATGGTATAGTTCAATACAAGTGCATTATTCGTTGAACACTTCAATGGCTGATTCTTGAGCAAGGTAAAACTAATGACAAGAAGTCAATATTCTAATGGCATATCTTGATAAATCTTAACAACTAAGTAGAAAAACAGAATACCATAAATGGTTGGTTAAAATCTGCATAGGTTATAACTTATATTATTAACTTATATTATTATTTGTATTTAATCCTCTAAAATATACAATAATCACAAATGTATTATTTCACCATTGATTTTACACACATATCTCCATTTCCAACCTATATATATATATATATATATATATATATATATATATATATATCTTACTTAGCCCACCTTATTCTTAAGTAATAATGTAAGATTACTAATAAATTATATTAAATGTACCGATATTGATATCTAACATATATACTTTTGTTTACCCGTTACAAGTAGATATTCTGTGAGTGAATACAAAAAAATTATCTGATACTCTTTACCTTCTTTCGACATAGAAATATACAACAATACACATACAGTGTATTATTACAGTTTGCTTAAATAACAATATTGTAGTTTATGCGGCAAGTTCTGCTAGTTCTATAAGTTAACATGACTTTTTATCCCCTGCTGATAAACAACGGGAAATATTACCCAAAGACAAAGCATTGTACAAAGTAAATTAACGAGCAACGCAAATTAATGAGCCATCTGCAAAAACTTGTATACTTGATCCCTCGCAACGAAACCATCATTGATGTCACTCAATAAACAATGCTGCCATATAACATACAAACAACACTTAACTGTTTCTGTAGGATGGTACTTCTGAGACTCCTTACACAAACTCATGTCTTCTTGTTGCTTTCATTTCAATGCCAGTGTCTATGCTCTTCCTGTAAATAACATTAAAAATCATAGAAAGATTATATTTATATTTCTGACATTTATATATTTTATATATACAGTGTTTAATAAATAACTCCATAACTCTATAACTCCATTTTATATATAAACACGAATCAATATTTACCTTTCTGCTTCAACGTAAGCATTATTGCTATACGCCTCTCCGAGGCCTTTACCAATACTCTCATGGGGAGTAAAGTAAGCTTTGTCAGCCGGGAACGACAAAGAGGCACCATTTTCTAGAGGGATGGTCAAAGTTCCACTTCGTCCTCGAATTTCCTAGAATAAATAAAACAATGAGACAAACAATAAAGTCATATTATGAACCACTCAGACAGGAAGGAGCTATAGTATCCGCAATAAACATTGTAAGACCAACGAAAATGAAGGTAAAGAGAGAAAGATAGAAAAACATTATTTGAGGTCGATTCGTAGAAATGACTCGATAAGAACTTATTTGGTCAAACCTTGCGATGTGTGTTTGTATTTTTGCCTCTTTGAAGTATAGACTTCTTTTTCAATAACGATTTGGAAACAGAGAACTCCTTAAACATTGATTAAAAAACGATCAAACTCTCCACCAAACATTAAATTTATCTTTCACTCCTGTCAAAGATGACGGACAGCTTTACAATGCAACTTCTCTCAGTGATGTCATATGTGACCCGTCATCTAGACTTACCTCGTCTCTCTTTTCCACGCTCTTTTGCTCCATGTCATCCTTTTCACGTTTCTGAGATTCAGGGATGACGTCATCCAAAAAGCTCAATTCGTACTGGGTGAAGAAGACTTCCATGAGTTTCCGAATAAAGACGACCGCTAAAACCTGGAAAGCGAAAGTAAAAAAACACAGACGAGGATTTAAGAATTAGCTATCTTGTTGCGTATATGGAGACGACAAGAAATATCAAATTTACTCAATTTCCTTAATATTTCTTTCTTATGAAGAGTAAATAACCTTTGATATTATACACTCTGCTATTTTAGAAACGTAATACACAGACAGTCATTTTTGGATACTTTAATAACAAATGTTGAAAATTGTAATAGAAAATTACAAATGTTGAATGTTGAAATAGAAAATTACAAATGTTGAAATTAGGAAAGAAAGTTCAAACACTTTAAATTTGGTCTTTACCTTAATTAATATTACACAGTTATATCGAGAGCCATGTAGAATGGCACGGCACCGATGGCGCATGCTTTTATTGTTATAAAATGTCCTTGTTTGGTTTTACTCACCATTAGAGGGAAAACAATGGCAGCTTTGGATGTCTTAATGAGCCAAAGAAGGATCAAGCAAATTAATTGTACTAATGTAAAGATGTGGACCCTCCATAGCTTGACGTGGCGAAGATAAGTGTAGTCCGGTTGATGTTTGGTAGGGATAATATATAGCAGGATTCGATGAAAGAACTGAAAGTTGATAGTTGATATTTATTAAAGGCTCGAATATCTATAATATTACTCAGAATAAACACACACATGACTAACACTACTGGTCTCATTGTTATACGAGAACAGACAATAGTAATGTTCTTGCAAACGTCATCTCTGATTGTTCCCAAGTTTCTTTTCTTTTTGGTCTATTTTTTCCTTCGCCAGTAACATGTATACATTAATAACATTATTACATACAGTATACTTTCCTGGGTGCCCCCCCCCCTCCCTCCACGCCAACAAATGCTATATTAACAACATTAAGATGTTTGTGCTATAGATTGAATTATCATATTTAATGCGACATCAACTATTTCGGTAAATGACTCCATATGTATATATGCATGCACAGGTAACGTGGGATAAGAAGCAGTGGTGCGAAGGTTTCCAAATGGGGGGGGGGTGGAGGGGTATCCATCATTTCAACTAACTGATTAAGGTAAGGGGGCATGATCCTTTCTAGGTGTATTCTGAGGCATATTTAGACTACAAATATAGTGTATACCAGTAGTTCTAAACGCAAGGTTGTATTAATATTTACTTTGTGTAAGGTTGACAAAAAGAAGGGGAAGGGGTGTACACTGCCCATAATACTGGTCTAATCCTTCCCCGCTACATGCAAGAATGAAGACTGAAGCATTTTCCTACAAGCCCCGCCCCGATCCCCCTCACCACTGCTAAGGAACCTTGCTCTACTACATCCTAGCCAACTCGATTTCTTCGAGCAAAACGTTAGAAATCGAGCAACTGTGTCCACCCTGTAAGATTCCTTTTCCTATTTCGATCAACATCTTCTTGCAATAAATGTTGACTCCATCGACATGGAGAACTATGTTTTAGTCAATTAAGTTAACACTTTTTCTATGTAATGTATATAGAACTGACCTGAACCCCACGAAGAGACGACACACCCATGTACAGGAACACTCCATACAGCACCGGCATTGGTACAAACTAGTAAAACAATAAATAAATAAATATGAAGAATGAATGAAATACGTAGAATGATGAAATGATTTGGTAGTATAGGCTATAGGAACTGTGTGGGCCTATACGAAATACCGGTATGATGAAATATGCTTATTTTCATATTCTATGATGAAATATGTATTATGATGAAATATGTATAATGATGATATAGATATATTGATGAAATATGTATTATGATGAAATACGTATTATGATGAAATATGTATATTGATCAAATATGTAGTATCGTGGAATATGTATTATGTAAAATGTGTAGACTCATGAAATATGTAATATTCATAAGATATGAAATAAAGTTACTCAAACAACTATAACAATCTATGTATTTATTTATTTTCTTTCATTGTAATATTAGCAGATGTGTCATAATTCTAATGTCAGCAAATATGACGACCTTTGCTGTTTTCATCTTGCAAAGAACGAACAATTAATTTTTTCGAATACATTTTCTAGAGCGCATTCTGTAAGAAAAACATCTTTGGCCTCTTTGTATCTCTTGTCTGTTTTACAATTATTAATCAAAGGAAGAGATAAACTCTTCAAATTAATTAACTGCACATGCAGTGAATCTGCAATTAATCACTTTATAGCGCTTGCGTTTATGTTTAGGGTTTCAAAACATGTAAGTAGAAAAACAAAAGAAAAATTAAGGGCACTAGGGTAACGAGAACAAATGATGTTATGATATTGTATTAATTCAATACGCGCAGAAAGATGGATATCAATCATAAAATTTATGTGTACATACCCTTAATATTCCAGTCAATAAAGTGGAAGCACCTACAATGAGGAACACCACACAGCCGGTCACTCGTTGTTCTCTGTCGAAATATGAAGTAAAGACATGAATGTTCCTATCTTAGCAGATATGTTTAATATGAACATGCTCCTTGAAACTGAAAGAAGCCGTAAGAAAACAACAGCGAAAAAACTGATTTAAATAAATAATTTAGAGAACCACAATAATGCCAAACGTTCTTGTTTAAGCACTACCCCACTCCAACCCCCCAATCCCCACCATCTTCCTACTTCCTTTTGTCATTCTAGTCCGTTCACACAGAAATGCTGTAGGTACGAACTGCAAGAAGCCGTTATGGGCATGCTTTCCTCTTGCATATTCAAATTGCTACATTTATTGATGACGGCATCTACGTCATCGGCCTCGTAACCGTCCACGCCTCCCTGGCGCCTTCATTTAACTGTACGCTTTGTTATTCACTTATTTGTACCATTCACCTTTATTATCCATATTATTTGTAGAATAAAGAAATATTGTTATTCAAAATACCATACGAAACCTCGTCCATCTTTTCTTTTATGTCGTTGCCGTAAACCCCCCCCCCCACCACCACCACCCCTGTAGCGTAGTGAACCGATGCACCCACCCTATAATAACATGAAACCTGTCACCCAAGTGTAACAGGCCTAATGTAACCAAAAGTGTGCGGAATGTGTACTATCGCAACGATAAAAGTGTAAAAGAGTTGTACGGAAATGTTTTCTCAGCGACTTTCTGCGCTTCCACCGAATGCTGTAACTGATAGAGAACACAGCTCTGTAAACGTGTGAGTAGCTACGTGGTGTAAACGGCTAAATTTGGAATAGTATAATATATTGTGGCCTGTAAATTTACCTGCAACCTTCAACTTTAGGTGGTTCCCCTGGAATGGTAGTCTTTGATAATACACGCAAGCTGTCGACGTGATTGAGAGAGAGGACGGTAGCTGCAACAAACCATGGCATGCCGAAGACAGACATAAGGAGGATCAGCAACGAAATCACAAGGAGATCCAAGTGATAACCAACACCTTTCTGTAAATGGAAGAAAATACAAATTCAAGAAATGAGTTACCTGGTGAAAAATGCAGCTATATCAAGCCGACCCTCCCCATCCCTTCCATGCATCGATACCAATCAGTGACTATTGGCCTGCATTGAGTTACCCTCCCACATCCCCTCCTTGCATCGATACCAACCAATGTCTATGTGCCTGTATTAGGTTACCCTTCCCCGCCCCTTACTACTCCGTGACCGTCGATTTCTTTCGCATGAGTTTGAGAAGTTAGATTTTTTAATGGACCATTTGTATAAATGCGGCCAACTTTCGTCATCATCTCAAAAAAAATCCGTTTGTTGGAGTATATTTAAGGTTTTCTAAATGACTCGTCATTCTAATAACTATACAAAAAGTTTCAATTTCTTCCATGTTACGAGGTTGTGTATAGTGCTAGGTGGCCTCATCTTGTATATTTATGACAGTCTTACGCAGGCCTGCACCACGGCATGTGTACATTGTGATACGTCTAGGACGCTAACATTCCTTGACCGGATCGGTTAACCGAACACCATGATAACCACACCACACGTAGTTTGGAATGATAAAAATACTTATGGGGAGATTTTTTGGAACATTACCTTAAGCTTGTTTTCTCGTCTGTTGACGATCACCGCTGTAATTTGTTGATCCATGAATATGAGAATGCCACAGAGCATTGCTGGGATAATGGCAGCAATGTACGTCCACCAAGGGTTGACAAAGAATGGAACAATCCAACCTCGACCTTCTTTTGTAGGCTGAAACAGGAGAGGAAAAACATATACCTCTGATTATCAGAGTCTGTTAACCAACCCCTCCCTTCCTTGCCCAGTCTTCGTGTTAAAGGGTGTGAAGACTCGCGCAAAAGGAAACGTCTAATGCCGGTAATCTGACCTAGTTTCGAATGAGGTGTAACAGAAGTGTTAGACACCACCATCGATCCCAGAAAATAAACACACATAGCTTGCTACCATCGGTAATTAGACACTTGTGTACAGTCAGAACATACAGCTGCGGTCAATACCCACAGCACAGTGTACAAACAATACAGCGATGGACATCTCAGGTCCCGCTAAAGATAACAAGGTATCACGTTTAATTACTGTACTGTCTGCATTTTGTAGCGACACGAACAAAACGTCACTTGCAAGCAACGGAAAGTTAACTTTTTCAGATGGCCGCACGCGGTTTGGGGCGAGTCTTCAATGCCTTTAATCACTGTTTGTGTATCAATAAAATAGTAAACAAACAATCACTATTTCGACCAGCTTATCAATATTTTAAGGAATTACTTCTGAGTGCACAGCAAGTGTCAGTTCTAAAACATTCAGACTAAGTAGTTTTGAAGGATGGTATGGCGCTATTGCTCTATGGATCGCAATGGGAGAGGCTGTCAGCCAGACCACATCTGCATATGACATTAAACTGATCATTGTAAATACAAGATATATCCTTTGATGTAAACAGGGCAGACCTACAGCTATTACCAGGTATTTATTGAACAAGACGAATTATTAAAACTCACAATAATGGAGTAGATTAGGTCTCCCTTTTATGCATCTAAATAGTACTTATATACAAGACATATCTGTCTGACATAAACCACGGTATTTAACACAATATTTAACAGTTTAAATTATTGCATCTTTCGAGAAAACCTCGGCCAGTGGTTCGTTCGGAAATTTAACTACATTAATAGCTGGCATACGTCTTTATCCTCTTTACTTGCAACAAAGTATCATATATTCGTCACAAGTTGTCTCGGCTGAGTCATATTTGAATAAACGGGATTTTAATGGGTCAGGCCAATTAGAGTAACGATAGTGCCTCCAATTCTTCATTTACATATCAAAGGAACGGGCCGGCATAAATTAATTTACGGTGTACAGTAATCTCATAACAATATTATATGGAGGAAACGTTACCATTAATATTATTAGGAGAGAATAACGGTTGCTTCCTTTATGAAACGTCCATTATGATGCGTAAAGATACCTTGTATCTTACTTATTAGAAAAGTTCAACATTTTCCAGGGGTTACATTGTACTGATATCGATAAGCTACTGCGCAGAAAGTTCTGGTTTAGTATGAACAAATACCTATCCAAAGAGTAAAATGCAAAAAAGCTGGACATTGATCTTCGTTGCCACTGCAGCAAGAGATTCTTAGCCTTAAATATTATCTTTGTTCCAATAATGTGTTTTTAAATTAAAATTGTTTACTTTGGAAATTAGGCAATGACAACCAGGATGTCGTTATTGAAGATATCTGCTGTCTTATTACTGTGCAGGGATTGTATGTGTATAAGAGCAGTGCAATGGGTGCGGTGTCTGTACATCGTATAAGTTATGAGGTTTTCTAATGACAGAACGAAAATGTTCTATAATTTACCCTGTGTAAATTGGAGAAGCTTCCTCAAGGGCTGTAGCCGAGGGGTGTACAATAGGGGCGAGGGGGGGGGGGGGTGAAAGTGACTCCCCAAATTCTTCAGACATTTTCCAAATATGTTACATTAAATAACACACACTAAAATGATATCACGATTTTGCATGTAAGCCCCTTTACCCAAACGTTTCATAGAGGCGAGATACCCATCTCCTCAAGTTCCCCCCCCCCCTTCCCAATGGGCAATTTAAAGAGAAGCGAGATCAGGCTACGGTCATCCGTTCGACATTTAAATGAACTATATGGAAATAGCGTATACAATGCTACTTTTGTGTTATGATGTATAACTTACCCGAAACTCGTTGGGAACGGTCAGTTTAGGAGTGTCTATTCCCAAGAGGAAGTCAACCATTGTCATGCAAATGAAGGCAGTAAAAACACCGAAGTCACTAATCAAGAAACGGATCTTTAGGAGAAAACAAAAACAAACACATAATCATAATCATAGGTGGAATTTTCTTAAAGATTCACAAAGTTATGAAATTGTTTAGGACTCATTAAAGATAATAAAAGGAGATCTAAGGCCTCATTAATAAATCAAAAATGCTGGAAACAAAATATGGTCAGTAAGCTTCAAAGTGGAAACGAATTGTCAAGAGAGTGTGAGTAATTATAACTATGAAGGAGACGAACCTTGTTGGAGATAATAAATTGAAAATGTATCAACCACGCATTTAATTTTGTTTTAACTTCTTAATTAGAATAATGAATACTGAATAAGAGGATTCTGTGTTCTGGATGAAAGATATATCTTTTTGTATTTTACAATATTAAGGGCATTTTCGTGCTATTTTAAAGAAAGCGGCGGCCCTTATAATTGTCCAAACGAAAGTTTGTACCAACAATACACGAGAGTTTCTGAAAGCTGCCCACCCATAAAATTGTCCATGTAAATGAACTCACCCTAGTGGGGAAGAAACTGGTGAAACGGAACATTTTGAGAGCAAATGAGAGGCCAAAGGTAGCTAGAAATAGTATGACTGAGAGAAGGAATACGTCTGGTACTGGCTCGTGCACCCCACATCCATCACCAGTAAGGGTACCATTGTATATTGGCTCACAATCTTCTGGTAATACATTGGTACCATTTGCAATGATGGTTCCCTCGTCTGTAACACACATACAACCTGGTAAGGACCTCTTGAACACGTGACCGTCAATATTGCTGCAAGTATGAAGATTTGGTAAACAGAGTATACATAAACAAAACAGAGGGAGAGAATAGTCCATGCAGCCACTTTTAAATAATACTTAAAAGGGTCATTTCTTAAAACTGGTAAAATAGCAAAATAATACAAGCTAGACAGATGGCAGTGTGTTTTGTAACGATGTATCACATACAAGGGGTAGGAGCCGGGGGGCACTGGGGGCACGTATCCCCCCCCATTTTTTTCAAATAGCACATGTGCCCTACTGGCAAATAAAATGTGCCCCTTTTGATGAAGAACTGTCTTTTGGTATCTTAAGCCTTTGTTAATTTTAATATCTTATTTTAATTATTTATTTTTTGTCTGTACATGCTATTTTTAAAATGGCATCCCATATCTTTATATAGCACGGTTAACAATAAACTAAATTAAAAATCAATGTTGCAGCGCGCCATAATAGTATTGATAGCATATTAACACATCATATATATTTAAGTGATATGGCAGGTGTGTATCGGTTTATAGCATAACGAGTAGTGGTTGTGGAATGAGAAAGTGCCCCTCTGATGCTGTGCCTCCCCCCCCCCACTTTTTGGAAGCTTCCTAGCCCCCTGACCACATATCATTAAGTTAATTTGGTTTTCTATGAGGTCATCTAAAGTTAAAGATTAACTCACGTTGCAAGAGGATACTCATGTTGCACCTCCAGTACATTTTCAAAGGCCTCCACGATGAAGATAAAAGCAATGAGGGCAGTAAAGGCCTCCTCAGTGAAACGAGTGAAATATCTTACGAGGGCGCTAGCATCAGTTGCGACTAATATCAAGCAGATAACGCACGTCCAAGTACCGATCCAAAAACGAAATGAAAGGTAATCGATGGAAATAGAACTGTAAGAACAAAAACAACCGGTTTAATCAAAATAAGTAACATTCAGAACATCCAGGAAAAATAAAAGACATATTCTAACCTGTCACCTGTACATTAGTATGTATCATATGTTGTAAATTTACGCTCATGCAAAAGTACCATTGTATTAATTACTAGTTTAGCTTAAAAGTTATAATGGTGTTTTTTTTTTCTTGTAAAAGTTGATAGTAACATGATGTATTGAATGTAAATATGTTCAATATTAAGTTACGCACTTTTGTTCTCTAGAACTAGACTATCTGCCCCCCCCCCCCGAAAAAAAATGTGTAAAAACCTTATCTAGAAAATAGTTAAGGCCCCCACCCCTCATTCAGAAAAGCATTAGGCCCACTTATAATAGTATATTTATGCCCCTGCTTCAATTCGATAAGAAACTGCGAAACTGTTCTAATGAAAGTGTTACTTCAACAATCCTTCATATTCGTAATGCACAACCACGATTCTTTAAGCACCGATCTCAGGTTCCATGGTTTTTTATGTCAAATAATGACACATCGCTTACGAGCATAGTTGAAACATGATGGTTTCAAAGATGAGGATGGGTCCTGTACTCCCAATAATTGTCAACGGCTGGCCAGCGAATAGATGGAAGAGAACTCCGCAAACAGCAGCACCAATCATGCTCTCAAAGGCTGCCTATATCAGTCCAACGGAGAAGAAGAATAAAGAGTATCAAACTATGCATCCAATCAAGTGTTCAGCAACCATGTAGTGATGATTCCTCTTAAATTACACCTCGTCGTAACAAAGAATTGGTCGGGTATAAATAGTAAGAAAACGACATTTTATGACAGTTTCAAAGCAGCTCTACATGTGTAAGATTACCGTTCATATTATCAGCATTGGTATATATGACATGCGTATAAATAAAAAAATAATAATATTACTATCGAATTCTGATAGAATTATATAACTTACAAATTTAACAAGGAAAGTTCACTCCCTTAATGATCATAATTTACAACTTATGTGATACAAAAGTGCACATTATGACAGGTAAAACTTAAAGGAGAATTCTCGTATCGCATAGTCACATGAGTTTCGGTATCTGACTAAACTTAAATATTCACAATTAACGTATATAATATTAGCACATGTGCTTTCACTGTGTAAATCTACTGTAGTCCACAGATGTCCACATACGGCAATATTCGGTCATGAAAAATACATCCATAGAGATTACATTTATCAATTATTTTCACCCGTTTCATTTCGTAAGTGTTCTTGCAATAATTAGTTTTGCTAATTGCTAATTTGGTGATATATTTTCAAACGTACCAGATTATCATCCGTTGCAGCTCCTAGGAGGCCTCCGAACGCAACCAGCGGAGTAATACAGGCGATGTACATAAACATGATAGCAGCCAGGCATTGGATGCTAAACGCATCTTTGAAATCACTAAAGTACCAAGGTACTTTGGTCTTGATGTCCTTCCACAACCCTCCGAAAGGTCTATATAAAACAAATAAACAAATTAAACCAAATAAAAGCAACATACCAACTTAAGTGATTCCATGGTAAAGATGGAAATCCAAACTTATTTTTTTTATTGCCCAAAATTATCAAATGAACAAATATTAAGCATCGTCAATAATTTAATTGGAATTATAATCATAATAAATATAATTAGAATACACTTAATAGTGGATAGTGTTAGATATAGGCGTGTATCCTGCAGTGTTAAAGATAACAAGTAACGTCAGAAGTAGATATATTTGACCGTGATGAATGAAGCGCGGTTATATGGAAAGTACCTTTGATGCACCATAAACACGTCGCTCATTCAATCATATGATTTTATTATAATTGGGGGGGGGGGCAGCTGGGGGCGATCTGATCTTATGTTCATTTAGGAAAGAAAGATTTAAAAAAAATTGCGGTTTATGTACTACAAAGAAATTATTAGGTGCATTACCATAATGCTATCATTCGTTCAACTCGGTTGCGTTCATGTTTGGTAATAGTTGTATCAATAATAAATCAAGAAGGTATCAGCTAAATGAATTCGATAGAATCGAAAGAGATTGATGTTGACTATATCTTACATCCCAGTCCTGGTCAATTCAAATTTGGCGTCGTCTTCCGGTTCAAGCATTGGAAGTGGATGGATAAAATGCTCCGATTGTCGTCGCTGAGACTGACTGACTGTTTGTTTAGGAGGCTCGATACGAATGCTCGGATCCCAGCTTCCTGCAAGAAATTATGTAAATTTAGATAATGTGGGTGGGGAGGGGTGAAAAGTAAAATGATAAAAAAACATGTAAAAATGGATCGACACATAGCTTTCTGAGTTGTATGGAATGAAACTGGGTTGCGATCGTTGTTTAAGGTAGGACCTACTGTGGCTTCTGACTGACACCCCATAATAAAATAAAATAAATAATAACAAAATTAAAATAAAGTAATAAAAAAAATGGTATCTCAATCGAATGTAATCCAGAGATCTCGGTAAGAATCCCGTCCTAGCCATTGAAATTCTTTAATTTCCTTCTCTTCTTCGCAGAATAGTAATTCACAGTACATTAATATACAGCGGGCATGTATATACGGTACAACCAAAACAGTCGACAAGTATTCTGCATTGTTCCAAAAGTTCCATTTTACATCTAATTAAGCACCCTCAATTTTTCAAAGGGAAGGGCCACCACTTCTATTTACGTCATAACATCTTAGCCCCACCCCCCATCCCCTCCAGTTTTATAATGGAAGTTGCGCCTCTGTATGGTATTAATATAACGTTATCGTAAACTTTATCTTTTAGTTTTCTTTCTACTTAATATTAACTTGGTTGGTCTCATTGAGATGGAGATTACCTGGAGGTAGGACGGTTACTTGTTCTAAGAATTCATCAATTGCAGCGATGATATCCTCTCTGTCTCTTGCTTTGTAGGCTACATCTCTGAATACCTGAGAAAAAGTTAAGAGTACAAACAATTTACAGAATGAAATCATGTTAAGGAAACTTTGTTTGCTTTATCCCTGGCACTGGAGTACCTGTCTGCCTGCACATATCATAAGTGCACTGTCTTATACGCTAGAGAAGGGGTGGGCAAGAATTGATATTGATAAAATATAGCTCCGTTTATATAATGTTCCTCGGACCGTATCAATGAAGTTTTGAAACCTCGCAGGCCGCTGAGGTAATGTGGCCACCTATGAGTTAGAGGAATACCCTGTGCATACGCAGTGCAGACATACGCTATGGTAAAACAGATCAAAATAACGATGAGGATAATGTAGAACTGTACTATAGGAGAAAACTATAGAATGATACTGTAGGACCATATTGTAGGAGGATACTGTGGGAGGATACTGTAGGAGCATATTGTAGGAGGATACTATAGGAGCATATTGTAGGAGCATACTGTAGAAGCATACTATATGATGACACTGTAGGAGAATATACTGTAGGAGCATACTGTAGGAGCATATGTAGGAGCATACTGTAGGAGCATATTGTAGGAGTATATTGTAGGAGCATATTGTAGGAGCATATTGTAGAAGCATATTGTATGAGCATATTGTAGAGGAACATACTGTAGGAGCATTGTGTTGGAGGATACGGTAGGAGCATACTGTAGGAGCATACTGTAGAAGCATACTATAGGAGCATATACTGTACGAGAATATTGTGGGAGCATACTGTAGGTGGATACTGTAGGAGCATATTGTATGAGCATACTATATGATGATACTATAGGAGCATATACTGTACGAGAATATTGTGGGAGCATACTGTAGGTGGATACTGTAGGAGCATATTGTATGAGCATATTGTAGGGGCACATACTGTAGGAGCATTGTGTTGGAGGATACGGTAGGAGCATACTGTAGGAGCACACTGTAGAAGCATACTATAGGAGGATACTATAGGAGCATATTGTAGGAGCATACTGTAGAAGCATACTATATGATGATACTGTAGGAGCATATACTGTAGGAGCATACTGTAGGAGCATATTGTAGGAGCATACTGTAGAAGCAAACTGTAGGAGCATATTGTAGGAGCATATTGTAGGAGCATACTGTAGGAACATACTGTAAGAGCATATTGTTGGAGCATACTGTAGGTGGATACTTTAGGAGCATACAGTAGGAGCATACTGTAGGAGCATACTATGGGATGATACTGTAGGAGAATACTGTAGGAGCCTATTGTAAGCGCATATCGTAGGCGCATACTGTAGAAGCATACTATATGATGATACTGTAGGAGCATATTGTAGGAGCGTACTGTAGGTGGATACTTCAGGAGCATATTGTAGGAACATACTGTAGGAGCATACTGTAGGAGCATATTGAAGGAGCATATTGTAGGAGCATACTGTAGGAGCATACTGTAGTAGCGTACTATAGAATCATACTGTAGGAGCATACTGTATGAGCATACTGTAAGAGGATTTTGTAGGTGGATACTCGTCTTTGTAAACTCTCATGACGCCAATCAATTGTCTGTCACTTACTAGCCCCATAGCAATGAAACAAAAATACTGCAAGACTTAGTATAGTATTTTTTAAACATAATCTCGCCTCACCCTCACCCTCACCCCTTCTCAGTTTTCGCTTCTAGAAGCTCTTACCCTAAATATGTCATTGATGACCACTTGTAACTTATACTAACCTCGTCCGTCATCAGAGTTGCCATACACCTGCCAACTTCTTTATATTGAATCGGGTCATCACTGGGAGGGCCCATTATCAAGAAGACGAACCTTGTTGGTATCGGAACCTCCGTAAGGTCGCTCATGATAGTGGCGTGAGAAAGCCGAATAAAGATTCCTATGGGTTTCTCAAGAAGATCCGTCTCGCCTACTAAGAGATTCGAGGCTTCGGCATCTGGAGGTATTTTCTTTAAGAACTTTACCTTTTAAAGACGAGATCAAGATGCCTGTAAATATTTTGCATATGCGCATATAGAAATATCACGTGAAGAATTTGGAATGATCTATCAAATTTGGAATGATCTATACAAATTTGGAATGATCTATCAAAAAATTTGAAGCTTATTACTTCAAAACCCACATTCACCAGGCATTTGAAAAAGGAGTTCATTAACTCGTACTAGTAATATTTAATCTTTTCACGTATCCATCTCAGCGTCACTAGGATATTATTACTGTATATTTAATCATTACGTATATTCTGTATTATAAAT